>NW_027444776.1:327435-654870 GCF_048569485.1 Anomaloglossus baeobatrachus | reverse complement strand
GGGGGTATTGCAACTTTTGGCCATTTTAAAGCAAAACTGTTCCTTTGGGAGGGTATTTAAACTTTTGGCCATTTTGAGGCGAATTTGTTCCTTTGGGGGGGTATTGAAACTTTTGGCCATTTTGAGGCGAAATATTTCCTTTGTGGGGGTATTGCAACTTTTGGCCATTTTAAAGCGAAACTGTTTTTTGGGAGGGTATTGCAACTTTTGGCCATTTTGAGGCGAAATTGTTCCTTTGGGGGGGTATTGCATCTTTTGGCCATTTTAAAGCGAAACTGTTTCTTTGGGAGGGTATTGCAACTTTTGGCCATTTTGAGGCGAATTTGTTCCTATGGGGGGGTATTGCAACTTTTGGCCATTTTGAGGCGAAATTGTTCCTTTGGGGGGGTATTGCAACTTTTGGCCATTTTAAAGCGAAACTGTTCCTTTGGGAGGGTATTTCAACTTTTGGCCATTTTGAGGCGAAGTTGTTCCTTTGGGGGGGTATTGCAACTTTTGGCCATTTTGAGGCGAAATTGCTCCTTTGGGGGGTTTTGCAACTTTTGGCCATTTTGAGGCGAAATTGTTCCTTTGGGGGGGTATTGCAACTTTTGGCCATTTTGAGGCGAAATTGTTCCTATGGGGGGTATTGCAACTTTTGGCCATTTTGAGGCGAATTTGTTCCTTTGGGGGGGTATTGGAACTTTTGGCCATTCTGAGTCAAAATTGTTCTTTTGGGGGGGGTATTGCAACTTTTGGCCATTTTAAAGCGAAACTGTTCCTTTGGGAGGGTATTGCAACTTTTGGCCATTTTGAGGCGAATTTGTTCCTTTGGGGGGGTTTTGCAACTTTTGGCCATTTTGAGGCGAATTTGTTCCTTTGGGGGAGTATTGCAACTTTTGGCCATTTTGAGGCGAAATGCTTCCTTTGGGGGGGTATTGCAACTTTTTGCAATTTTGAGGCGAATTTGTTCCTTTGGGGGGTATTGCAACTTTTGGCCATTTTGAGGCGAATTTGGTCCTTTGGGGGGGTATTGCAACTTTTGGCCATTTTGAGTCAAAATTGTTCTTTTGGGGGAGTATTGCAACTTTTGGTCATTTTGAGGCGAAATTGTTGCTTTGAGGGGGGTATTGCAACTTTTGGCCATTTTGAGGCGAAATTGTTCCCTTGGGGGGTTATGCAATTCTTTGCAATTTTAAGGCGAATTTGTTCCTTTCAGGGGGGTATTGCAACTTTTGGCCATTTTGAGGCGAAATTGCTCCTTTGGGGGGGTATTGCAACTTTTGGCCTTTTTGAGGCGAAATTGTTCCTTTGGGGGGGTATTGCAACTTTTGGCCATTTTGAGGCGAAATTGTTCCTTTGGGGGGTTATTGCAACTTTTGGCCATTTTGAGGCGAAATTGCTCCTTTGGGGGGTATTGCAACTTTTGGCCATTTTAAAGCGAAATTGTTCCTTTGGGGGGGTATTGCAACTTTTGGCCATTTTGAGGCGAAATTGTTCCTTTGGGGGGGTAATGCAACTTTTGGCCATTTTAAAGCGAAACTGTTCCTTTGGGAGGGTATTGCAACTTTTGGCCATTTTGAGGCGAATTTGTTCCTTTGGGGGGGTATTGTAACTTTTTGCCATTTTGAGGCGAAATTGTTCCTTTGGGGAAGTATTGCAACTTTTGGCCATTTTGAGGCGAAATTGTTCCTTTGGGGGGGTTTTGCAACTTTTGGCCATTTTGAGGCGAAATTGCTCCTTTGGGGGGGTATTGCAACTTTTGGCCATTTTGAGGCGAAATTGTTCCTTTGGGGGGGTATTGCAACTTTTGGCCATTTTAAAGCAAAACTGTTCCTTTGGGAGGGTATTTAAACTTTTGGCCATTTTGAGGCGAATTTGTTCCTTTGGGGGGGTATTGAAACTTTTGGCCATTTTGAGGCGAAATATTTCCTTTGTGGGGGTATTGCAACTTTTGGCCATTTTAAAGCGAAACTGTTTTTTGGGAGGGTATTGCAACTTTTGGCCATTTTGAGGCGAAATTGTTCCTTTGGGGGGGTATTGCATCTTTTGGCCATTTTAAAGCGAAACTGTTTCTTTGGGAGGGTATTGCAACTTTTGGCCATTTTGAGGCGAATTTGTTCCTATGGGGGGGGTATTGCAACTTTTGGCCATTTTGAGGCGAAATTGTTCCTTTGGGGGGGTATTGCAACTTTTGGCCATTTTAAAGCGAAACTGTTCCTTTGGGAGGGTATTTCAACTTTTGGCCATTTTGAGGCGAAGTTGTTCCTTTGGGGGGGTATTGCAACTTTTGGCCATTTTGAGGCGAAATTGCTCCTTTGGGGGGTTTTGCAACTTTTGGCCATTTTGAGGCGAAATTGTTCCTTTGGGGGGGTATTGCAACTTTTGGCCATTTTGAGGCGAAATTGTTCCTATGGGGGGTATTGCAACTTTTGGCCATTTTGAGGCGAATTTGTTCCTTTGGGGGGGTATTGGAACTTTTGGCCATTCTGAGTCAAAATTGTTCTTTTGGGGGGGGTATTGCAACTTTTGGCCATTTTAAAGCGAAACTGTTCCTTTGGGAGGGTATTGCAACTTTTGGCCATTTTGAGGCGAATTTGTTCCTTTGGGGGGGTTTTGCAACTTTTGGCCATTTTGAGGCGAATTTGTTCCTTTGGGGGAGTATTGCAACTTTTGGCCATTTTGAGGCGAAATGCTTCCTTTGGGGGGGTATTGCAACTTTTTGCAATTTTGAGGCGAATTTGTTCCTTTGGGGGGTATTGCAACTTTTGGCCATTTTGAGGCGAATTTGGTCCTTTGGGGGGGTATTGCAACTTTTGGCCATTTTGAGTCAAAATTGTTCTTTTGGGGGAGTATTGCAACTTTTGGTCATTTTGAGGCGAAATTGTTGCTTTGAGGGGGGTATTGCAACTTTTGGCCATTTTGAGGCGAAATTGTTCCCTTGGGGGGTTATGCAATTCTTTGCAATTTTAAGGCGAATTTGTTCCTTTCAGGGGGGTATTGCAACTTTTGGCCATTTTGAGGCGAAATTGCTCCTTTGGGGGGGTACTGCAACTTTTGGCCTTTTTGAGGCGAAATTGTTCCTTTGGGGGGGTATTGCAACTTTTGGCCATTTTGAGGCGAAATTGTTCCTTTGGGGGGTTATTGCAACTTTTGGCCATTTTGAGGCGAAATTGCTCCTTTGGGGGGTATTGCAACTTTTGGCCATTTTAAAGCGAAACTGTTCCTTTGGGAGGGTATTGCAACTTTTGGCCATTTTGAGGCGAATTTGTTCCTTTGGGGGGGTATTGCAACTTTTGGTCATTTTGAGGCGAAATTGTTGCTTTGAGGGGGGTATTGCAAATTTTGGCCATTTTGAGGCGAAATTGTTCCCTTGGGGGGTTATGCAATTCTTTGCAATTTTAAGGCGAATTTGTTCCTTTCAGGGGGGTATTGCAACTTTTGGCCATTTTGAGGCGAAATTGCTCCTTTGGGGGGGTATTGCAACTTTTGGCCTTTTTGAGGCGAAATTGTTAATTTGGGGGGGTATTGCAACTGTTGGCCATTTTGAGGAGAAATTGCTCCTTTGGAGGGGTATTGCAACTTTTGGCCATTTTGAGGCGAAATTGTTCCTTTGGGGGGGTATTGCAACTTTTGGCCATTTTGAGTCAAAATTGTTCTTTTGTGGGAGTATTGCAACTTTTGGCCATTTTGAGGTGAAATTGTTCCTTTGGGAGGGTATTGCAACTTTTGGCCATTTTGAGGCGAAATTGCTCCTTTGGGGGTTTTTTTAACTTTTGGCCATTTTGAGGCGAAATTGTTCCTTTGGGGGGGTATTGCAACTTTTGGCCATTTTGAGGCGAAATTGTTCCTTTGGGGGGGTATTGAAACTTTTGGCCATTTTGAGGCGAAATTGCTCCTTTGGGGGGTATTGCAACTTTTGGCCATTTTGAGGCGAAATTGCTCCTTTGGGGGGTATTGCAACTTTTGGCCATTTTGAGGCGAAATTGTTCCTTTGGGGTGGTATTGCAACTTTTGGCCATTTTGAGGCGAAATTGTTCCTTTGGGGGGGTAATGCAACTTTTGGCCATTTTGAGGAGAAATTGTTCCTTTGGGGGGGTCTTGCAACTTTTGGCCATTTTGAGGCGAAATCGTTCCTTTGGGGTGTTATGCAATTTTTTGCAATTTTAAGGCGAATTTGTTCCTTTCAGGGGGGTATTGCAACTTTTGGCCATTTTGAGGCGAAATTGTTCCTTTGGGGGGGTATTGCAACTTTTGGCCATTTTGAGGCGAAATTGTTCCTTTGGGGGGGTAATGCAACTTTTGGCCATTTTGAGGCGAAATTGTTCCTTTCAGGGGGGTATTGCAACTTTTGGCCATTTTAAAGCGAAACTGTTCCTTTGGGAGGGTATTGCAACTTTTGGCCATTTTGAGGCGAATTTGTTCCTTTGGGGGGGTATTGCAACTTTTGGCCATTTTGAGGCGAAATTGTTCCTTTGGGGGGGTATTGCAACTTTTGGCCATTTTGAGGCGAAATTGTTCCTTGGGGGGGTATTGAAACTTTTGGCCATTTTGAGGCGAAATTGTTCCTTTGGGGGAGTATTGCACCTTTTGGCCATTTTGAGGCGAAATTGTTCCTTTGGGGGGGTATTTAAAGCGAAACTGTTCCTTTGGGAGGGTATTGCAACTTTTGTCCATTTTGAGGCGAATTTGTTCCTTTGGGGGGTATTGCAACTTTTGGTCATTTTGAGGCAAAACTGTTCCTTTGGGAGGGTATTGCAACTTTTGGCCATTTTGAGGCGAAATTGCTCCTTTGTGGGGGTATTGCAACTTTTGGCCATTTTGAGGCGAAATTGCTCCTTTGGGGGGGTATTGCAACTTTTGGCCATTTTGAGGCGAAATTGCTCCTTTGGGGGGGTATTGCAACTTTTGGCCATTTTGAGGCTAAATTGCTCCTTTGTGGGGGGGTATTGCAACTTTTGGCCATTTTGAAGCGAAACTGTTCCTTTGGGAGGGTATTGCAACTTTTGGTCATTTTGAGGCGAATTTGTTCCTTTGGGGGGGTATTGGAACATTTGGCCATTCTGAGTCAAAATTGTTCCTTTGGGGGAGTATTGCAACTTTTGGCCATTTTGAGGCGAATTTGTTCCTTTGGGGGGGTATTGAAACTTTTGCCATTTTGAGGCGAAATTTTTCCTTTGGGGGGTATTGCAACTTTTGGCCATTTTGAGTCAAAATTCTTCTTTTGGGGGAGTATTGCAACTTTTGGCCATTTTGAGGCGAAATTGTTCCTTTGGGGGGGTATTGCAACTTTTGGCCATTTTGAGGCGAAATTGTTCCTTTGGGGGGGTATTGCAACTTTTGGCCATTTTGAGGCGAAATTGCTCCTTTGGGAGGGTATTGCAACTTTTGGCCATTTTGAGGCGAAATTGTTCTTTTGGGGGGTATTGCAACTTTTGGCCATTTTAAAGCGAAACTGTTCCTTTGGGAGGGTATTGCAACTTTTGGCCATTTTGAGGCGAATTTGTTCCTTTGGGGGGTATTGCAACTTTTGGCCATTTTGAGGCGAAACTGTTCCTTGGGGAGGGTATTGCAACTTTTGGCCATTTTTAGGCGAATTTGTTCCTTTGTGGGGGTATTGCAACTTTTGGCCAATTTGAGGCGAAATTGTTCCTTTGGGGGGGTATTGCAACTTTTGGCCATTTTGAGGTGAAATTGCTCCTTTGGAGGGGTATTGCAACTTTTGGCTATTTTGAGGCGAAATTGCTCCTTTGGGGGGGTATTGCAACTTTTGGCCATTTTGAGGCGAAATTGTTCCTTTGGGGGGGTATTGCAACTTTTGGCCATTTTAAAGCGAAACTGTTCCTTTGGGAGGGTATTGCAACTTTTGGCCATTTTGAGGCGAAATTGTTCCTTTGGGGGGGTAATGCAACTTTTGGCCATTTAGAGGCGAAATTGTTCCTTTGGGGGGGTATTGCAACTTTTGGCCATTTTGAGGCGAAATTGTTCCTTTGGGGGGTTATGCAATTTTTTGCAATTTTAAGGCGAATTTGTTCCTTTCAGGGGGGTATTGCAACTTTTGGCCATTTTGAGGCGAAATTGTTCCTTTGGGGGGTATTGCAACTTTTGGCCATTTTGAGGCGAAATTGCTCCTTTGGGGGGGTATTGCAACTTTTGGCCATTTTGAGGCGAAATTGTTCCTTTGGGGGGGTATTGCAACTTTTGGCCATTTTGAGACGAAATTGTTCCTTTGGGGGGGTTTGGAACTTTTAGCCATTTTGAGTCAAAATTGTTCTTTTGGGGGAGCATTTCAACGTTTGGCAATTTTGAAGCGAAATTGTTCCTTTGGGGGTTATGCAATTTTTTGCAATTTTAAGGCGAATTTGTTCCTTTCAGGGGGGTATTGCAACTTTTGGCCATTTTGAGACGAATTTGTTCCTTTGGGGGGGTATTGTAACTTTTGGCCATTTTGAGGCGAAATTGTTCCTTTGGGGGGGTATTGCAACTTTGGCAATTTTGAGTCAAAATTGTTCTTTTGGGGGAGTATTGCAACTTTTGGCCATTTTGAGGCGAAATTGTTCCTTTGGGGGGTATTGCAACTTTTGGCCAATTTGAGGCGAAATTGCTCCTTTGGGGGGGTATTGCAACTTTTGGCCATTTTGAGGCGAAATTGTTCCTTTGGGGGGGTATTGCAACTTTTGGCCATTTTAAAGCGAAACTGTTCCTTTGGGAGGGTATTTCAACTTTTGGCCATTTTGAGGCGAAGTTGTTCCTTTGGGGGGGTATTGCAACTTTTGGCCATTTTTAGGCGAATTTGTTCCTTTGGGGGTATTGTAACTTTTGGCCATTTTGAGGCGAAATTGTTCCTTTGGGGGGTATTGCAACTTTTTGCCATTTTGAGGCGAAATTGCTCCTTTGGGGGGGTGTTGCAACTTTTGGCCATTTTGAGGCGAAATTGCTCCTTTGGGGGGGTATTGCAACTTTTGGCCATTTTGAGGCGAAATATTTCCTTTGGGGGGGTATTGCAACTTTTGGCCATTTTAAAGCGAAACTGTTTTTTAGAGGGTATTGCAACTTTTGGCCATTTTGAGGCGAAATTGTTCCTTTGGGGGGGTATTGCAACTTTTGGCCATTTTAAAGCGAAACTGTTCCTTTGGGAGGGTATTGCAACTTTTGGCCATTTTGAGGCGAATTTTTTCCTTTGGGGGGGTATTGCAACTTTTGGCCATTTTGAGGCGAAATTGTTCCTTTGGGGGGTTTTGCAACTTTTGGCCATTTTGAGTCAAAATTGTTCTTTTGTGAGAGTATTGCAACTTTTGGCCATTTTGAGGTGAAATTGTTCCTTTGGGGGGGTATTGCAACTTTTGGCCATTTTGAGGCGAAATTGCTCCTTTGGGGGGTTTTGCAACTTTTGGCCATTTTGAGGCGAAATTATTCCTTTTTGGGGGAATTGCAACTTTTGGCCATTTTGAGGCGAATTTGTTCCTTTGGGGGGGTATTGCAACTTTTGGCCATTTTAAAGCGAAACTGTTCCTTTGGGAGGGTATTGCAACTTTTGGCCATTTTGAGGCGAATTTGTTCCTTTGGGGGGGTATTGCAACTTTTGGCCATTTTGAGGCGAATTTGTTCCTTTGGGGGAGTATTGCAACTTTTGGCCATTTTGAGGCGAAATGCTTCCTTTGGGGGGGTATTGCAACTTTTTGCAATTTTGAGGCGAATTTGTTCCTTTGGGGGGTATTGCAACTTTTGGCCATTTTGAGGCGAAATTGTTCTTTTGGGGGGTATTGCAACTTTTGGCCATTTTAAAGCGAAACTGTTCCTTTGGGAGGGTATTGCAACTTTTGGCCATTTTGAGGCGAATTTGTTCCTTTGGGAGGGTATTGCAACTTTTGGCCATTTTGAGGCGAAATTGTTCCTTTGGGAGGGTATTGCAACTTTTGGCCATTTTGAGGCGAAATTGCTCCTTTGTGGGGGTATTGCAACTTTTGGCCATTTTGAGGCGAAATTGCTCCTTTGGGGGGGTATTGCAACTTTTGGCCATTTTGAGGCGAAATTGCTCCTTTGGGGGGGTATTGCAACTTTTGGCCATTTTGAGGCTAAATTGCTCCTTTGGGGGGGTATTGCAACTTTTGGCCATTTTGAAGCGAAACTGTTCCTTTGGGAGGGTATTGCAACTTTTGGCCATTCTGAGTCAAAATTGTTCCTTTGGGGGAGTATTGCAACTTTTGGCCATTTTGAGGCGAATTTGTTCCTTTGGGGGGGTATTGAAACTTTTGCCATTTTGAGGCGAAATTGTTCCTTTGGGGGGGTATTGCAACTTTTGGCCATTTTGAGGCGAATTTGTTCCTTTGGGGGGTATTGCAACTTTTGGCCATTTTGAGGCGAATTTGTTCCTTTGGGGGGGTATTGCAACTTTTGGCCATTTTGAGGCGAAATTGTTCCTTTGGGGGGGTATTGAAACTTTTGGCCATTTTGAGGCGAAATTGTTCCTTTGGGGGGGTATTGCAACTTTTGGCCATTTTGAGTCAAAATTCTTCTTTTGGGGGAGTATTGCAACTTTTGGCCATTTTGAGGCGAAATTGTTCCTTTGGGGGGGTATTGCAACTTTTGGCCATTTTTAGGCGAAATTGTTCCTTTGGGGGGGTATTGCAACTTTTGGCCATTTTGAGGCGAAATTGCTCCTTTGGGAGGGTATTGCAACTTTTGGCCATTTTGAGGCGAAATTGTTCTTTTGGGGGGTATTGCAACTTTTGGCCATTTTAAAGCGAAACTGTTCCTTTGGGAGGGTATTGCAACTTTTGGCCATTTTGAGGCGAATTTGTTCCTTTGGGGGGTATTTCAACTTTTGGCCATTTTGAGGCGAAACTGTTCCTTGGGGAGGGTATTGCAACTTTTGGCCATTTTTAGGCGAATTTGTTCCTTTGTGGGGGTATTGCAACTTTTGGCCAATTTGAGGCGAAATTGTTCCTTTGGGGGGGTATTGCAACTTTTGGCCATTTTGAGGTGAAATTGCTCCTTTGGAGGGGTATTGCAACTTTTGGCTATTTTGAGGCGAAATTGCTCGTTTGGGGGGGTATTGCAACTTTTGGCCATTTTGAGGCGAAATTGTTCCTTTGGGGGGGTATTGCAACTTTTGGCCATTTTAAAGCGAAACTGTTCCTTTGGGGGGGTATTGCAACTTTTGGCTATTTTGAGGCGAAATTGTTCCTTTGGGGGGTTATGCAATTTTTTGCAATTTTAAGGCGAATTTGTTCCTTTCAGGGGGGTATTGCAACTTTTGGCCATTTTGAGGCGAAATTGTTCCTTTGGGGGGTATTGCAACTTTTGGCCATTTTGAGGCGAAATTGCTCCTTTGGGGGGGTATTGCAACTTTTGGCCATTTTGAGGCGAAATTGTTCCTTTGGGGGGGTATTGCAACTTTTGGCCATTTTGAGACGAAATTGTTCCTTTGGGGGGGTTTGGAACTTTTAGCCATTTTGAGTCAAAATTGTTCTTTTGGGGGAGCATTTCAACGTTTGGCAATTTTGAAGCGAAATTGTTCCTTTGGGGGTTATGCAATTTTTTGCAATTTTAAGGCGAATTTGTTCCTTTCAGGGGGGTATTGCAACTTTTGGCCATTTTGAGACGAATTTGTTCCTTTGGGGGGTATTGTAACTTTTGGCCATTTTAAAGCGAAACTGTTCCTTTGGGAGGGTATTGCAACTTTTGGCCATTTTGAGGCGAATTTGTTCCTTTGGGAGGGTATTGCAACTTTTGGCCATTTTGAGGCGAAATTGTTCCTTTGAGGGGGGTATTGCAACTTTTGGCCATTTGGAGGCGAAATTGTTCGCTTGGGGGGGTTATGCAATTCTTTGCAATTATAAGGCGAATTTGTTCCTTTCAGGGGGGTATTGCAACTTTTGGCCATTTTGAGGCGAAATTGCTCCTTTGGGGGGGTATTGTAACTTTTGGCCATTTTGAGGGGGAATTGTTCCTTTGGGGGGGTATTGCAACTTTTGGCCATTTTGAGGCGAAATTGTTCTTTTGGGGGGTATTGCAACTTTTGGCCATTTTAAAGCGAAATTGTTCCTTTGGGGGGGTATTGCAACTTTTGGCCATTTTGAGGCGAATTTGTTCCTTTGGGGGGGTATTGCAACTTTTGGCCATTTTGAGTCAAAATTGTTCTTTTGGGGGAGTATTGCAACTTTTGGCCATTTTGAGGCGAAATTGTTCCTTTGAGGAGGGTATTGCAACTTTTGGCCATTTGAGGCGAAATTGTTCCCTTGGGGGGTTATGCAATTCTTTGCAATTATAAGGCGAATTTGTTCCTTTCAGGGGGGTATTGCAACTTTTGGCCATTTTGAGGCGAAATTGCTCCTTTGGGGGGGTATTGCAACTTTTGGCCATTTTGAGGCGAAATTGTTCCTTTGGGGGGTTATTGCAACTTTTGGCCATTTTGAGGCGAAATTGTTCCTTTAGGGGGCTATTGCAACTTTTGGCCATTTTGAGGCGAAATTGCTCCTTTGGGGGGGTATTGCAACTTTTGGCCATTTTAAAGCGAAACTGTTCCTTTGGGAGGGTATTGCAACTTTTGGCCATTTTGAGGCGAAATTGTTCCTTTGGGGGGGTAATGCAACTTTTGGCCATTTTAAAGCGAAACTGTTCCTTTGGGAGGGTATTGCAACTTTTGGCCATTTTGAGGCGAATTTGTTCCTTTGGGGGGGTATTGCAACTTTGGCCATTTTGAGTCAAAATTGTTCTTTTGGGGGAGTATTGCAACTTTTGGCCATTTTGAGGCGAAATTGTTCCTTTGGGGGGGGTATTGCAACTTTTGGCCATTTTGAGGCGAAATTGCTCCTTTGGGGGGGGTATTGCAACTTTTGGCCATTTTGAGGCGAAATTGTTTCTTTGGGGGGGTATTGCAACTTTTGGCCATTTTAAAGCGAAACTGTTCCTTTGGGAGGGTATTTCAACTTTTGGCCATTTTGAGACGAATTTGTTCCTTTGGGGGGGTATTGCAACTTTTAGCCATTTTGAGGCGAAATTGTTCCTTTGGGGGGTTATGCAATTGTTTGCAGTTTTAAGGCGAATTTGTTCCTTTCAGGGGGGTATTGCAACTTTTGGCCATTTTAAAGCGAAACTGTTCCTTTGGGAGGGTATTGCAACCTTTGGCCATTTTGAGGCGAATTTGTTCCTTTGGGGGGGTATTGCAACTTTTGGCCATTTTGAGGCGAAATTGTTCCTTTGGGGGGGTATTGCAACTTTTGGCCATTTTGAGGCGAAATTGTTCCTTGGGGGGGTATTGAAACTTTTGGCCATTTTGAGGCGAAATTGTTCCTTTGGGGGAGTATTGCAACTTTTGGCCATTTTGAGGCGAAATTGTTCCTTTGGGGGGGTATTTAAAGCGAAACTGTTCCTTTGGGAGGGTATTGCAACTTTTGTCCATTTTGAGGCGAATTTGTTCCTTTGGGGGGTATTGCAACTTTTGGCCATTTTGAGGCAAAACTGTTCCTTTGGGAGGGTATTGCAACTTTTGGCCATTTTGAGGCGAAATTGCTCCTTTGTGGGGGTATTGCAACTTTTGGCCATTTTGAGGCGAAATTGCTCCTTTGGGGGGGTATTGCAACTTTTGGCCATTTTGAGGCGAAATTGCTCCTTTGGGGGGGTATTGCAACTTTTGGCCATTTTGAGGCTAAATTGCTCCTTTGGGGGGGGTATTGCAACTTTTGGCCATTTTGAAGCGAAACTGTTCCTTTGGGAGGGTATTGCAACTTTTGGTCATTTTGAGGCGAATTTGTTCCTTTGGGGGGGTATTGGAACATTTGGCCATTCTGAGTCAAAATTGTTCCTTTGGGGGAGTATTGCAACTTTTGGCCATTTTGAGGCGAAATTGTTCTTTTGGGGGGTATTGCAACTTTTGGCCATTTTAAAGCGAAACTGTTCCTTTGGGAGGGTATTGCAACTTTTGGCCATTTTGAGGCGAAATTGTTCCTTTGGGGGGGTATTGCAACTTTTGGCCATTTTGAGGCGAAATTGTTCCTTTGGGGGGGTAATGCAACTTTTGGCCATTTAGAGGCGAAATTGTTCCTTTGGGGGGTATTGCAACTTTTGGCCATTTTGAGGCGAAATTGTTCCTTTGGGGGGTTATGCAATTTTTTGCAATTTTAAGGCGAATTTGTTCCTTTCAGGGGGGTATTGCAACTTTTGGCCATTTTGAGGCGAAATTGTTCCTTTGGGGGGTATTGCAACTTTTGGCCATTTTGAGGCGAAATTGCTCCTTTGGGGGGGTATTGCAACTTTTGGCCATTTTGAGGCGAAATTGTTCCTTTGGGGGGGTATTGCAACTTTTGGCCATTTTGAGGCGAAATTGTTCCTTTGGGGGGGTATTGCAACTTTTGGCCAATTTGAGGCGAAATTGTTCCTTTGGGGGGGTTTGGAACTTTTAGCCATTTTGAGTCAAAATTGTTCTTTTGGGGGAGCATTTCAACGTTTGGCAATTTTGAAGCGAAATTGTTCCTTTGGGGGTTATGCAATTTTTTGCAATTTTAAGGCGAATTTGTTCCTTTCAGGGTGGTATTGCAACTTTTGGCCATTTTGAGACGAATTTGTTCCTTTGGGGGGGTATTGTAACTTTTGGCCATTTTGAGGCGAAATTGTTCCTTTGGGGGGGTATTGCAACTTTGGCAATTTTGAGTCAAAATTGTTCTTTTGGGGGAGTATTGCAACTTTTGGCCATTTTGAGGCGAAATTGTTCCTTTGGGGGGGTATTGCAACTTTTGGCCAATTTGAGGCGAAATTGCTCCTTTGGGGGGGTATTGCAACTTTTGGCCATTTTGAGGCGAAATTGTTCCTTTGGGGGGGTATTGCAACTTTTGGCCATTTTAAAGCGAAACTGTTCCTTTGGGAGGGTATTTCAACTTTTGGCCATTTTGAGGCGAAGTTGTTCCTTTGGGGGGGTATTGCAACTTTTGGCCATTTTTAGGCGAATTTGTTCCTTTGGGGGTATTGTAACTTTTGGCCATTTTGAGGCGAAATTGTTCCTTTGGGGGGTATTGCAACTTTTTGCCATTTTGAGGCGAAATTGCTCCTTTGGGGGGGTGTTGCAACTTTTGGCCATTTTGAGGCGAAATTGCTCCTTTGGGGGGGTATTGCAACTTTTGGCCATTTTGAGGCGAAATATTTCCTTTGGGGGGGTATTGCAACTTTTGGCCATTTTAAAGCGAAACTGTTTTTTAGAGGGTATTGCAACTTTTGGCCATTTTGAGGCGAAATTGTTCCTTTGGGGGGGTATTGCAACTTTTGGCCATTTTAAAGCGAAACTGTTCCTTTGGGAGGGTATTGCAACTTTTGGCCATTTTGAGGCGAATTTTTTCCTTTGGGGGGGTATTGCAACTTTTGGCCATTTTGAGGCGAAATTGTTCCTTTGGGGGGTTTTGCAACTTTTGGCCATTTTGAGGTGAAATTGTTCCTTTGGGGGGGTATTGCAACTTTTGGCCATTTTGAGGCGAAATTGCTCCTTTGGGGGGTTTTGCAACTTTTGGCCATTTTGAGGCGAAATTATTCCTTTTTGGGGGAATTGCAACTTTTGGCCATTTTGAGGCGAAATTGTTCCTATGCGGGGGTATTGCAACTTTTGGCCATTTTGAGGCGAATTTGTTCCTTTGGGGGGGTATTGCAACTTTTGGCCATTTTAAAGCGAAACTGTTCCTTTGGGAGGGTATTGCAACTTTTGGCCATTTTGAGGCGAATTTGTTCCTTTGGGGGGGTATTGCAACTTTTGGCCATTTTGAGGCGAATTTGTTCCTTTGGGGGAGTATTGCAACTTTTGGCCATTTTGAGGCGAAATGCTTCCTTTGGGGGGGTATTGCAACTTTTTGCAATTTTGAGGCGAATTTGTTCCTTTGGGGGGTATTGCAACTTTTGGCCATTTTGAGGCGAAATTGTTCTTTTGGGGGGTATTGCAACTTTTGGCCATTTTAAAGCGAAACTGTTCCTTTGGGAGGGTATTGCAACTTTTGGCCATTTTGAGGCGAATTTGTTCCTTTGGGAGGGTATTGCAACTTTTGGCCATTTTGAGGCGAAATTGTTCCTTTGAGGGGGGTATTGCAACTTTTGGCCATTTGGAGGCGAAATTGTTCGCTTGGGGGGGTTATGCAATTCTTTGCAATTATAAGGCGAATTTGTTCCTTTCAGGGGGGTATTGCAACTTTTGGCCATTTTGAGGCGAAATTGCTCCTTTGGGGGGGTATTGTAACTTTTGGCCATTTTGAGGGGAAATTGTTCCTTTGGGGGGGTATTGCAACTTTTGGCCATTTTGAGGCGAAATTGTTCTTTTGGGGGGTATTGCAACTTTTGGCCATTTTAAAGCGAAATTGTTCCTTTGGGGGGGTATTGCAACTTTTGGCCATTTTGAGGCGAATTTGTTCCTTTGGGGGGGTATTGCAACTTTTGGCCATTTTGAGTCAAAATTGTTCTTTTGGGGGAGTATTGCAACTTTTGGCCATTTTGAGGCGAAATTGTTCCTTTGAGGGGGGTATTGCAACTTTTGGCCATTTTGAGGCGAAATTGTTCCCTTGGGGGGTTATGCAATTCTTTGCAATTATAAGGCGAATTTGTTCCTTTCAGGGGGGTATTGCAACTTTTGGCCATTTTGAGGCGAAATTGCTCCTTTGGGGGGGTATTGCAACTTTTGGCCATTTTGAGGCGAAATTGTTCCTTTGGGGGGGTATTGCAACTTTTGGCCATTTTGAGGCGAAATTGTTCCTTTAGGGGGCTATTGCAACTTTTGGCCATTTTGAGGCGAAATTGCTCCTTTGGGGGGGTATTGCAACTTTTGGCCATTTTAAAGCGAAACTGTTCCTTTGGGAGGGTATTGCAACTTTTGGCCATTTTGAGGCGAAATTGTTCCTTTGGGGGGGTAATGCAACTTTTGGCCATTTTAAAGCGAAACTGTTCCTTTGGGAGGGTATTGCAACTTTGGCCATTTTGAGTCAAAATTGTTCTTTTGGGGGAGTATTGCAACTTTTGGCCATTTTGAGGCGAAATTGTTCCTTTGGGGGGGGTATTGCAACTTTTGGCCATTTTGAGGCGAAATTGCTCCTTTGGGGGGGTATTGCAACTTTTGGCCATTTTGAGGCGAAATTGTTTCTTTGGGGGGGTATTGCAACTTTTGGCCATTTTAAAGCGAAACTGTTCCTTTGGGAGGGTATTTCAACTTTTGGCCATTTTGAGACGAATTTGTTCCTTTGGGGGGGTATTGCAACTTTTAGCCATTTTGAGGCGAAATTGTTCCTTTGGGGGGTTATGCAATTTTTTGCAATTTTAAGGCGAATTTGTTCCTTTCAGGGGGGTATTGCAACTGTTGGCCATTTTAAAGCGAAACTGTTCTTTTGGGAGGGTATTGCAACTTTTGGCCATTTTGAGGCGAATTTGTTCCTTTGGGGGGGTATTGTAACTTTTGGCCATTTTGAGGCGAAATTGTTCCTTTGGGGGGGTATTGCAACTTTTGGCCATTTTGAGGCGAAATTGTTCCTTGGGGGGTATTGAAACTTTTGGCCATTTTGAGGCGAAATTGTTCCTTTGGGGGAGTATTGCAACTTTTGGCCATTTTGAGGCGAAATTGTTCCTTTGGGGGGGTATTTAAAGCGAAATTGTTCCTTTGGGGGGTATTGCAACTTTTGGCCATTTTGAGGCAAAACTGTTCCTTTGGGAGGGTATTGCAACTTTTGGCCATTTTGAGGCGAAATTGCTCCTTTGTGGGGATATTGCAACTTTTGGCCATTTTGAGGCGAAATTGCTCCTTTGGGGGGGTATTGCAACTTTTTGCCATTTTGAGGCGAAATTGCTCCTTTGGGGGGGTATTGCAACTTTTGGCCATTTTGAGGCTAAATTGCTCCTTTGGGGGGGGTATTGCAACTTTTGGCCATTTTGAAGCGAAACTGTTCCTTTGGGAGGGTATTGCAACTTTTGGTCATTTTGAGGCGAATTTGTTCCTTTGGGGGAGTATTGGAACATTTGGCCATTCTGAGTCAAAATTGTTCCTTTGGGGGAGTATTGCAACGTTTGGCCATTTTGAGGCGAAATTGTTCTTTTGGGGGGTATTGCAACTTTTGGCCATTTTAAAGCGAAACTGTTCCTTTGGGAGGGTATTGCAACTTTTGGCCATTTTGAGGCGAAATTGTTCCTTTGGGGGGGTATTGCAACTTTTGGCCATTTTGAGGCGAAATTGTTCCTTTGGGGGGGTAATGCAACTTTTGGCCATTTAGAGGCGAAATTGTTCCTTTGGGGGGGTATTGCAACTTTTGGCCATTTTGAGGCGAAATTGTTCCTTTGGGGGGTTATGCAATTTTTTGCAATTTTAAGGCGAATTTGTTCCTTTCAGGGGGGTATTGCAACTTTTGGCCATTTTGAGGCGAAATTGTTCCTTTGGGGGGTATTGCAACTTTTGGCCATTTTGAGGCGAAATTGCTCCTTTGGGGGGGTATTGCAACTTTTGGCCATTTTGAGGCGAAATTGTTCCTTTGGGGGGGTATTGCAACTTTTGGCCATTTTGAGACGAAATTGTTCCTTTGGGGGGGTTTGGAACTTTTAGCCATTTTGAGTCAAAATTGTTCTTTTGGGGGAGCATTTCAACGTTTGGCAATTTTGAAGCGAAATTGTTCCTTTGGGGGTTATGCAATTTTTTGCAATTTTAAGGCGAATTTGTTCCTTTCAGGGGGGTATTGCAACTTTTGGCCATTTTGAGACGAAATTGTTCCTTTGGGGGGGTATTGCAACTTTGGCAATTTTGAGTCAAAATTGTTCTTTTGGGGGAGTATTGCAACTTTTGGCCATTTTGAGGCGAAATTGTTCCTTTGGGGGGGTATTGCAACTTTTGGCCAATTTGAGGCGAAATTGCTCCTTTGGGGGGGTATTGCAACTTTTGGCCATTTTGAGGCGAAATTGTTCCTTTGGGGGGGTATTGCAACTTTTGGCCATTTTAAAGCGAAACTGTTCCTTTGGGAGGGTATTTCAACTTTTGGCCATTTTGAGGCGAAGTTGTTCCTTTGGGGGGGTATTGCAACTTTTGGCCATTTTTAGGCGAATTTGTTCCTTTGGGGGTATTGTAACTTTTGGCCATTTTGAGGCGAAATTGTTCCTTTGGGGGGTATTGCAACTTTTTGCCATTTTGAGGCGAAATTGCTCCTTTGGGGGGGTGTTGCAACTTTTGGCCATTTTGAGGCGAAATTGCTCCTTTGGGGGGGTATTGCAACTTTTGGCCATTTTGAGGCGAAATATTTCCTTTGGGGGGGTATTGCAACTTTTGGCCATTTTAAAGCGAAACTGTTTTTTAGAGGGTATTGCAACTTTTGGCCATTTTGAGGCGAAATTGTTCCTTTGGGGGGGTATTGCAACTTTTGGCCATTTTAAAGCGAAACTGTTCCTTTGGGAGGGTATTGCAACTTTTGGCCATTTTGAGGCGAAATTGTTCCTTTGGGGGGTTTTGCAACTTTTAGCCATTTTGAGTCAAAATTGTTCTTTTGTGAGAGTATTGCAACTTTTGGCCATTTTGAGGCGAAATTGCTCCTTTGGGGGGTTTTGCAACTTTTGGCCATTTTGAGGCGAAATTGTTCCTTTGGGGGGTTTTGCAACTTTTAGCCATTTTGAGTCAAAATTGATCTTTTGGGGGAGTATTGCAACTTTTGGCCATTTTGAGGTGAAATTGCTCCTTTGGGGGGTATTGCAACTTTTGGCCATTTTGAGGCGAAATTGCTCCTTTGGGGGGTATTGCAACTTTTGGCCATTTTGAGGCGAAATTGCTCCTTTGGGGGGGTATTGCAACTTTTGGCCATTTTGAGGCGAAATTGCTCCTTTGGGGGGTATTGCAACTTTTGGCCATTTTGAGGCGAAATTGTTCCTTTGGGGGGGTATTGCATCTTTTTGCTATTTTAAGGCGAAATTGTTCCTTTGGGGGGGTATTGCAACTTTTGGCCATTTTAAAGCGAAACTGTTCCTTTGGGAGGGTATTGCAACTTTTGGCCATTTTGAGGCGAATTTGTTCCTTTGGGGGGGTTTTGGAACTTTTAGCCATTTTGAGTCAAAATTGTTCTTTTGGGGGAGTATTTAAACGTTTGGCCATTTTGAAGCGAAATTGTTCCTTTGGGGGTTATGCAATTTTTTGCAATTTTAAGGCGAATTTGTTCCTTTCAGGGTGGTATTGCAACTTTTGGTCATTTTGAGGCGAATTTGTTCCTTTGGGGGGTATTGCAACTTTTCGCCATTTTGAGGCGAAATTGCTCCTTTGGGGGGGTATTGTAACTTTTGGCCATTTTGAGGCGAAATTGCTCCTTTGGGTGGGTATTGCAACTTTTGGCCATTTTGAGGCGAAAGTGCACCTTTGGGGGGGTATTGCAACTTTTGGCCATTTTGAGGCGAAATTGTTCCTTTGGGGGGTATTGCAACTTTTTGCCATTTTAAAGCGAAACTATTCCTTTGGGAGGGTATTGCAACTTTTGGCCATTTTGAGGCGAAATTGTTCCTTTAGGGGGGGTATTGCAACTTTTGGCCATTTTAAAGCGAAACTGTTCCTTTGGGAGTTTATTGCAACTTTTGGCCATTTTGAGGCGAAATTGTTCCTTTGGGGGGTTATGCAATTTTTTGCAATTTTAAGGCGAATTTGTTCCTTTTAGGGGGGTATTGCAACTTTTGGCCATTTTGAGGCGAAATTGCTCCTTTGGGGGGTATTGCAACTTTTGGCCATTTTGAGGCGAAATTGCTCTTTTGGGGGGTATTGCAACTTTTGGCCATTTTGAGGCGAAATTGCTCCTTTGGGGGGGTTTTGCAACTTTTGGCCATTTTGAGGCGAAATTGCTCCTTTGGGGGGGTATTGCAACTTTTGGCCATTTTGAGGCGAAATTGTTCCTTTGGGGGGGTATTGCATCTTTTGGCTATTTTAAGGCGAAATTGTTCCTTTGGGGGGGTATTGCAACTTTTGGCCATTTTAAAGTGAAACTGTTTCTTTGGGAGGGTATTGCAACTTTTGGCCATTTTGAGGCGAATTTGTTCCTTTGGGGGGGTTTTGGAACTTTTAGCCATTTTGAGTCAAAATTGTTCTTTTGGGGGAGTATTTCAACGTTTGGCCATTTTGAGGCGAAATTGTTCCTTTGGGGGTTATGCAATTTTTTGCAATTTTAAGGCGAATTTGTTCCTTTCAGGGGGGTATTGCAACTTTTGGTCATTTTGAGGCGAATTTGTTCCTTTGGTGGGGTATTGCAACTTTTTCGCCAATTTGAGGCGAAATAGCTCCTTTGGGTGGGTATTGCAACTTTTGGCCATTTTGAGGCGAAATTGCTCCTTTGGGGGGGTATTGCAACTTTTGACCATTTTGAGGCGAAATTGTTCCTTTGGGGGGGTATTGCAACTTTTGGCCATTTTAAACCGAAACTGTTTCTTTGGGAGGGTATTGCAACTTTTGGCCATTTTAAAGCGAAACTGTTCCTTTGGGAGGGTATTGCAACTTTTGGCCATTTTGAGTCAAAATTGATCTTTTGGGGGAGTATTGCAACTTTTGGCCATTTTGAGGCGAAATTGTTCCTTTGGGGGAGTATTGCAACTTTTGGCCATTTTGAGGTGAAATTGTTCCTTTGGGGGTTATGCAATTTTTTGCAATTTTAAGGCGAATTTGTTCCTTTCAGGGGGGTATTGCAACTTTTGGCCATTTTGAGGCGAATCTGCTCCTTTGGGAGGGTATTGCAACTTTTGGCCATTTTGAGGCGAATTTGTTCCTTTGGGGGGGTATTGCAACTTTTGGCCATTTTAAAGCGAAACTGTTCCTTTGGGAGGGTATTGCAACTTTTGGCCATTTTGAGGCGAAATTGTTCCTTTGGGGGGTATTGCAACTTTTGGCCATTTTGAGGCGAAATTGCTCCTTTGGGGGGGTATTGCAACTTTTGGCCATTTTGAGGCGAAATTGTTCCTTTGGGGGGGTATTGCATCTTTTGGCTATTTTAAGGCGAAATTGTTCCTTTGGGGGGGTATTGCAACTTTTGGCCATTTTAAAGTGAAACTGTTTCTTTGGGAGGGTATTGCAACTTTTGGCCATTTTGAGGCGAATTTGTTCCTTTGGGGGGGTTTTGGAACTTTTAGCCATTTTGAGTCAAAATTGTTCTTTTGGGGGAGTATTTCAACGTTTGGCCATTTTGAGGCGAAATTGTTCCTTTGGGGGTTATGCAATTTTTTGCAATTTTAAGGCGAATTTGTTCCTTTCAGGGGGGTATTGCAACTTTTGGTCATTTTGAGGCGAATTTGTTCCTTTGGTGGGGTATTGCAACTTTTTCGCCAATTTGAGGCGAAATAGCTCCTTTGGGTGGGTATTGCAACTTTTGGCCATTTTGAGGCGAAATTGCTCCTTTGGGGGGGTATTGCAACTTTTGACCATTTTGAGGCGAAATTGTTCCTTTGGGGGGGTATTGCAACTTTTGGCCATTTTAAACCGAAACTGTTTCTTTGGGAGGGTATTGCAACTTTTGGCCATTTTGAGGCGAAATTGTTCCTTTGGGGGGGTATTGCAACTTTTGGCCATTTTAAAGCGAAACTGTTCCTTTGGGAGGGTATTGCAACTTTTGGCCATTTTGAGTCAAAATTGATCTTTTGGGGGAGTATTGCAACTTTTGGCCATTTTGAGGCGAAATTGTTCCTTTGGGGGAGTATTGCAACTTTTGGCCATTTTGAGGTGAAATTGTTCCTTTGGGGGTTATGCAATTTTTTGCAATTTTAAGGCGAATTTGTTCCTTTCAGGGGGGTATTGCAACTTTTGGCCATTTTGAGGCGAATCTGCTCCTTTGGGAGGGTATTGCAACTTTTGGCCATTTTGAGGCGAATTTGTTCCTTTGGGGGGGTATTGCAACTTTTGGCCATTTTAAAGCGAAACTGTTCCTTTGGGAGGGTATTGCAACTTTTGGCCATTTTGAGGCGAAATTGTTCCTTTGGGGGGTATTGCAACTTTTGGCCATTTTGAGGCGAAATTGTTCCTTTGGGGGGTATTGCAACTTTTGGCCTTTTTGAGGCGAAATAGTTCCTTTGGGGGGTATTGCAACTTTTGGCCATTTTGAGGCGAAATTGTTCCTTTGGGGGGGTATTGCATCTTTTGGCTATTTTAAGGCGAAATTGTTCCTTTGGGGGGTATTGCAACTTTTGGCCATTTTAAAGCGAAACTGTTCCTTTGGGAGGGTATTGCAACTTTTGGCCATTTTGAGGCGAATTTGTTCCTTGGGGGGGGTTTGGAACTTTTAGCCATTTTGAGTCAAAATTGTTCTTTTGGTGGAGTATTTCAACGTTTGGCCTTTTTGAGGCGAAATTGTTCCTTTGGGGGTTATGCAATTTTTTGCAATTTTAAGGCGAATTTGTTCCTTTCAGGGGGGTATTGCAACTTTTCGTCATTTTGAGGCGAATTTGTTCCTTTGGGGGGGTATTGCAACTTTTGGCCATTTTGAGGTGAAATTGTTCCTTTGGGGGGGTATTGCAACTTTTGGCTATTTTAAGGCAAAATTGTTCCTTTGGGGGGGTATTGCAACTTTTGGCTATTTTAAAGCGAAACTGTTCCTTTCAGGGGGGTATTGCAACTTTTGGCCATTTTAAGGCGAATCTGCTCCTTTGGGAGGGTATTGCAACTTTTGGCCATTTTGAGGCGAAATTGTTCCTTTGGGGGGGTATTGCAACTTTTGGCCATTTTAAAGCGAAACTGTTCCTTTGGGAGGGTATTGCAACTTTTGGCCATTTTGAGTCAAAATTGATCTTTTGGGGGAGTATTGCAACTTTTGGCCATTTTGAGGCGAAATTGTTCCTTTGGGGGAGTATTGCAACTTTTGGCCATTTTGAGGCGAAATTGTTCCTTTGGGGGGTATTGCAACTTTTGGCCATTTTGAGGCGAAATTGTTCCTTTGGGGGGTATTGCAACTTTTGGCCATTTTGAGGCGAAATTGTTCCTTTGGGGGGTATTGCAACTTTTGGCCATTTTGAGGCGAAATAGTTCCTTTGGGGGGGTATTGCATCTTTTGGCTATTTTAAGGCGAAATTGCTCCTTTGGGGGGGTATTGCAACTTTTGACCATTTTAAAGCGAAACTGTTCTTTTGGGAGGGTATTGCAACTTTTGGCCATTTTGAGGCGAAATTGCTCCTTTGGGGGTTATGCAACTTTTGGCCATTTTGAGGCGAAATTGTTTCTTTGGGGGGGTATTGCAACTTTTGGCCATTTTGAGGCGAAATTGTTCCTTTGGGGGGGTATTGCAACTTTTGGCCATTTTGATGCGAAATTGTTCCTTTGGGGGGTATTGTAACTTTTGGCCATTTTGAAGCGAAATTGTTCCTTTGGGGGGTATTGCAACTTTTGGCCATTTTGAGTCAAAATTGTTCTTTTGGGGGAGTATTGCAACTTTTGGCCATTTTTAGGCGAAATTGTTCCTTTGGGGGGTTATGCAATTTTTTGCAATTTTAAGGCGAATTTGTTCCTTTCAGGGGGGAATTACAACTTTTGGCCATTTTTAGGCGAAATTGCTCCTTTGGGGGGGTATTGCAACTTTTGGCCATTTTGAGGCGAAATTGTTCCTTTGGGGGGGTATTGCAACTTTTGGCCATTTTAAAGCGAAACTGTTCCTTTGGGAGGGTATTGCAACTTTTGGCCATTTTGAGGCGAAATTGTTCCTTTCGGGGGGTATTGCAACTTTTGGCCATTTTAAAGCGAAACTGTTCCTTTGGGAGGGTATTGCAACTTTTGGCCATTTTGAGGCGAAATTGCTCCTTTGAAGGGTATTGCAACTTTTGGCCATTTTGAGGCGAAATTGCTCCTTTGGGGGGGCATTGCAACTTTTGGCCATTTTGAGGCGAAATTGCTCCTTTGGGGGGGTATTGCAACTTTTGGCCATTTTGAGGCGAAATTGCTCCTTTGGGGGGGTATTGCAACTTTTGACCATTTTAAAGCGAAACTGTTCTTTTGGGAGGGTATTGCAACTTTTGGCCATTTTGAGGCGAAATTGCTCCTTTGGGGGGTTTTGCAACTTTTGGCCATTTTGAGGCGAAATTGTTCCTTTGGGAGGGTATTGCAACTTTTGGCCATTTTGAGGTGAAATTGTTCCTTTGGGGGGGTATTGCAACTTTTGGCCATTTTAAAGCGAAACTGTTCCTTTGGGAGTTTATTGCAACTTTTGGCCATTTTGAGTCAAAATTGATCTTTTGGGGGAGTATTGCAACTTTTGGCCATTTTGAGGCGAATCTGCTCCTTTGGGGGGGTATTGCAACTTTTGGCCATTTTGAAGCGAAATTGTTCCTTTGGGGGGGTATTGCAACTTTTGGCCATTTTGAGGCGAAATTGCTCCTTTGGGGGGTATTGCAACTTTTGGCCATTTTGAGGCGAAATTGCTCCTTTGGGGGGTATTGCAACTTTTGGCCATTTTGAGGCGAAATTGCTCCTTTGGGGGGGTATTGCAACTTTTGGCCATTTTGAGGCGAAATTGCTCCTTTGGGGGGTATTGCAACTTTTGGCCATTTTGAGGCGAAATTGTTCCTTTGGGGGGATATTGCATCTTTTGGCTATTTTAAGGCGAAATTGTTCCTTTGGGGGGGTATTGCAACTTTTGGCCATTTTAAAGCGAAACTGTTCCTTTGGGAGGGTATTGCAACTTTTGGCCATTTTGAGGCGAATTTGTTCCTTTGGGGGGGCTTTGGAACTTTTAGCCATTTTGAGTCAAAATTGTTCTTTTGGGGGAGTATTTCAACGTTTGGCCATTTTGAGGCGAAATTGTTCCTTTGGGGGTTATGCAATTTTTTGCAATTTTAAGGCGAATTTGTTCCTTTCAGGGGGGTATTGCAACTTTTGGTCATTTTGAGGCGAATTTGTTCCTTTGGTGGGGTATTGCAACTTTTGGCCATTTTGAGGCGAAATTGCTCCTTTGGGGGGGGTATTGCAACTTTTGGCCATTTTGAGGCGAAATTGCTCCTTTGGGGGGGTATTGCAACTTTTGGCCATTTTGAGGCGAAATTGTTCCTTTGGGGGGGTATTGCAACTTTTGGCCATTTTGAGGCAAAATTGTTCCTTCGGGGGGGTATTGCAACTTTTGGCCATTTTAAAGCGAAACTGTTCCTTTGGGAGGGTATTGCAACTTTTGGCCATTTTGAGGCGAAATTGCTCCTTTGGGGGGTATTGCAACTTTTGGCCATTTTGAGGCGAAATTGTTCCTTTGGGGGGTATTGCAACTTTTGGCCATTTTGAGGCGAAATTGTTCCTTTGGGGGGGTATTGCAACTTTTGGCCATTTTAAAGCGAAACTGTTCTTTTGGAAGGGTATTGCAACTTTTGGCCATTTTGAGGCGAATTTGTTCCTTTGGGGGGGTTTTGGCCATTTTGAGGCGAAATTGTTCCTTTGGGGGGGTATTGTAACTTTTGGCCATTTTGAGGCGAAATTGTTCCTTTGGGGGGTATTGCAACTTTTGGCCATTTTGAGGCGAAATTGCTCCATTGGGGGGGTATTGCAACTTTTGGCCATTTTGAGGCGAAATTGTTCCTTTGGGGGGGTATTGCAACTTTTGGCCATTTTGAGTCAAAATTGTTCTTTTGGGGGAGTATTGCAATTTTTTGCAATTTTAAGGCGAATTTGTTCCTTTCAGGGGGGTATTGCAACTTTTTGCCATTTTAAAGCGAAACTGTTCCTTTGGGAGGGTATTGCAACTTTTGGCCATTTTGAGGCGAAATTGTTCCTTTGGGGGGGTATTGCAACTTTTGGCCATTTTGAGGCGAAATTGCTCTTTTCGGGGGTATTGCAACTTTTGGCCATTTTGAGGCGAAATTGCTCCTTTGGGGGGTATTGCAACTTTTAGCCATTTTGAGGCGAAATTGCTCCTTTGGGGGGTATTGCAACTTTTGGCCATTTTGAGGCGAAATTGTTCCTTTGGGGGGGTATTGCAACTTTTGGCCATTTTAAAGCGAAACTGTTCCTTTGGGAGGGAATTGCAACTTTTAGCCATTTTGAGGCGAATTTGTTCCTTTGGGGGGGTTTTGGAACTTTTAGCCATTTTGAGTCAAAATTGTTCTTTTGGGGGAGTGTTTCAACGTTTGGTCATTTTGAGGCGAAATTGTTCCTTTGGGGGTTATGCAACTTTTTGCAATTTTAAGGCGAATTTGTTCCTTTCAGGGTGGTATTGCAACTTTTGGTCATTTTGAGGCGAATTTGTTCCTTTGGGGGGTATTGCAACTTTTGGCCATTTTGAGGCGAAATTGCTCCTTTGGGGGGGTATTGCAACTTTTGCCCATTTTGAGGCGAAATTGCTCCTTTGGGTGGGTATTGCAACTTTTTGCCATTTTGAGGCGAAAGTGCTCCTTTGAGGGGGTATTGGAACTTTTGGCCATTTTGAGGCAAAATTGTTCCTTTGGGGGGGAATTGCAACTTTTGGCCATTTTAAAGCGAAACTGTTCCTTTGGGAGTTTATTGCAACTTTTGGCCATTTTGAGTCAAAATTGATCTTTTGGGGGAGTATTGCAACTTTTGGCCATTTTGAGGCGAAATTGTTCCTTTGGGGGGTTATGCAATTTTTTGCAATTTTAAGGCGAATTTGTTCCTTTCAGGGGGGTATTGCAACTTTTGGCCATTTTGAGGCGAATCTGCTCCTTTGGGGGGGTATTGCAACTTTTGGCCATTTTGAGGCGAAATTGTTCTTTCGGGGGGGTATTGCAACTTTTGGCCATTTTGAGGCGAAATTGCTCCTTTGGGGGGTATTGCAACTTTTGGCCATTTTGAGGCGAAATTGCTCCTTTGGGGGGTATTGCAACTTTTGGCCATTTTTAGGCGAAATTGCTCCTTTGGGGGGGTATTGCAACTTTTGGCCATTTTGAGGCGAAATTGCTCCTTTGTGGGGGTATTGCAACTTTTGGCCATTTTGAGGCGAAATTGTTCCTTTGGGGGGGTATTGCATCTTTTGGCTATTTTAAGGCGAAATTGTTCCTTTGGGGGGGTATTGCAACTTTTGGCCATTTTAAAGCGAAACAGTTCCTTTGGGAGGGTATTGCAACTTTTGGCCATTTTGAGGCGAATTTGTTCCTTTGGGGGGGTTTTGGAACTTTTAGCCATTTTGAGGCGAAATTGCTCCTTTGGGGGGGTATTGCAACTTTTGGCCATTTTGAGGCGAAATTGTTCCTTTGGGGGTTATGCAATTTTTTGCAATTTTAAGGCGAATTTGTTCCATTCAGGGGGGTGTTGCAACTTTTGGCCATTTTGAGGCGAAATTGTTCCTTTGGTGGGGTATTGCAACTTTTGGCCATTTTGAGGCGAAATTGTTCCTTCGGGGGGTATTGCAACTTTTGGCCATTTTGAGGCGAAATTGTTCCTTTGGGGGGGTATTGCAACGTTTGGCCATTTTAAAGCGAAACTGTTCTTTTGGAAGGGTATTGCAACTTTTGGCCATTTTGAGGCGAATTTGTTCCTTTGGGGGGGTTTTGCAACTTTTGGCCATTTTGAGGCGAAATTGTTCCTTTGGGGGGGTATTGTAACTTTTGGCCATTTTGAGGCGAAATTGTTCCTTTGGGGGGTATTGCAACTTTTGGCCATTTTGAGGCGAAATTGTTCCTTTGGGGGGGTATTGCAACTTTTGGCCATTTTGAGTCAAAATTGATCTTTTGGGGGAGTATTGCAACTTTTGGCCATTTTGAGGCGAAATTGTTCCTTTGGGGGGGTATTGCAACTTTTGGCCATTTTGAGGCGAAATTGTTCTTTTGGTGGAGTATTTCAACGTTTGGCCTTTTTGAGGCGAAATTGTTCCTTTGGGGGAGTATTGCAACTTTTGGCCATTTTGAGGCGAAACTGTTCCTTTGGGAGGGTATTGCAACTTTTGGCCATTTTGAGGCGAATTTGTTCCTTTGGGGGGGTATTGCAACTTTTGGCCATTTTGAGTCAAAATTGTTCTTTTGGGGGAGTATTGCAACTTTTGGCCATTTTGAGGCGAAATTGTTCCTTTGACGGGGGTATTGCAACTTTTGGCCATTTTGAGGCGAAATTGTTCCCTTGGGGCTTATGTAATTCTTTGCAATTTTAAGGCGAAATTGTTCCTTTCAGGGGGGTATTGCAACTTTTGGCCATTTTGAGGCGAAATTGTTCCTTTGGGGTGGTATTGCAACTTTTGGCCATTTTGAGGCGAAATTGTTCCTTTGGGGGGGTATTGCAACTTTTGGCCATTTTGAGGCGAAATTGCTCCTTTGGGGGGGTATTGCAACTTTTGGCCATTTTGAGGCGAAATTGCTCCTTTGGGGGGGTATTGCAACTTTTGGCCATTTTAAAGCGAAACTGTTCTTTTGGGAGGGTATTGCAACTTTTGGCCATTTTGAGGCGAAATTGTTCCTTTGGGGGGGTATTGTAACTTTTGGCCATTTTGAGGCGAAATTGCTCCTTTGGGGGGTTTTGCAACTTTTGGCCATTTTGAGGCGACATTGTTCCTTTGGGGGGGTATTGCAACTTTTAGCCATTTTGAGGCGAAATTGCTCCTTTGGGGGGGTATTGCAACTTTTGGCCAATTTGAGGCGAAACTGTTTCTTTGGGAGGGTATTGCAACTTTTGGCCATTTTGAGGCGAAATTGTTCCTTTCGGGGGGTATTGCAACTTTTGGCCATTTTAAAGCGAAACTGTTCCTTTGGGAGGGTATTGCAACTTTTGGCCATTTTGAGGCGAATTTGTTCCTTTGGGGGGGTATTGCAACTTTTGGCCATTTTGAGTCAAAATTGTTCTTTTGTGGGAGTATTGCAACTTTTGGCCATTTTGAGGCGAAATTGTTCCTTTGGGGGGGTATTGCATCTTTTTGCTATTTTAAGGCGAAATTGTTCCTTTGGGGGGGTATTGCAACTTTTGGCCATTTTAAAGCGAAACTGTTCCTTTGGGAGGGTATTGCAACTTTTGGCCATTTTGAGGCGAATTTGTTCCTTTGGGGGGGTTTTGGAACTTTTAGCCATTTTGAGTCAAAATTGTTCTTTTGGGGGAGTATTTAAACGTTTGGCCATTTTGAAGCGAAATTGTTCCTTTGGGGGTTATGCAATTTTTTGCAATTTTAAGGCGAATTTGTTCCTTTCAGGGTGGTATTGCAACTTTTGGTCATTTTGAGGCGAATTTGTTCCTTTGGGGGGTATTGCAACTTTTCGCCATTTTGAGGCGAAATTGCTCCTTTGGGGGGGTATTGTAACTTTTGGCCATTTTGAGGCGAAATTGCTCCTTTGGGTGGGTATTGCAACTTTTGGCCATTTTGAGGCGAAAGTGCACCTTTGGGGGGGTATTGCAACTTTTGGCCATTTTGAGGCGAAATTGTTCCTTTGGGGGGTATTGCAACTTTTTGCCATTTTAAAGCGAAACTGTTCCTTTGGGAGGGTATTGCAACTTTTGGCCATTTTGAGGCGAAATTGTTCCTTTAGGGGGGGGTATTGCAACTTTTGGCCATTTTAAAGCGAAACTGTTCCTTTGGGAGTTTATTGCAACTTTTGGCCATTTTGAGGCGAAATTGCTCCTTTGGGGGGTATTGCAACTTTTGGCCATTTTGAGGCGAAATTGCTCCTTTGGGGGGTATTGCAACTTTTGGCCATTTTGAGGCGAAATTGCTCCTTTGGGGGGGTTTTGCAACTTTTGGCCATTTTGAGGCGAAATTGCTCCTTTGGGGGGGTATTGCAACTTTTGGCCATTTTGAGGCGAAATTGTTCCTTTGGGGGGGTATTGCATCTTTTGGCTATTTTAAGGCGAAATTGTTCCTTTGGGGGGGTATTGCAACTTTTGGCCATTTTAAAGTGAAACTGTTTCTTTGGGAGGGTATTGCAACTTTTGGCCATTTTGAGGCGAATTTGTTCCTTTGGGGGGGTTTTGGAACTTTTAGCCATTTTGAGTCAAAATTGTTCTTTTGGGGGAGTATTTCAACGTTTGGCCATTTTGAGGCGAAATTGTTCCTTTGGGGGTTATGCAATTTTTTGCAATTTTAAGGCGAATTTGTTCCTTTCAGGGGGGTATTGCAACTTTTGGTCATTTTGAGGCGAATTTGTTCCTTTGGTGGGGTATTGCAACTTTTTCGCCAATTTGAGGCGAAATAGCTCCTTTGGGGGGGGTATTGCAACTTTTGGCCATTTTGAGGCGAAATTGCTCCTTTGGGTGGGTATTGCAACTTTTGGCCATTTTGAGGCGAAATTGCTCCTTTGGGGGGGTATTGCAACTTTTGGCCATTTTGAGGCGAAATTGTTCCTTTGGGGGGGTATTGCAACTTTTGGCCATTTTAAACCGAAACTGTTTCTTTGGGAGGGTATTGCAACTTTTGGCCATTTTGAGGCGAAATTGTTCCTTTGGGGGGGTATTGCAACTTTTGGCCATTTTAAAGCGAAACTGTTCCTTTGGGAGGGTATTGCAACTTTTGGCCATTTTGAGTCAAAATTGATCTTTTGGGGGAGTATTGCAACTTTTGGCCATTTTGAGGCGAAATTGTTCCTTTGGGGGAGTATTGCAACTTTTGGCCATTTTGAGGTGAAATTGTTCCTTTGGGGGTTATGCAATTTTTTGCAATTTTAAGGCGAATTTGTTCCTTTCAGGGGGGTATTGCAACTTTTGGCCATTTTGAGGCGAATCTGCTCCTTTGGGAGGGTATTGCAACTTTTGGCCATTTTGAGGCGAATTTGTTCCTTTGGGGGGGTATTGCAACTTTTGGCCATTTTAAAGCGAAACTGTTCCTTTGGGAGGGTATTGCAACTTTTGGCCATTTTGAGGCGAAATTGTTCCTTTGGGGGGTATTGCAACTTTTGGCCATTTTGAGGCGAAATAGTTCCTTTGGGGGGTATTACAACTTTTGGCCATTTTGAGGCGAAATTGTTCCTTTGGGGGGGTATTGCATCTTTTGGCTATTTTAAGGCGAAATTGTTCCTTTGGGGGGTATTGAAACTTTTGGCCATTTTAAAGCGAAACTGTTCCTTTGGGAGGGTGTTGCAACTTTTGGCCATTTTGAGGCGAATTTGTTCCTTGGGGGGGGTTTGGAACTTTTAGCCATTTTGAGTCAAAATTGTTCTTTTGGTGGAGTATTTCAACGTTTGGCCTTTTTGAGGCGAAATTGTTCCTTTGGGGGTTATGCAATTTTTTGCAATTTTAAGGCGAATTTGTTCCTTTCAGGGGGGTATTGCAACTTTTCGTCATTTTGAGGCGAATTTGTTCCTTTGGGGGGGTATTGCAACTTTTGGCCATTTTGAGGTGAAATTGTTCCTTTGGGGGGGTATTGCAACTTTTGGCTATTTTAAGGCAAAATTGTTCCTTTGGGGGGGTATTGCAACTTTTGGCTATTTTAAAGCGAAACTGTTCGTTTCAGGGGGGTATTGCAACTTTTGGCCATTTTAAGGCGAATCTGCTCCTTTGGGAGGGTATTGCAACTTTTGGCCATTTTGAGGCGAAATTGTTCCTTTCGGGGGGTATTGCAACTTTTGGCCATTTTAAAGCGAAACTGTTCCTTTGGGAGGGTATTGCAACTTTTGGCCATTTTGAGGCGAATTTGTTCCTTTGGGGGGGTATTGCAACTTTTGGCCATTTTGAGTCAAAATTGTTCTTTTGTGGGAGTATTGCAACTTTTGGCCATTTTGAGGCGAAATTGTTCCTTTGGGGGGGTATTGCATCTTTTTGCTATTTTAAGGCGAAATTGTTCCTTTGGGGGGGTATTGCAACTTTTGGCCATTTTAAAGCGAAACTGTTCCTTTGGGAGGGTATTGCAACTTTTGGCCATTTTGAGGCGAATTTGTTCCTTTGGGGGGGTTTTGGAACTTTTAGCCATTTTGAGTCAAAATTGTTCTTTTGGGGGAGTATTTAAACGTTTGGCCATTTTGAAGCGAAATTGTTCCTTTGGGAGTTATGCAATTTTTTGCAATTTTAAGGCGAATTTGTTCCTTTCAGGGTGGTATTGCAACTTTTGGTCATTTTGAGGCGAATTTGTTCCTTTGGGGGGTATTGCAACTTTTCGCCATTTTGAGGCGAAATTGCTCCTTTGGGGGTATTGTATTTTTTGGCCATTTTGAGGCGAAATTGCTCCTTTGGGTGGGTATTGCAACTTTTGGCCATTTTGAGGCGAAAGTGCACCTTTGGGGGGGTATTGCAACTTTTGGCCATTTTGAGGCGAAATTGTTCCTTTGGGGGGTATTGCAACTTTTTGCCATTTTAAAGCGAAACTGTTCCTTTGGGAGGGTATTGCAACTTTTGGCCATTTTGAGGCGAAATTGTTCCTTTAGGGGGGGGTATTGCAACTTTTGGCCATTTTAAAGCGAAACTGTTCCTTTGGGAGTTTATTGCAACTTTTGGCCATTTTGAGGCGAAATTGTTCCTTTGGGGGGTTATGCAATTTTTTGCAATTTTAAGGCGAATTTGTTCCTTTTAGGGGGGTATTGCAACTTTTGGCCATTTTGAGGCGAAATTGCTCCTTTGGGGGGTATTGCAACTTTTGGCCATTTTGAGGCGAAATTGCTCCTTTGGGGGGTATTGCAACTTTTGGCCATTTTGAGGCGAAATTGCTCCTTTGGGGGGGTTTTGCAACTTTTGGCCATTTTGAGGCGAAATTGCTCCTTTGGGGGGGTATTGCAACTTTTGGCCATTTTGAGGCGAAATTGTTCCTTTGGGGGGGTATTGCATCTTTTGGCTATTTTAAGGCGAAATTGTTCCTTTGGGGGGGTATTGCAACTTTTGGCCATTTTAAAGTGAAACTGTTTCTTTGGGAGGGTATTGCAACTTTTGGCCATTTTGAGGTGAATTTGTTCCTTTGGGGGGGTTTTGGAACTTTTAGCCATTTTGAGTCAAAATTGTTCTTTTGGGGGAGTATTTCAACGTTTGGCCATTTTGAGGCGAAATTGTTCCTTTGGGGGTTATGCAATTTTTTGCAATTTTAAGGCGAATTTGTTCCTTTCAGGGGGGTATTGCAACTTTTGGTCATTTTGAGGCGAATTTGTTCCTTTGGTGGGGTATTGCAACTTTTTCGCCAATTTGAGGCGAAATAGCTCCTTTGGGGGGGGTATTGCAACTTTTGGCCATTTTGAGGCGAAATTGCTCCTTTGGGTGGGTATTGCAACTTTTGGCCATTTTGAGGCGAAATTGCTCCTTTGGGGGGGTATTGCAACTTTTGGCCATTTTGAGGCGAAATTGTTCCTTTGGGGGGGTATTGCAACTTTTGGCCATTTTAAACCGAAACTGTTTCTTTGGGAGGGTATTGCAACTTTTGGCCATCTTGAGGCGAAATTGTTCCTTTGGGGGGGTATTGCAACTTTTGGCCATTTTAAAGCGAAACTGTTCCTTTGGGAGGGTATTGCAACTTTTGGCCATTTTGAGTCAAAATTGATCTTTTGGGGGAGTATTGCAACTTTTGGCCATTTTGAGGCGAAATTGTTCCTTTGGGGGAGTATTGCAACTTTTGGCCATTTTGAGGTGAAATTGTTCCTTTGGGGGTTATGCAATTTTTTGCAATTTTAAGGCGAATTTGTTCCTTTCAGGGGGGTATTGCAACTTTTGGCCATTTTGAGGCGAATCTGCTCCTTTGGGAGGGTATTGCAACTTTTGGCCATTTTGAGGCGAATTTGTTCCTTTGGGGGGGTATTGCAACTTTTGGCCATTTTAAAGCGAAACTGTTCCTTTGGGAGGGTATTGCAACTTTTGGCCATTTTGAGGCGAAATTGTTCCTTTGGGGGGTATTGCAACTTTTGGCCTTTTTGAGGCGAAATAGTTCCTTTGGGGGGTATTGCAACTTTTGGCCATTTTGAGGCGAAATTGTTCCTTTGGGGGGGTATTGCATCTTTTGGCTATTTTAAGGCGAAATTGTTCCTTTGGGGGGTATTGAAACTTTTGGCCATTTTAAAGCGAAACTGTTCCTTTGGGAGGGTATTGCAACTTTTGGCCATTTTGAGGCGAATTTGTTCCTTGGGGGGGGTTTGGAACTTTTAGCCATTTTGAGTCAAAATTGTTCTTTTGGTGGAGTATTTCAACGTTTGGCCTTTTTGAGGCGAAATTGTTCCTTTGGGGGTTATGCAATTTTTTGCAATTTTAAGGCGAATTTGTTCCTTTCAGGGGGGAATTGCAACTTTTCGTCATTTTGAGGCGAATTTGTTCCTTTGGGGGGGTATTGCAACTTTTGGCCATTTTGAGGTGAAATTGTTCCTTTGGGGGGGTATTGCAACTTTTGGCTATTTTAAGGCAAAATTGTTCCTTTGGGGGGGTATTGCAACTTTTGGCTATTTTAAAGCGAAACTGTTCGTTTCAGGGGGGTATTGCAACTTTTGGCCATTTTAAGGCGAATCTGCTCCTTTGGGAGGGTATTGCAACTTTTGGCCATTTTGAGGCGAAATTGTTCCTTTGGGGGGGTATTGCAACTTTTGGCCATTTTAAAGCGAAACTGTTCCTTTGGGAGGGTATTGCAACTTTTGGCCATTTTGAGTCAAAATTGATCTTTTGGGGGAGTATTGCAACTTTTGGCCATTTTGAGGCGAAATTGTTCCTTTGGGGGAGTATTGCAACTTTTGGCCATTTTGAGGCGAAATTGTTCCTTTGGGGGGGCATTGCAACTTTTGGCCATTTTGAGGCGAAATTGTTCCTTTGGGGGGTATTGTAACTTTTGGCCATTTTGAGGCGAAATTGTTCCTTTGGGGGGTATTGCAACTTTTGGCCATTTTGAGTCAAAATTGTTCTTTTGGGGGAGTATTGCAACTTTTGGCCATTTTTAGGCGAAATTGTTCCTTTGGGGGGTTATGCAATTTTTTGCAATTTTAAGGCGAATTTGTTCCTTTCAGGGGGGAATTACAACTTTTGGCCATTTTTAGGCGAAATTGCTCCTTTGGGGGGGTATTGCAACTTTTGGCCATTTTGAGGCGAAATTGTTCCTTTGGGGGGGTATTGCAACTTTTGGCCATTTTAAAGCGAAACTGTTCCTTTGGGAGGGTATTGCAACTTTTGGCCATTTTGAGGCGAAATTGTTCCTTTCGGGGGGTATTGCAACTTTTGGCCATTTTAAAGCGAAACTGTTCCTTTGGGAGGGTATTGCAACTTTTGGCCATTTTGAGGCGAAATTGCTCCTTTGAAGGGTATTGCAACTTTTGGCCATTTTGAGGCGAAATTGCTCCTTTGGGGGGGCATTGCAACTTTTGGCCATTTTGAGGCGAAATTGCTCCTTTGGGGGGGTATTGCAACTTTTGGCCATTTTGAGGCGAAATTGCTCCTTTGGGGGGGTATTGCAACTTTTGACCATTTTAAAGCGAAACTGTTCTTTTGGGAGGGTATTGCAACTTTTGGCCATTTTGAGGCGAAATTGCTCCTTTGGGGGGTTTTGCAACTTTTGGCCATTTTGAGGCGAAATTGTTCCTTTGGGAGGGTATTGCAACTTTTGGCCATTTTGAGGCGAAATTGTTCCTTTGGGGGGGTATTGCAACTTTTGGCCATTTTAAAGCGAAACTGTTCCTTTGGGAGTTTATTGCAACTTTTGGCCATTTTGAGTCAAAATTGATCTTTTGGGGGAGTATTGCAACTTTTGGCCATTTTGAGGCGAAATTGTTCCTTTGGGGGGAGTATTGCAACTTTTGGCCATTTTGAGGCGAAATTGTTCCTTTAGGGGGTTATGCAATTTTTTGCAATTTTAAGGCGAATTTGTTCCTTTCAGGGGGGTATTGCAACTTTTGGCCATTTTGAGGCGAATCTGCTCCTTTGGGGGGGTATTGCAACTTTTGGCCATTTTGAGGCGAAATTGTTCCTTTGGGGGGGTATTGCAACTTTTGGCCATTTTGAGGCGAAATTGCTCCTTTGGGGGGTATTGCAACTTTTGGCCATTTTGAGGCGAAATTGCTCCTTTGGGGGGTATTGCAACTTTTGGCCATTTTGAGGCGAAATTGCTCCTTTGGGGGGTATTGCAACTTTTGGCCATTTTGAGGCGAAATTGCTCCTTTGGGGGGGTATTGCAACTTTTGGCCATTTTGAGGCGAAATTGCTCCTTTGGGGGGTATTGCAACTTTTGGCTATTTTAAGGCGAAATTGTTCCTTTGGGGGGGTATTGCAACTTTTGGCCATTTTAAAGCGAAACTGTTCCTTTGGGAGGGTATTGCAACTTTTGGCCATTTTGAGGCGAATTTGTTCCTTTGGGGGGGCTTTGGAACTTTTAGCCATTTTGAGTCAAAATTGTTCTTTTGGGGGAGTATTTCAACGTTTGGCCATTTTGAGGCGAAATTGTTCCTTTGGGGGTTATGCAATTTTTTGCAATTTTAAGGCGAATTTGTTCCTTTCAGGGGGGTATTGCAACTTTTGGTCATTTTGAGGCGAATTTGTTCCTTTGGTGGGGTATTGCAACTTTTGGCCATTTTGAGGCGAAATTGCTCCTTTGGGGGGGGTATTGCAACTTTTGGCCATTTTGAGGCGAAATTGCTCCTTTGGGGGGGTATTGCAACTTTTGGCCATTTTGAGGCGAAATTGTTCCTTTGGGGGGGTATTGCAACTTTTGGCCATTTTGAGGCAAAATTGTTCCTTCGGGGGGGTATTGCAACTTTTGGCCATTTTAAAGCGAAACTGTTCCTTTGGGAGGGTATTGCAACTTTTGGCCATTTTGAGGCGAAATTGCTCCTTTGGGGGGTATTGCAACTTTTGGCCATTTTGAGGCGAAATTGTTCCTTTGGGGGGTATTGCAACTTTTGGCCATTTTGAGGCGAAATTGTTGCTTTGGGGGGGTATTGCAACTTTTGGCCATTTTAAAGCGAAACTGTTCTTTTGGAAGGGTATTGCAACTTTTGGCCATTTTGAGGCGAATTTGTTCCTTTGGGGGGGTTTTGGCCATTTTGAGGCGAAATTGTTCCTTTGGGGGGGTATTGTAACTTTTGGCCATTTTGAGGCGAAATTGTTCCTTTGGGGGGTATTGCAACTTTTGGCCATTTTGAGGCGAAATTGCTCCATTGGGGGGGTATTGCAACTTTTGGCCATTTTGAGGCGAAATTGTTCCTTTGGGGGGGTATTGCAACTTTTGGCCATTTTGAGTCAAAATTGTTCTTTTGGGGGAGTATTGCAATTTTTTGCAATTTTAAGGCGAATTTGTTCCTTTCAGGGGGGTATTGCAACTTTTTGCCATTTTAAAGCGAAACTGTTCCTTTGGGAGGGTATTGCAACTTTTGGCCATTTTGAGGCGAAATTGTTCCTTTGGGGGGGTATTGCAACTTTTGGCCATTTTGAGGCGAAATTGCTCTTTTCGGGGGTATTGCAACTTTTGGTCATTTTGAGGCGAAATTGCTCCTTTGGGGGGTATTGCAACTTTTAGCCATTTTGAGGCGAAATTGCTCCTTTGGGGGGGTATTGCAACTTTTGGCCATTTTGAGGCGAAATTGTTCCTTTGGGGGGGTATTGCAACTTTTGGCCATTTTAAAGCGAAACTGTTCCTTTGGGAGGGTATTGCAACTTTTAGCCATTTTGAGGTGAATTTGTTCCTTTGGGGGGGTTTTGGAACTTTTAGCCATTTTGAGTCAAAATTGTTCTTTTGGGGGAGTGTTTCAACGTTTGGTCATTTTGAGGCGAAATTGTTCCTTTGGAGGTTATGCAATTTTTTGCAATTTTAAGGCGAATTTGTTCCTTTCAGGGTGGTATTGCAACTTTTGGTCATTTTGAGGCGAATTTGTTCCTTTGGGGGGTATTGCAACTTTTGCCCATTTTGAGGCGAAATTGCTCCTTTGGGTGGGTATTGCAACTTTTGGCCATTTTGAGGCGAAAGTGCTCCTTTGGGGGGGAATTGCAACTTTTGGCCATTTTAAAGCGAAACTGTTCCTTTGGGAGTTTATTGCAACTTTTGGCCATTTTGAGTCAAAATTGATCTTTTGGGGGAGTATTGCAACTTTTGGCCATTTTGAGGCGAAATTGTTCCTTTGGGGGGTTATGCAATTTTTTGCAATTTTAAGGCGAATTTGTTCCTTTCAGGGGGGTATTGCAACTTTTGGCCATTTTGAGGCGAATCTGCTCCTTTGGGGGGGTATTGCAACTTTTGGCCATTTTGAGGCGAAATTGTTCTTTCGGGGGGGTATTGCAACTTTTGGCCATTTTGAGGCGAAATTGCTCCTTTGGGGGGTATTGCAACTTTTGGCCATTTTGAGGCGAAATTGCTCCTTTGGGGGGTATTGCAACTTTTGGCCATTTTTAGGCGAAATTGCTCCTTTGGGGGGGTATTGCAACTTTTGGCCATTTTGAGGCGAAATTGCTCCTTTGGGGGGGTATTGCAACTTTTGGCCATTTTGAGGCGAAATTGTTCCTTTGGGGGGGTATTGCATCTTTTGGCTATTTTAAGGCGAAATTGTTCCTTTGGGGGGGTATTGCAACTTTTGGCCATTTTAAAGCGAAACAGTTCCTTTGGGAGGGTATTGCAACTTTTGGCCATTTTGAGGCGAATTTGTTCCTTTGGGGGGGTTTTGGAACTTTTAGCCATTTTGAGGCGAAATTGCTCCTTTGGGGGGGTATTGCAACTTTTGGCCATTTTGAGGCGAAATTGTTCCTTTGGGGGTTATGCAATTTTTTGCAATTTTAAGGCGAATTTGTTCCATTCAGGGGGGTGTTGCAACTTTTGGCCATTTTGAGGCGAAATTGTTCCTTTGGTGGGGTATTGCAACTTTTGGCCATTTTGAGGCGAAATTGTTCCTTCGGGGGGTATTGCAACTTTTGGCCATTTTGAGGCGAAATTGTTCCTTTGGGGGGGTATTGCAACGTTTGGCCATTTTAAAGCGAAACTGATCTTTTGGAAGGGTATTGCAACTTTTGGCCATTTTGAGGCGAATTTGTTCCTTTGGGGGGGTTTTGCAACTTTTGGCCATTTTGAGGCGAAATTGTTCCTTTGGGGGGGTATTGTAACTTTTGGCCATTTTGAGGCGAAATTGTTCCTTTGGGGGGTATTGCAACTTTTTGCCATTTTGAGGCGAAATTGTTCCTTTGGGGGGGTATTGCAACTTTTGGCCATTTTGAGTCAAAATTGATCTTTTGGGGGAGTATTGCAACTTTTGGCCATTTTGAGGCGAAATTGTTCCTTTGGGGGAGCATTGCAACTTTTGGCCATTTTGAGGCGAAATTGTTCCTTTGGGGAGTTATGCAATTTTTTGCAATTTTAAGGCGAATTTGTTTCTTTCAGGGGGGTATTGCAACTTTTGGCCATTTTGAGGCAAATCTGCTCCTTTGGGGGGGTATTGCAACTTTTGGCTATTTTGAGGCGAAATTGCTCCTTTGGGGGGGTATTGCAACTTTTGGCCATTTTGAGGCGAAATTGTTCCTTTGGGGGTTATGCAATTTTTTGCAATTTTAAGGCGAATTTGTTCCATTCAGAGGGGTGTTGCAACTTTTGGCCATTTTGAGGCGAAATTGTTCCTTTGGTGGGGTATTGCAACTTTTGGCCATTTTGAGGCGAAATTGTTCCTTCGGGGGGTATTGCAACTTTTGGCCATTTTGAGGCGAAATTGTTCCTTTGGGGGGGTATTGCAACGTTTGGCCATTTTAAAGCGAAACTGTTCTTTTGGAAGGGTATTGCAACTTTTGGCCATTTTGAGGCGAATTTGTTCCTTTGGGGGGTTTTGCAACTTTTGGCCATTTTGAGGCGAAATTGTTCCTTTGGGGGGGTTTTGGAACTTTTAGCCATTTTGAGTCAAAATTGTTCTTTTGGGGGAGTATTTCAACGTTTGGCCATTTTGAGGCGAAATTGTTCCTTTGGGGGTTATGCAATTTTTTGCAATTTTAAGGCGAATTTGTTCCTTTCAGGGGGGTATTGCAACTTTTGGCCATTTTGAGGCGAATTTGTTCCTTTGGGGGGTATTGCAACTTTTGGCCATTTTGAGGCGAAACTGTTCCTTGGGGAGGGTATTGCAACTTTTGGCCATTTTTAGGCGAATTTGTTCCTTTGTGGGGGTATTGCAACTTTTGGCCAATTTGAGGCGAAATTGTTCCTTTGGGGGGGTATTGCAACTTTTGGCCATTTTGAGGTGAAATTGCTCCTTTGGAGGGGTATTGCAACTTTTGGCTATTTTGAGGCGAAATTGCTCCTTTGGGGGGGTATTGCAACTTTTGGCCATTTTGAGGCGAAATTGTTCCTTTGGGGGGGTATTGCAACTTTTGTCCATTTTAAAGCGAAACTGTTCCTTTGGGAGGGTATTGCAACTTTTGGCCATTTTGAGGCGAAATTGTTCCTTTGGGGGGGTAATGCAACTTTTGGCCATTTAGAGGCGAAATTGTTCCTTTGGGGGGGTATTGCAACTTTTGGCCATTTTGAGGCGAAATTGTTCCTTTGGGGGGTTATGCAATTTTTTGCAATTTTAAGGTGAATTTGTTCCTTTCAGGGGGGTATTGCAACTTTTGGCCATTTTGAGGCGAAATTGTTCCTTTGGGGGGTATTGCAACTTTTGGCCATTTTGAGGCGAAATTGCTCCTTTGGGGGGGTATTGCAACTTTTGGCCATTTTGAGGCGAAATTGTTCCTTTGGGGGGGTATTGCAACTTTTGGCCATTTTGAGACGAAATTGTTCCTTTGGGGGGGTTTGGAACTTTTAGCCATTTTGAGTCAAAATTGTTCTTTTGGGGGAGCATTTCAACGTTTGGCAATTTTGAAGCGAAATTGTTCCTTTGGGGGTTATGCAATTTTTTGCAATTTTAAGGCGAATTTGTTCCTTTCAGGGGGGTATTGCAACTTTTGTCCATTTTCAGACGAATTTGTTCCTTTGGGGGGGTATTGTAACTTTTGGCCATTTTGAGGCGAAATTGTTCCTTTGGGGGGGTATTGCAACTTTGGCAATTTTGAGTCAAAATTGTTCTTTTGGGGGAGTATTGCAACTTTTGGCCATTTTGAGGCGAAATTGTTCCTTTGGGGGGGTATTGCAACTTTTGGCCAATTTGAGGCGAAATTGCTCCTTTGGGGGGGTATTGCAACTTTTGGCCATTTTGAGGCGAAATTGTTCCTTTGGGGGTTATGCAATTTTTTGCAATTTTAAGGCGAATTTGTTCCATTCAGGGGGGTGTTGCAACTTTTGGCCATTTTGAGGCGAAATTGTTCCTTTGGTGGGGTATTGCAACTTTTGGCCATTTTGAGGCGAAATTGTTCCTTCGGGGGGTATTGCAACTTTTGGCCATTTTGAGGCGAAATTGTTCCTTTGGGGGGGTATTGCAACGTTTGGCCATTTTAAAGCGAAACTGTTCTTTTGGAAGGGTATTGCAACTTTTGGCCATTTTGAGGCGAATTTGTTCCTTTGGGGGGGTTTTGCAACTTTTGGCCATTTTGAGGCGAAATTGTTCCTTTGGGGGGGTTTTGGAACTTTTAGCCATTTTGAGTCAAAATTGTTCTTTTGGGGGAGTATTTCAACGTTTGGCCATTTTGAGGCGAAATTGTTCCTTTGGGGGTTATGCAATTTTTTGCAATTTTAAGGCGAATTTGTTCCTTTCAGGGGGGTATTGCAACTTTTGGCCATTTTGAGGCGAATTTGTTCCTTTGGGGGGTATTGCAACTTTTGGCCATTTTGAGGCGAAACTGTTCCTTGGGGAGGGTATTGCAACTTTTGGCCATTTTTAGGCGAATTTGTTCCTTTGTGGGGGTATTGCAACTTTTGGCCAATTTGAGGCGAAATTGTTCCTTTGGGGGGGTATTGCAACTTTTGGCCATTTTGAGGTGAAATTGCTCCTTTGGAGGGGTATTGCAACTTTTGGCTATTTTGAGGCGAAATTGCTCCTTTGGGGGGGTATTGCAACTTTTGGCCATTTTGAGGCGAAATTGTTCCTTTGGGGGGGTATTGCAACTTTTGGCCATTTTAAAGCGAAACTGTTCCTTTGGGAGGGTATTGCAACTTTTGGCCATTTTGAGGCGAAATTGTTCCTTTGGGGGGGTAATGCAACTTTTGGCCATTTAGAGGCGAAATTGTTCCTTTGGGGGGGTATTGCAACTTTTGGCCATTTTGAGGCGAAATTGTTCCTTTGGGGGGTTATGCAATTTTTTGCAATTTTAAGGCGAATTTGTTCCTTTCAGGGGGGTATTGCAACTTTTGGCCATTTTGAGGCGAAATTGTTCCTTTGGGGGGTATTGCAACTTTTGGCCATTTTGAGGCGAAATTGCTCCTTTGGGGGGGTATTGCAACTTTTGGCCATTTTGAGGCGAAATTGTTCCTTTGGGGGGGTATTGCAACTTTTGGCCATTTTGAGACGAAATTGTTCCTTTGGGGGGGTTTGGAACTTTTAGCCATTTTGAGTCAAAATTGTTCTTTTGGGGGAGCATTTCAACGTTTGGCAATTTTGAAGCGAAATTGTTCCTTTGGGGGTTATGCAATTTTTTGCAATTTTAAGGCGAATTTGTTCCTTTCAGGGGGGTATTGCAACTTTTGGCCATTTTGAGACGAATTTGTTCCTTTGGGGGGGTATTGTAACTTTTGGCCATTTTGAGGCGAAATTGTTCCTTTGGGGGGGTATTGCAACTTTGGCAATTTTGAGTCAAAATTGTTCTTTTGGGGGAGTATTGCAACTTTTGGCCATTTTGAGGCGAAATTGTTCCTTTGGGGGGGTATTGCAACTTTTGGCCATTTTGAGGCGAAATTGTTCCTTTGGGGGGTATTGCAACTTTTGGCCATTTTAAAGCGAAACTGTTCCTTTGGGAGGGTATTTCAACTTTTGGCCATTTTGAGGCGAAGTTGTTCCTTTGGGGGGGTATTGCAACTTTTGGCCATTTTTAGGCGAATTTGTTCCTTTGGGGGTATTGTAACTTTTGGCCATTTTGAGGCGAAATTGTTCCTTTGGAAGGTATTGCAACTTTTTGCCATTTTGAGGCGAAATTGCTCCTTTGGGGGGGTGTTGCAACTTTTGGCCATTTTGAGGTGAAATTGCTCCTTTGGGGGGGTATTGCAACTTTTGGCCATTTTGAGGCGAAATATTTCCTTTGGGGGGGTATTGCAACTTTTGGCCATTTTAAAGCGAAACTGTTTTTTAGAGGGTATTGCAACTTTTGGCCATTTTGAGGCGAAATTGTTCCTTTGGGGGGGTATTGCAACTTTTGGCCATTTTAAAGCGAAACTGTTCCTTTGGGAGGGTATTGCAACTTTTGGCCATTTTGAGGCGAATTTTTTCCTTTGGGGGGGTATTGCAACTTTTGGCCATTTTGAGGCGAAATTGTTCCTTTGGGGGGTTTTGCAACTTTTGGCCATTTTGAGTCAAAATTGTTCTTTTGTGAGAGTATTGCAACTTTTGGCCATTTTGAGGTGAAATTGTTCCTTTGGGGGGGTATTGCAACTTTTGGCCATTTTGAGGCGAAATTGCTCCTTTGGGGGGTTTTGCAACTTTTGGCCATTTTGAGGCGAAATTATTCCTTTTTGGGGGAATTGCAACTTTTGGCCATTTTGAGGCGAAATTGTTCCTATGGGGGGGTATTGCAACTTTTGGCCATTTTGAGGCGAATTTGTTCCTTTGGGGGGGTATTGCAACTTTTGGCCATTTTAAAGCGAAACTGTTCCTTTGGGAGGGTATTGCAACTTTTGGCCATTTTGAGGCGAATTTGTTCCTTTGGGGGGGTATTGCAACTTTTGGCCATTTTGAGGCGAATTTGTTCCTTTGGGGGAGTATTGCAACTTTTGGCCATTTTGAGGCGAAATGCTTCCTTTGGGGGGGTATTGCAACTTTTTGCAATTTTGAGGCGAATTTGTTCCTTTGGGGGGTATTGCAACTTTTGGCCATTTTGAGGCGAAATTGTTCTTTTGGGGGGTATTGCAACTTTTGGCCATTTTAAAGCGAAACTGTTCCTTTGGGAGGGTATTGCAACTTTTGGCCATTTTGAGGCGAATTTGTTCCTTTGGGAGGGTATTGCAACTTTTGGCCATTTTGAGGCGAAATTGTTCCTTTGGGAGGGTATTGCAACTTTTGGCCATTTTGAGGCGAAATTGCTCCTTTGTGGGGGTATTGCAACTTTTGGCCATTTTGAGGCGAAATTGCTCCTTTGGGGGGGTATTGCAACTTTTGGCCATTTTGAGGCGAAATTGCTCCTTTGGGGGGGTATTGCAACTTTTGGCCATTTTGAGGCTAAATTGCTCCTTTGGGGGGGTATTGCAACTTTTGGCCATTTTGAAGCGAAACTGTTCCTTTGGGAGGGTATTGCAACTTTTGGTCATTTTGAGGCGAATTTGTTCCTTTGGGGGGGTATTGGAACATTTGGCCATTCTGAGTCAAAATTGTTCCTTTGGGGGAGTATTGCAACTTTTGGCCATTTTGAGGCGAATTTGTTCCTTTGGGGGGGTATTGAAACTTTTGCCATTTTGAGGCGAAATTGTTCCTTTGGGGGGGTATTGCAACTTTTGGCCATTTTGAGGCGAATTTGTTCCTTTGGGGGGTATTGCAACTTTTGGCCATTTTGAGGCGAATTTGTTCCTTTGGGGGGGTATTGCAACTTTTGGCCATTTTGAGGCGAAATTGTTCCTTTGGGGGGGTATTGAAACTTTTGGCCATTTTGAGGCGAAATTGTTCCTTTGGGGGGTATTGCAACTTTTGGCCATTTTGAGTCAAAATTCTTCTTTTGGGGGAGTATTGCAACTTTTGGCCATTTTGAGGCGAAATTGTTCCTTTGGGGGGGTATTGCAACTTTTGGCCATTTTTAGGCGAAATTGTTCCTTTGGGGGGGTATTGCAACTTTTGGCCATTTTGAGGCGAAATTGCTCCTTTGGGAGGGTATTGCAACTTTTGGCCATTTTGAGGCGAAATTGTTCTTTTGGGGGGTATTGCAACTTTTGGCCATTTTAAAGCGAAACTGTTCCTTTGGGAGGGTATTGCAACTTTTGGCCATTTTGAGGCGAATTTGTTCCTTTGGGGGGTATTGCAACTTTTGGCCATTTTGAGGCGAAACTGTTCCTTGGGGAGGGTATTGCAACTTTTGGCCATTTTTAGGCGAATTTGTTCCTTTGTGGGGGTATTGCAACTTTTGGCCAATTTGAGGCGAAATTGTTCCTTTGGGGGGGTATTGCAACTTTTGGCCATTTTGAGGTGAAATTGCTCCTTTGGAGGGGTATTGCAACTTTTGGCTATTTTGAGGCGAAATTGCTCGTTTGGGGGGGTATTGCAACTTTTGGCCATTTTGAGGCGAAATTGTTCCTTTGGGGGGGTATTGCAACTTTTGGCCATTTTAAAGCGAAACTGTTCCTTTGGGAGGGTATTGCAACTTTTGGCCATTTTGAGGCGAAATTGTTCCTTTGGGGGGGTAATGCAACTTTTGGCCATTTAGAGGCGAAATTGTTCCTTTGGGGGGGTATTGCAACTTTTGGCTATTTTGAGGCGAAATTGTTCCTTTGGGGGGTTATGCAATTTTTTGCAATTTTAAGGCGAATTTGTTCCTTTCAGGGGGGTATTGCAACTTTTGGCCATTTTGAGGCGAAATTGTTCCTTTGGGGGGTATTGCAACTTTTGGCCATTTTGAGGCGAAATTGCTCCTTTGGGGGGGTATTGCAACTTTTGGCCATTTTGAGGCGAAGTTGTTCCTTTGGGGGGGTATTGCAACTTTTGGCCATTTTGAGACGAAATTGTTCCTTTGGGGGGGTTTGGAACTTTTAGCCATTTTGAGTCAAAATTGTTCTTTTGGGGGAGCATTTCAACGTTTGGCAATTTTGAAGCGAAATTGTTCCTTTGGGGGTTATGCAATTTTTTGCAATTTTAAGGCGAATTTGTTCCTTTCAGGGGGGTATTGCAACTTTTGGCCATTTTGAGACGAATTTGTTCCTTTGGGGGGGTATTGTAACTTTTGGCCATTTTGAGGCGAAATTGTTCCTTTGGGGGGGTATTGCAACTTTGGCAATTTTGAGTCAAAATTGTTCTTTTGGGGGAGTATTGCAACTTTTGGCCATTTTGAGGCGAAATTGTTCCTTTGGGGGGGTATTGCAACTTTTGGCCAATTTGAGGCGAAATTGCTCCTTTGGGGGGGTATTGCAACTTTTGGCCATTTTGAGGCGAAATTGTTCCTTTGGGGGGTATTGCAACTTTTGGCCATTTTAAAGCGAAACTGTTCCTTTGGGAGGTTATTTCAACTTTTGGCCATTTTGAGGCGAAGTTGTTCCTTTGGGGGGGTATTGCAACTTTTGGCCATTTTTAGGCGAATTTGTTCCTTTGGGGGTATTGTAACTTTTGGCCATTTTGAGGCGAAATTGTTCCTTTGGGGGGTATTGCAACTTTTTGCCATTTTGAGGCGAAATTGCTCCTTTGGGGGGGTGTTGCAACTTTTGGCCATTTTGAGGCGAAATTGCTCCTTTGGGGGGGTATTGCAACTTTTGGCCATTTTGAGTCAAAATTGTTCTTTTGGGGGAGTATTTCAACGTTTGGCCATTTTGAGGCAAAATTGTTCCTTTGGGGGTTATGCAATTTTTTGCAATTTTAAGGCGAATTTGTTCCTTTCAGGGGGGTATTGCAACTTTTGGTCATTTTGAGGCGAATTTGTTCCTTTGGTGGGGTATTGCAACTTTTTCGCCAATTTGAGGCGAAATAGCTCCTTTGGGGGGGGTATTGCAACTTTTGGCCATTTTGAGGCGAAATTGCTCCTTTGGGTGGGTATTGCAACTTTTGGCCATTTTGAGGCGAAATTGCTCCTTTGGGGGGGTATTGCAACTTTTGGCCATTTTGAGGCGAAATTGTTCCTTTGGGGGGGTATTGCAACTTTTGGCCATTTTAAACCGAAACTGTTTCTTTTTGGAGGGTATTGCAACTTTTGGCCATTTTGAGGCGAAATTGTTCTTTTGGGGGGGTATTGCAACTTTTGGCCATTTTAAAGCGAAACTGTTCCTTTGGGAGGGTATTGCAACTTTTGGCCATTTTGAGTCAAAATTGATCTTTTGGGGGAGTATTGCAACTTTTGGCCATTTTGAGGCGAAATTGTTCCTTTGGGGGAGTATTGCAACTTTTGGCCATTTTGAGGTGAAATTGTTCCTTTGGGGGTTATGCAATTTTTTGCAATTTTAAGGCGAATTTGTTCCTTTCAGGGGGGTATTGCAACTTTTGGCCATTTTGAGGCGAATCTGCTCCTTTGGGAGGGTATTGCAACTTTTGGCCATTTTGAGGCGAATTTGTTCCTTTGGGGGGGTATTGCAACTTTTGGCCATTTTAAAGCGAAACTGTTCCTTTGGGAGGGTATTGCAACTTTTGGCCATTTTGAGGCGAAATTGTTCCTTTGGGGGGTATTGCAACTTTTGGCCATTTTGAGGCGAAATTGTTCCTTTGGGGGGTATTGCAACTTTTGGCCTTTTTGAGGCGAAATAGTTCCTTTGGGGGGTATTGCAACTTTTGGCCATTTTGAGGCGAAATTGTTCCTTTGGGGGGGTATTGCATCTTTTGGCTATTTTAAGGCGAAATTGTTCCTTTGGGGGGTATTGCAACTTTTGGCCATTTTGAGGCGAAATTGTTCCTTTGGGGGGGTATTGCAACTTTTGGCCATTTTGAGGCGAAATTGTTCCTTTGGGGGGTATTGCAACTTTTGGCCATTTTGAGGCGAAATAGTTCCTTTGGGGGGTATTGCATCTTTTGGCTATTTTAAGGCGAAATTGCTCCTTTGGGGGGGTATTGCAACTTTTGACCATTTTAAAGCGAAACTGTTCTTTTGGGAGGGTATTGCAACTTTTGGCCATTTTGAGGCGAAATTGCTCCTTTGGGGGTTATGCAACTTTTGGCCATTTTGAGGCGAAATTGTTTCTTTGGGGGGGTATTGCAACTTTTGGCCATTTTGAGGCGAAATTGTTCCTTTGGGGGGGTATTGCAACTTTTGGCCATTTTGATGCGAAATTGTTCCTTTGGGGGGTATTGTAACTTTTGGCCATTTTGAGGCGAAATTGTTCCTTTGGGGGGTATTGCAACTTTTGGCCATTTTGAGTCAAAATTGTTCTTTTGGGGGAGTATTGCAACTTTTGGCCATTTTTAGGCGAAATTGTTCCTTTGGGGGGTTATGCAATTTTTTGCAATTTTAAGGCGAATTTGTTCCTTTCAGGGGGGAATTACAACTTTTGGCCATTTTTAGGCGAAATTGCTCCTTTGGGGGGGTATTGCAACTTTTGGCCATTTTGAGGCGAAATTGTTCCTTTGGGGGGGTATTGCAACTTTTGGCCATTTTAAAGCGAAACTGTTCCTTTGGGAGGGTATTGCAACTTTTGGCCATTTTGAGGCGAAATTGTTCCTTTCGGGGGGTATTGCAACTTTTGGCCATTTTAAAGCGAAACTGTTCCTTTGGGAGGGTATTGCAACTTTTGGCCATTTTGAGGCGAAATTGCTCCTTTGAAGGGTATTGCAACTTTTGGCCATTTTGAGGCGAAATTGCTCCTTTGGGGGGGCATTGCAACTTTTGGCCATTTTGAGGCGAAATTGCTCCTTTGGGGGGGTATTGCAACTTTTGGCCATTTTGAGGCGAAATTGCTCCTTTGGGGGGGTATTGCAACTTTTGACCATTTTAAAGCGAAACTGTTCTTTTGGGAGGGTATTGCAACTTTTGGCCATTTTGAGGCGAAATTGCTCCTTTGGGGGGTTTTGCAACTTTTGGCCATTTTGAGGCGAAATTGTTCCTTTGGGAGGGTATTGCAACTTTTGGCCATTTTGAGGCGAATTTGTTCCTTTGGGGTGGTATTTCAACTTTTGGCCATTTTGAGGCGAATTTGTTCCTTTGGGGGAGTATTGCAACTTTTGGCCATTTTGAGGCGAAATGCTTCCTTTGGGGGGGTTTTGCAACTTTTTGCAATTTTGAGGCGAATTTGTTCCTTTGGGGGGTATTGCAACTTTTGGCCATTTTGATGCGAAATTGTTCCTTTGGGGGGGTATTGCAACTTTTGACCATTTTGAGGCGAAATTGTTCTTTTGGGGGGTATTGCAACTTTTGGCCATTTTAAAGCGAAACTGTTCCTTTGGCAGGGTATTGCAACTTTTGGCCATTTTGAGGCGAATTTGTTCCTTTGGGGGGGATTGCAACTTTTGGCCATTTTGAGTCAAAATTGTTCTTTTGGGGGAGTATTGCAACTATTGGCCATTTTGAGGCGAAATTGTTCCTTTGACGGGGGTATTGCAACTTTTGGCCATTTTGAGGCGAAATTGTTACCTTGGGGCTTATGTAATTCTTTGCAATTTTAAGGCGAAATTGTTCCTTTCAGGGGGGTATTGCAACTTTTGGCCATTTTGAGGCGAAATTGTTCCTTTGGGGTGGTATTGCAACTTTTGGCCATTTTGAGGCGAAATTGTTCCTTTGGGGGGGTATTGCAACTTTTGGCCATTTTGAGGCGAAATTGCTCCTTTGGGGGGGGTATTGCAACTTTTGGCCATTTTAAAGCGAAACTGTTCTTTTGGGAGGGTATTGCAACTTTTGGCCATTTTGAGGCGAAATTGTTCCTTTGGGGGGGTATTGTAACTTTTGGCCATTTTGAGGCGAAATTGCTCCTTTGGGGGGTTTTGCAACTTTTGGCCATTTTGAGGCGACATTGTTCCTTTGGGGGGGTATTGCAACTTTTAGCCATTTTGAGGCGAAATTGCTCCTTTGGGGGGGTATTGCAACTTTTGGCCAATTTGAGGCGAAACTGTTTCTTTGGGAGGGTATTGCAACTTTTGGCCATTTTGAGGCGAAATTGTTCCTTTCGGGGGGTATTGCAACTTTTGGCCATTTTAAAGCGAAACTGTTCCTTTGGGAGGGTATTGCAACTTTTGGCCATTTTGAGGCGAATTTGTTCCTTTGGGGGGGTATTGCAACTTTTGGCCATTTTGAGTCAAAATTGTTCTTTTGTGGGAGTATTGCAACTTTTGGCCATTTTGAGGCGAAATTGTTCCTTTGGGGGGTAATGCAACTTTTGGCCATTTTAAAGCGAAACTGTTCCTTTGGGAGGGTATTGCAACTTTTGGCAATTTTGAGGCGAATTTGTTCCTTTGGGGGGGTATTATAACTTTTGGCCATTTTGACGCGAAATTGCTCCTTTAGGGGGTTTTGCAACTTTTGGCCATTTTGAGGCGAACTTGTTCCTTTGGGGGGGTATTGCAACTTTTGGCCATTTTGAGGCGAAATTGTTCCTTTGGGGGGTATTGCAACTTTTGGCCATTTTGAGGCGAAACTGTTCCTTTGGGAGGATATTGCAACTTTTGGCCATTTTGAGTCAAAATTGTTCTTTTGGGGGAGTATTGCAACTTTTGGCCATTTTGAGGCGAAATTGTTCCTTTGAGGGGGGTATTGCAACTTTTGGCCATTTTGAGGCGAAACTGTTCCTTTGGGAGGATATTACAACTTTTGGCCATTTTGAGTCAAAATTGTTCTTTTGGGGGAGTATTGCAATTTTTGGCCATTTTGAGGCGAAATTGTTCCCTTGGGGGGTTATGCAATTCTTTGCAATTTTAAGGCGAATTTGTTCCTTTCAGGGGGGTATTGCAACTTTTGGCCATTCTGAGTCAAAATTGTTCTTTTGGGGGGGTATGGCAACTTTTGGCTATTTTAAAGCGAAACTGTTCCTTTGGGAGGGTATTGCAACTTTTGGCCATTTTGAGGCGAATTTGTTCCTTTGGGGGGGTATTTCAACTTTTGGCCATTTTGAGGCGAATTTGTTCCTTTGGGGGAGTATTGCAACTTTTGGCCATTTTGAGGCGAAATGCTTCCTTTGGGGGGGTATTGCAACTTTTTGCAATTTTGAGGCGAATTTGTTCCTTTGGGGGGTATTGCAACTTTTGGCCATTTTGATGCGAAATTGTTCCTTTGGGGGGGTATTGCAACTTTTGACCATTTTGAGGCGAAATTGTTCTTTTGGGGGGTATTGCAACTTTTGGCCATTTTAAAGCGAAACTGTTCCTTTGGGAGGGTATTGCAACTTTTGGCCATTTTGAGGCGAATTTGTTCCTTTGGGGGGGTATTGCAACTTTTGGCCATTTTGAGTCAAAATTGTTCTTTTGGGGGAGTATTGCAACTTTTGGCCATTTTGAGGCGAAATTGTTCCTTTGACGGGGGTATTGCAACTTTTGGCCATTTTGAGGCGAAATTGTTCTTTTGGGGGTATTGCAACTTTTGGCCATTTTAAAGCGAAACTGTTCCTTTGGGAGGGTATTGCAACTTTTGGCCATTTTGAGGCGAATTTGTTCCTTTGGGGGGGTATTGCAACTTTTGGCCATTTTGAGTCAAAATTGTTCTTTTGGGGGAGTATTGCAACTTTTGGCCATTTTGAGGCGAAATTGTTCCTTTGAGGGGGGTATTGCAATTTTTGGCCATTTTGAGGCGAAATTGTTCCCTTGGGGGTTATGTAATTCTTTGCAATTTTAAGGCGAAATTGTTCCTTTCAGGGGGGTATTGCAACTTTTGGCCATTTTGAGGCGAAATTGTTCCTTTGGGGTGGTATTGCAACTTTTGGCCATTTTGAGGCGAAATTGCTCCTTTGGGGGGGTATTGCAACTTTTGGCCATTTTGAGGCGAAATTACTCCTTTGGGGGGGTATTGCAACTTTTCGCCATTTTGAGGCGAAATTGTTCCTTTGGGGGGGGTATTGCAACTTTTGGCCATTTTCAAGCCAAACTGTTCCTTTCGGAGGGTATTGCAACTTTTGGCCATTTTGAGGCGAAATTGTTCCTTTGGGGGGGTATTGCAACTTTTGGCCATTTTAAAGCGAAACTGTTCCTTTGGGAGGGTATTGCAACTTTTGGCCATTTTGAGGCGAATTTGTTCCTTTGGGGGGGTATTGCAACTTTTGGCCATTTTGAGGCGAAATTGTTCCTTGGGGGGGTATTGCAACTTTTGGCCATTTTGAGGCGAAATTGTTCCTTTGGGGGGTAATGCAACTTTTGGCCATTTTAAAGCGAAACTGTTCCTTTCAGGGGGGTATTGCAACTTTTGGCCATTTTGAGGCGAAATTGTTCCTTTGGGGTGGTATTGCAACTTTTGGCCATTTTGAGGCGAAATTGTTCCTTTGGGGGGGTATTGCAACTTTTGGCCATTTTGAGGCGAAATTGCTCCTTTGGGGGGGGTATTGCAACTTTTGGCCATTTTAAAGCGAAACTGTTCTTTTGGGAGGGTATTGCAACTTTTGGCCATTTTGAGGCGAAATTGTTCCTTTGGGGGGGTATTGTAACTTTTGGCCATTTTGAGGCGAAATTGCTCCTTTGGGGGGTTTTGCAACTTTTGGCCATTTTGAGGCGACATTGTTCCTTTGGGGGGGTATTGCAACTTTTAGCCATTTTGAGGCGAAATTGCTCCTTTGGGGGGGTATTGCAACTTTTGGCCAATTTGAGGCGAAACTGTTTCTTTGGGAGGGTATTGCAACTTTTGGCCATTTTGAGGCGAAATTGTTCCTTTCGGGGGGTATTGCAACTTTTGGCCATTTTAAAGCGAAACTGTTCCTTTGGGAGGGTATTGCAACTTTTGGCCATTTTGAGGCGAATTTGTTCCTTTGGGGGGGTATTGCAACTTTTGGCCATTTTGAGTCAAAATTGTTCTTTTGTGGGAGTATTGCAACTTTTGGCCATTTTGAGGCGAAATTGTTCCTTTGGGGGGTAATGCAACTTTTGGCCATTTTAAAGCGAAACTGTTCCTTTGGGAGGGTATTGCAACTTTTGGCAATTTTGAGGCGAATTTGTTCCTTTGGGGGGGTATTATAACTTTTGGCCATTTTGACGCGAAATTGCTCCTTTAGGGGGTTTTGCAACTTTTGGCCATTTTGAGGCGAACTTGTTCCTTTGGGGGGGTATTGCAACTTTTGGCCATTTTGAGGCGAAATTGTTCCTTTGGGGGGTATTGCAACTTTTGGCCATTTTGAGGCGAAACTGTTCCTTTGGGAGGATATTGCAACTTTTGGCCATTTTGAGTCAAAATTGTTCTTTTGGGGGAGTATTGCAACTTTTGGCCATTTTGAGGCGAAATTGTTCCTTTGAGGGGGGTATTGCAACTTTTGGCCATTTTGAGGCGAAACTGTTCCTTTGGGAGGATATTACAACTTTTGGCCATTTTGAGTCAAAATTGTTCTTTTGGGGGAGTATTGCAATTTTTGGCCATTTTGAGGCGAAATTGTTCCCTTGGCGGGTTATGCAATTCTTTGCAATTTTAAGGCGAATTTGTTCCTTTCAGGGGGGTATTGCAACTTTTGGCCATTCTGAGTCAAAATTGTTCTTTTGGGGGGGTATGGCAACTTTTGGCTATTTTAAAGCGAAACTGTTCCTTTGGGAGGGTATTGCAACTTTTGGCCATTTTGAGGCGAATTTGTTCCTTTGGGGGGGTATTTCAACTTTTGGCCATTTTGAGGCGAATTTGTTCCTTTGGGGGAGTATTGCAACTTTTGGCCATTTTGAGGCGAAATGCTTCCTTTGGGGGGGTATTGCAACTTTTTGCAATTTTGAGGCGAATTTGTTCCTTTGGGGGGTATTGCAACTTTTGGCCATTTTGATGCGAAATTGTTCCTTTGGGGGGGTATTGCAACTTTTGACCATTTTGAGGCGAAATTGTTCTTTTGGGGGGTATTGCAACTTTTGGCCATTTTAAAGCGAAACTGTTCCTTTGGGAGGGTATTGCAACTTTTGGCCATTTTGAGGCGAATTTGTTCCTTTGGGGGGGTATTGCAACTTTTGGCCATTTTGAGTCAAAATTGTTCTTTTGGGGGAGTATTGCAACTTTTGGCCATTTTGAGGCGAAATTGTTCCTTTGACGGGGGTATTGCAACTTTTGGCCATTTTGAGGCGAAATTGTTCTTTTGGGGGTATTGCAACTTTTGGCCATTTTAAAGCGAAACTGTTCCTTTGGGAGGGTATTGCAACTTTTGGCCATTTTGAGGCGAATTTGTTCCTTTGGGGGGGTATTGCAACTTTTGGCCATTTTGAGTCAAAATTGTTCTTTTGGGGGAGTATTGCAACTTTTGGCCATTTTGAGGCGAAATTGTTCCTTTGAGGGGGGTATTGCAATTTTTGGCCATTTTGAGGCGAAATTGTTCCCTTGGGGGTTATGTAATTCTTTGCAATTTTAAGGCGAAATTGTTCCTTTCAGGGGGGTATTGCAACTTTTGGCCATTTTGAGGCGAAATTGTTCCTTTGGGGTGGTATTGCAACTTTTGGCCATTTTGAGGCGAAATTGCTCCTTTGGGGGGGTATTGCAACTTTTGGCCATTTTGAGGCGAAATTACTCCTTTGGGGGGGTATTGCAACTTTTCGCCATTTTGAGGCGAAATTGTTCCTTTGGGGGGGGTATTGCAACTTTTGGCCATTTTCAAGCCAAACTGTTCCTTTCGGAGGGTATTGCAACTTTTGGCCATTTTGAGGCGAAATTGTTCCTTTGGGGGGGTATTACAACTTTTGGCCATTTTAAAGCGAAACTGTTCCTTTGGGAGGGTATTGCAACTTTTGGCCATTTTGAGGCGAATTTGTTCCTTTGGGGGGGTATTGCAACTTTTGGCCATTTTGAGGCGAAATTGTTCCTTGGGGGGGTATTGCAACTTTTGGCCATTTTGAGGCGAAATTGTTCCTTTGGGGGGTAATGCAACTTTTGGCCATTTTAAAGCGAAACTGTTCCTTTGGGAGGGTATTGCAACTTTTGGCCATTTTGAGGCGAATTTGTTCCTTTGGGGGGGTATTGCAACTTTTGGCCATTTTGAGGCGAAATTGTTCCTTGGGGGGGTATTGCAACTTTTGGCCATTTTGAGGCGAATTTGTTCCTTTGGGGGGGTATTGCAACTTTTAGCCATTTTGAGGCAAAATTGTTCCTTTGGGGGGGTATTGCAACTTTTGGTCATTTTGAGGCGAAACTGTTCCTTTGGGAGGGTATTGCAACTTTTGGCCATTTTGAGGCGAAATTGTTCCCTTGGGGGGTTATGCAATTCTTTGCAATTTTAAGGCGAAATTGTTCCTTTCAGGGGGGTATTGCAACTTTTGGCCATTTTGAGGCGAAATTGCTCCTTTGGGGGGGTATTGCAACTTTTGGCCATTTTGAGGCGAAATTGTTCCTTTGGGGGGGTATTGCAACTTTTGGCCATTTTGAGGCGAAATTGTTCCTTTGGGGGGGTATTGCAACTTTTGGCCATTTTGAGGCGAAATTGTTCCTTTGGGGGGGTATTGCAACTTTTGGCCATTTTGAGGCGAAATTACTACTTTGGGGGGGGTATTGCAACTTTTCGCCATTTTGAAGCGAAATTGTTCCTTTGGGGGGGTATTGCAACTTTTGGCCATTTTCAAGCCAAACTGTTCCTTTCGGAGGGTATTGCAACTTTTGGCCATTTTGAGGCGAAATTGTTCCTTTGGGGGGGTATTGCAACTTTTGGCCATTTTAAAGCGAAACTGTTCCTTTGGGAGGGTATTGCAGCTTTTGGCCATTTTGAGGCGAATTTGTTCCTTTGGGGCGGTATTGCAACTTTTTGCCATTTTGAGTCAAAATTGTTCTTTTGTGGGAGTATTGCAACTTTTGGCCATTTTGAGGCGAAATTGTTCCTTTGGGGGGTAATGCAACTTTTGGCCATTTTAAAGCGAAACTGTTCCTTTGGGAGGGTATTGCAACTTTTGGCCATTTTGAGGCGAAATTGTTCCTTTGGGGGGGTATTGCAACTTTTGGCCATTTTGAGGCGAAATTGCTCCTTTGGGGGGGTATTGCAACTTTTGGCCATTTTGAGGCGAAATTGCTCCTTTGGGGGGGTATTGCAACTTTTGGCCATTTTAAAGCGAAACTGTTCTTTTGGGAGGGTATTGACACTTTTGGCCATTTTGAGGCGAAATTGTTCCTTTGGGGGGGTATTGTAACTTTTGGCCATTTTGAGGCGAAATTGCTCCTTTGGGGGGTTTTGCAACTTTTGGCCATTTTGAGGCGACATTGTTCCTTTGGGGGGGTATTGCAACTTTTGGCCATTTTGAGGCGAAATTGCTCCTTTGGGGGGGTATTGCAACTTTTGGCCAATTTGAGGCGAAACTGTTTCTTTGGGAGGGTATTGCAACTTTTGGCCATTTTGAGGCGAAATTGTTCCTTTCGGGGGGTATTGCAACTTTTGGCCATTTTAAAGCGAAACTGTTCCTTTGGGAGGGTATTGCAACTTTTGGCCATTTTGAGGCGAATTTGTTCCTTTGGGGGGGTATTGCAACTTTTGACCATTTTGAGTCAAAATTGTTCTTTTGTGGGAGTATTGCAACTTTTGGCCATTTTGAGGCGAAATTGTTCCTTTGGGGGGTAATGCAACTTTTGGCCATTTTAAAGCGAAACTGTTCCTTTGGGAGGGTATTGCAACTTTTGGCCATTTTGAGGCGAAATTGTTCCTTTGGGGGGGTATTGTAACTTTTGGCCATTTTGACGCGAAATTGCTCCTTTAGGTGGTTTTGCAACTTTTGGCCATTTTGAGGCGAACTTGTTCCTTTGGGGGGGTATTGCAACTTTTGGCCATTTTGAGGCGAAATTGTTCCTTTGGGGGGTATTGCAACTTTTGGCCATTTTGAGGCAAAACTGTTCCTTTGGGAGGATATTGCAACTTTTGGCCATTTTGAGTCAAAATTGTTCTTTTGGGGGAGTATTGCAACTTTTGGCCATTTTGAGGCGAAATTGTTCCTTTGAGGGGGGTATTGCAACTTTTGGCCATTTTGAGGCGAAACTGTTCCTTTGGGAGGATATTGCAACTTTTGGCCATTTTGAGTCAAAATTGTTCTTTTGGGGGAGTATTGCAATTTTTGGCCATTTTGAGGCGAAATTGTTCCCTTGGGGGATTATGCAATTCTTTGCAATTTTAAGGCGAATTTGTTCCTTTCAGGGGGGTATTGCAACTTTTCGCCATTCTGAGTCAAAATTGTTCTTTTGGGGGGGTATGGCAACTTTTGGCTATTTTAAAGCGAAACTGTTCCTTTGGGAGGGTATTGCAACTTTTGGCCATTTTGAGGCGAATTTGTTCCTTTGGGGGGGTATTGCAACTTTTGGCCATTTTGAGGCGAATTTGTTCCTTTGGGGGAGTATTGCAACTTTTGGCCATTTTGAGGCGAAATGCTTCCTTTGGGGGGGTATTGCAACTTTTTGCAATTTTGAGGCGAATTTGTTCCTTTGGGGGGTATTGCAACTTTTAGCCATTTTGATGCGAAATTGTTCCTTTGGGGGGGTATTGCAACTTTTGACCATTTTGAGGCGAAATTGTTCTTTTGGGGGGTATTGCAACTTTTGGCCATTTTAAAGCGAAACTGTTCCTTTGGGAGGGTATTGCAACTTTTGGCCATTTTGAGGCGAATTTGTTCCTTTGGGGGGGTATTGCAACTTTTGGCCATTTTGAGTCAAAATTGTTCTTTTGGGGGAGTATTGCAACTTTTGGCCATTTTGAGGCGAAATTGTTCCTTTGACGGGGGTATTGCAACTTTTGGCCATTTTGAGGCGAAATTGTTCTTTTGGGGGGTATTGCAACTTTTGGCCATTTTAAAGCGAAACTGTTCCTTTGGGAGGGTATTGCAACTTTTGGCCATTTTGAGGCGAATTTGTTCCTTTGGGGGGTATTGCAACTTTTGGCCATTTTGAGTCAAAATTGTTCTTTTGGGGGAGTATTGCAACTTTTGGCCATTTTGAGGCGAAATTGTTCCTTTGAGGGGGGTATTGCAACTTTTGGCCTTTTTGAGGCGAAATTGTTCCCTTGGGGGTTATGTAATTCTTTGCAATTTTAAGGCGAAATTGTTCCTTTCAGGGGGGTATTGCAACTTTTGGCCATTTTGAGGCGAAATTGTTCCTTTGGGGTGGTATTGCAACTTTTGGCCATTTTGAGGCGAAATTGCTCCTTTGGGGGGGTATTGCAACTTTTCGCCATTTTGAGGCGAAATTGTTCCTTTGGGGGGGTATTGCAACTTTTGGCCATTTTCAAGCCAAACTGTTCCTTTCGGAGGGTATTGCAACTTTTGGCCATTTTGAGGCGAAATTGTTCCTTTGGGGGGGTATTGCAACTTTTGGCCATTTTAAAGCGAAACTGTTCCTTTGGGAGGGTATTGCAACTTTTGGCCATTTTGAGGCGAATTTGTTCATTTGGGGGGGTATTGCAACTTTTGGCCATTTTGAGGCGAAATTGTTCCTTTGGGGGGGTATTGCAACTTTTGGCCATTTTGAGGCGAAATTGTTCCTTTGGGGGGTAATGCAACTTTTGGCCATTTTAAAGCGAAACTGTTCCTTTGGGAGGGTATTGCAACTTTTGGCCATTTTGAGGCGAATTTGTTCCTTTGGGGGGGTATTGCATCTTTTAGCCATTTTGAGGCAAAATTGTTCCTTTGGGGGGGTATTGCAACTTTTGGCCATTTTGCGGCGAAATTGTTCCTTTGGGGGGGTATTGCAACTTTTGGCCATTTTCAAGCCAAACTGTTCCTTTGGGAGGGTATTGCAACTTTTGGCCATTTTGAGGCGAATTTGTTCCTTTGGGGGGGTATTGCAACTTTTGGCCATTTTGAGTCAAAATTGTTCTTTTGGGGGAGTATTGCAACTTTTGGCCATTTTGAGGCGAAATTGTTCCTTTGACGGGGGTATTGCAACTTTTGGCCATTTTGAGGCGAAATTGTTCTTTTGGGGGGTATTGCAACTTTTGGCCATTTTAAAGCGAAACTGTTCCTTTGGGAGGGTATTGCAACTTTTGGCCATTTTGAGGCGAATTTGTTCCTTTGGGGGGTATTGCAACTTTTGGCCATTTTGAGTCAAAATTGTTCTTTTGGGGGAGTATTGCAACTTTTGGCCATTTTGAGGCGAAATTGTTCCTTTGAGGGGGGTATTGCAACTTTTGGCCTTTTTGAGGCGAAATTGTTCCCTTGGGGGTTATGTAATTCTTTGCAATTTTAAGGCGAAATTGTTCCTTTCAGGGGGGTATTGCAACTTTTGGCCATTTTGAGGCGAAATTGTTCCTTTGGGGTGGTATTGCAACTTTTGGCCATTTTGAGGCGAAATTGCTCCTTTGGGGGGGTATTGCAACTTTTGGCCATTTTGAGGCGAAATTACTCCTTTGGGGGGTATTGCAACTTTTCGCCATTTTGAGGCGAAATTGTTCCTTTGGGGGGGGTATTGCAACTTTTGGCCATTTTCAAGCCAAACTGTTCCTTTCGGAGGGTATTGCAACTTTTGGCCATTTTGAAGCGAAATTGTTCCTTTGGGGGGGTATTGCAACTTTTGGCCATTTTAAAGCGAAACTGTTCCTTTGGGAGGGTATTGCAACTTTTGGCCATTTTGAGTCAAAATTGTTCTTTTGGGGGAGTATTGCAACTTTTGGCCATTTTGAGGCGAAATTGTTCCTTTGACGGGGGTTATGCAATTCTTTGCAATTTTAAGGCGAATTTGTTCCTTTCAGGGGGGTATTGCAACTTTTGGCCATTCTGAGTCAAAATTGTTCTTTTGGGGGGGTATGGCAACTTTTGGCTATTTTAAAGCGAAACTGTTCCTTTTGGAGGGTATTGCAACTTTTGGCCATTTTGAGGCGAATTTGTTCCTTTGGGGTGGTATTTCAACTTTTGGCCATTTTGAGGCGAATTTGTTCCTTTGGGGGAGTATTGCAACTTTTGGCCATTTTGAGGCGAAATGCTTCCTTTGGGGGGGTTTTGCAACTTTTTGCAATTTTGAGGCGAATTTGTTCCTTTGGGGGGTATTGCAACTTTTGGCCATTTTGATGCGAAATTGTTCCTTTGGGGGGGTATTGCAACTTTTGACCATTTTGAGGCGAAATTGTTCTTTTGGGGGGTATTGCAACTTTTGGCCATTTTAAAGCGAAACTGTTCCTTTGGGAGGGTATTGCAACTTTTGGCCATTTTGAGGCGAATTTGTTCCTTTGGGGGGGTATTGCAACTTTTGGCCATTTTGAGTCAAAATTGTTCTTTTGGGGGAGTATTGCAACTTTTGGCCATTTTGAGGCGAAATTGTTCCTTTGACAGGGGTATTGCAACTTTTGGCCATTTTGAGGCGAAATTGTTCCCTTGGGGCTTATGTAATTCTTTGCAATTTTAAGGCGAAATTGTTCCTTTCAGGGGGGTATTGCAACTTTTGGCCATTTTGAGGCGAAATTGTTCCTTTGGGGTGGTATTGCAACTTTTGGCCATTTTGAGGCGAAATTGCTCCTTTGGGGGGGTATTGCAACTTTTGGCCATTTTGAGGCGAAATTACTCCTTTGGGGGGGTATTGCAACTTTTCGCCATTTTGAGGCGAAATTGTTCCTTTGGGGGGGGTATTGCAACTTTTGGCCATTTTCAAGCCAAACTGTTCCTTTCGGAGGGTATTGCAACTTTTGGCCATTTTGAGGCGAAATTGTTCCTTTGGGGGGGTATTGCAACTTTTGGCCATTTTAAAGCGAAACTGTTCCTTTGGGAGGGTATTGCAGCTTTTGGCCATTTTGAGGCGAATTTGTTCCTTTGGGGCGGTATTGCAACTTTTTGCCATTTTGAGGCGAAATTGTTCCTTTGGGGGGTATTGCAACTTTTGGCCATTTTGAGTCAAAATTGTTCTTTTGGGGGAGTATTTCAACTTTTGGCCATTTTGAGGCGAAATTGTTCCTTTGGGGGGTTATGCAAATTTTTGCAATTTTAAGGTGAATTTGTTCCTTTCAGGGTGGTATTGCAACTTTTGGCCATTTTGAGGCGAATTTGTTCCTTTGGGGGGTATTGCAACTTTTGGCCATTTTGAGGCGAATTTGTTCCTTTTGGGGGGGTATTGCAACTTTTTGCAATTTTGAGGCGAAATTGTTCCTTTGGGGGGGTATTGCAACTTTTGGCCATTTTGAGGTGAAATTGTTCCTTTGGGGGATATTGCAACTTTTGGCCATTTTCAGTCGAAATTGTTCCTTTGGGGGGGTTTTTGAACTTTTGGCCATTTTGAGGCGAATTTGTTCCTTTTGGGGGGGTATTGCAACTTTTGGCCATTTTGAGGCGAAATTGTTCCTTTGGGGGGGTATTGCAACTTTTGGCCATTTTGAGGCGAATTTGTTCCTTTGGGGGGTTTTGGAACTTTTGGCCATTTTGAGTCAAAATTGTTCTTTTGGGGGAGTATTTCAACTTTTGGCCATTTTGAGGCGAATTTGTTCATTTGGGGGGTTATGCAATTTTTTGCAATTTTAAGGCGAATTTGTTCCTTTCAGGGGGGTATTGCAACTTTTGGCCATTTTGATGCAAATTTGTTCCTTTGGGGGGTATTGCAACTTTTGGTTATTTTAAAGCGAAACTGTTCCTTTGGGAGGGTATTGCAACTTTTGGTCATTTTGAGTCGAATTTGTTCCTTTGGGGCGTATTGGAACTTTGGCCATTCTGAGTCAAAATTGTTCCTTTGTGAGAGTATTTCAACTTTTGGCCATTTTGAGGCGAATTTGTTCCTTTGGGGGGGTATTGAAACTTTTGGCCATTTTGAGGCGAATTTGTTCCTTTGGGGGATATTGCAACTTTTGGCAATTTTGAGGCGAATTTGTTCCTTTGGGGGGGTATTGCAACTTTTGGCCATTTTGAGGCGAAATTGTTCCTTTGGGGGGGTATTGCAACTTTTGGCCATTTTGAGGCGAAATTGTTCCTTTGGGGGTATTGCAACTTTTGGCCATTTTGAAGCGAAACTGTTCCTTTGGGAGAGTATTTCAACTTTTGGCCATTTTGAGGCGAATTTGTTCCTTTGGGGGGTATTGCAACTTTTTGCAATTTTGAGGCAAAAATTGTTCCTTTGGGGGGGTATTGCAACTTTTTGCCATTTTGAGGCGAAATTGTTCCTTTGGGGGATATTGCAACTTTTGGCCATTTTGATGCGAAATTGTTCCTTTGGGGGGGGGTATTGCAACTTTTGGCCATTTTGAGGCGAAATGTTTCTTTTGGGGGGGTATTGCAACTTTTTGCAATTTTGAGGCGAATTTGTTCCTTTGGGGGAGTATTGCAACTTTTGGCCATTTTGAGGCGAAATGTTTCCTTTAGGAGGATATTGCAACTTTTGGTCATTTTGAGGCGAATTTGTTCCTTTGGGGGGGTATTGGAACTTTTGGCCATTCTGAGTCAAAATTGTTCCTTTGGGAGAGTATTTCAACTTTTTGCCATTTTGAGGCGAATTTGTTCCTTTGGGGGGGTATTGCAACTTTTGGCCATTTTGAGGCGAAATTGTTCCTTTGGGGGGTATTGCAACTTTTGGCCATTTTGAGGCGAAATTGCTCCTTTGGGGGGGTATTGTAACTTTTGGCCATTTTGAGGCGAAATTGCTCCTTTGGGGGGTTTTGCAACTTTTGGCCATTTTGAGGCGACATTGTTCCTTTGGGGGGGTATTGCCACTTTTGGCCATTTTGAGGCGAAATTGCTCCTTTGGGGGGGTATTGCAACTTTTGGCCAATTTGAGGCGAAACTGTTTCTTTGGGAGGGTATTGCAACTTTTGGCCATTTTGAGGCGAAATTGTTCCTTTCGGGGGGGTATTGCAACTTTTGGCCATTTTAAAGCGAAACTGTTCCTTTCGGAGGGTATTGCAACTTTTGGCCATTTTGAGGCGAATTTGTTCCTTTGGGGGGTATTGTAACTTTTGGCCATTTTGACGCGAAATTGCTCCTTTAGGGGGTTTTGCAACTTTTGGCCATTTTGAGGCGAACTTGTTCCTTTGGGGGGGTATTGCAACTTTTGGCCATTTTGAGGCGAAATTGTTCCTTTGGGGGGTATTGCAACTTTTGGCCATTTTGAGGCGAAACTGTTCCTTTGGGAGGATATTGCAACTTTTGGCCATTTTGAGTCAAAATTGTTCTTTTGGGGGAGTATTGCAACTTTTGGCCATTTTGAGGCGAAATTGTTCCTTTGAGGGGGGTATTGCAACTTTTGGCCATTTTGAGGCGAAACTGTTCCTTTGGGAGGATATTGCAACTTTTGGCCATTTTGAGTCAAAATTGTTCTTTTGGGGGAGTATTGCAATTTTTGGCCATTTTGAGGCGAAATTGTTCCATTGGGGGGTTATGCAATTCTTTGCAATTTTAAGGCGAAATTGTTCCTTTCAGGGGGGTATTGCAACTTTTGGCCATTTTGAGGCGAAATTGTTCCTTTGGGAGGATATTGCAACTTTTGGCCATTTTGAGTCAAAATTGTTCTTTTGGGGGAGTATTGCAATTTTTGGCCATTTTGAGGCGAAATTGTTCCCTTGGGGGGTTATGCAATTCTTTGCAATTTTAAGGCGAATTTGTTCCTTTCAGGGGGGTATTGCAACTTTTGGCCATTCTGAGTCAAAATTGTTCTTTTGGGGGGGTATGGCAACCTTTGGCTATTTTAAAGCGAAACTGTTCCTTTTGGAGGGTATTGCAACTTTTGGCCATTTTGAGGCGAATTTGTTCCTTTGGGGGGGTATTTCAACTTTTGGCCATTTTGAGGCGAATTTGTTCCTTTGGGGGAGTATTGCAACTTTTGGCCATTTTGAGGCGAAATGCTTCCTTTGGGGGGGTTTTGCAACTTTTTGCAATTTTGAGGCGAATTTGTTCCTTTGGGGGGTATTGCAACTTTTGGCCATTTTGATGCGAAATTGTTCCTTTGGGGGGGTATTGCAACTTTTGACCATTTTGAGGCGAAATTGTTCTTTTGGGGGGTATTGCAACTTTTGGCCATTTTAAAGCGAAACTGTTCCTTCGGGAGGGTATTGCAACTTTTGGCCATTTTGAGGCGAATTTGTTCCTTTGGGGGGGTATTGCAACTTTTGGCCATTTTGAGTCAAAATTGTTCTTTTGGGGGAGTATTGCAACTTTTGGCCATTTTAAGGCGAAATTGTTCCTTTCAGGGGGGTATTGCAACTTTTGGCCATTTTGAGGCGAAATTGTTCCTTTGGGGTGGTATTGCAACTTTTGGCCATTTTGAGGCGAAATTGCTCCTTTGGGGGGGTATTGCAACTTTTGGCCATTTTGAGGCGAAATTACTCCTTTGGGGGGGTATTGCAACTTTTCGCCATTTTGAGGCGAAATTGTTCCTTTGGGGGGGGTATTGCAACTTTTGGCCATTTTCAAGCCAAACTGTTCCTTTCGGAGGGTATTGCAACTTTTGGCCATTTTGAGGCGAAATTGTTCCTTTGGGGGGGTATTGCAACTTTTGGCCATTTTAAAGCGAAAATGTTCCTTTGGGAGGGTATTGCAACTTTTGGCCATTTTGAGGCGAATTTGTTCCTTTGGGGGGGTATTGCAACTTTTGGCCATTTTGAGGCGAAATTGTTCCTTTGGGGGGTAATGCAACTTTTGGCCATTTTAAAGCGAAACTGTTCCTTTGGGAGGGTATTGCAACTTTTGGCCATTTTGAGGCGAATTTGTTCCTTTGGGGGGGTATTGCAACTTTTAGCCATTTTGAGGCAAAATTGTTCCTTTGGGCGGGTATTGCAACTTTTGGCCATTTTGAGGCGAAACTGTTCCTTTGGGAGGGTATTGCAACTTTTGGCCATTTTGAGGCGAAATTGTTCCCTTGGGGGGTTATGCAATTCTTTGCAATTTTAAGGCGAAATTGTTCCTTTCAGGGGGGTATTGCAACTTTTGGCCATTTTGAGGCGAAATTGTTCCTTTGGGGGGATATTGCAACTTTTGGCCATTTTGAGGCGAAATTGTTCCTTTGGGGGGGTATTGCAACTTTTGGCCATTTTGAGGCGAAATTGCTCCTTTGGGGGGGTATTGCAACTTTTGGCCATTTTGAGGCGAAATTACTACTTTGGTTGGGTATTGCAACTTTTGGCCATTTTGAGGCGAAATTGTTCCTTTGGGGGGGTATTGCAACTTTTGGCCATTTTAAAGCGAAACTGTTAGTGATGAGCGAGCATGCTTGTAACTACTCGGTACTCGCACGAGTATCACTGTACTCGGGCTACTCGGCGGGTACCGAGTAATTTTGCAATACTCGTGCTTTACTCGTGGTCTTCATCCCTGCATGTTGGCGCTCTTTTGAGAGCCAGCCCTCATGCAGGGATTGGCTGGCAGACCACTGCAATGCCACAGCCCTGTTAGTTGTGGAATTGCAGTGATTGGCCGGCCTGCACAGCGTGACCGAGCCTTTATACCGGCCGGCGCGCTGTGGTCTGTACACAGCCATCTCATATTCCCTGCTTTCCACGCCCACAGGCGCCTATGATTGGTTGCAGTGAGACACGCCCCCACGCTGAGTGACAGGTGTCACACTGCACCCAATCACAGCAGCCGGTGGGCGTGTCTATACTGTGCAGTAAAATAAATAAATAAATAATTAAAAAAACGGCGTGCGGTTCCCCCCAATTTTAATACCAGCCAGATAAAGCCATACGGCTGAAGGCTGGTATTCTCAGGATGGGGAGCCCCACGTTATGGGGAGCCCCCCACCCTAACAATATCAGTCAGCAGCTGGCCAGAATTGCCGCATACATTATATGCGACAATTCTGGGGCTGTACCCGGCTCTTCCCGATTTACCCTGGTGCATTGGCAAATCGGGGTAATAAGGAGTTATTGGCAGCCCATAGCTGCCAATAAGTCCTAGATTAATCATGTCAGGCGTCTATGAGACACCCTCCATGATTAATCTGTAAGTTACAGTAAATAAACACACACACCAGAAAAAATCCTTTATTAGAAATAAAAAACACACACATATACCCTGGTTCACCACTTTAATCAGCCCCAAAAAGCCCTCCTTGTCCGGCGTAATCCAGGATGATCCAGCGTCGCTTCAAGCGCTGCTGCATGGAGGTGACTGGAGCTGCAGCAGACACCGCCGCTCCGGTCACCTCCACACAGCAAATGAACACAGCCGCGCGATCAGCTGCTGTCACTGAGGTTACCCGCTGTCACCGCTGCATCCACCGGTGGCCGCGGGTAACCTCAGTGACAGCAGCTGATCGCGCGGCTGTGTTCATTTGCTGTGTGGAGGTGACCGGAGCGGCTGTGTGTGCTGCGGCTCCGGTCACCTCCATGCAGCAGCGCTGGATGCGACGCTGGATCATCCTGGATTACGCCGGACATGGAGGGCTTTTTCGGGCTGATTAAAGTGGTGAACCAGGGTATATGTGTGTGTTTTTATTTCTAATAAAGGATTTTTTCTGGTGTGTGTGTGTGTTTATTTACTGTAACTTACAGATTAATCATGGAGGGTGTCTCATAGACGCCTGACATGATTAATCTAGGACTTATTGGCAGCTATGGGCTGCCAATAACTCCTTATTACCCCGATTTGCCAACGCACCAGGGCAAATCGGGAAGAGCCGGGTACAGTCCCAGAACTGTCGCATATAATGTATGCGGCAATTCTGGGCGGCTGTTGGCTGATATTGTTAGGGTGGGGGGCTCCCCATAACGTGGAGCTCCCCATCCTGAGAATACCAGCCTTCAGCCGTATGGCTTTATCTGGCTGGTTTTAAAAATGGGGGGAACCGCACGCCGTTTTTTTAAATTATTTATTAATTTTAATTATTAATTTTAATTATTTATTAAATAATTAAAAAAAACGGCGTGCGGTTCCCCCCATTTTTAAAACCAGCCAGATAAAGCCATACGGCTGAAGGCTGGTATTCTCAGGATGGGGAGCTCCACGTTATGGGGAGCCCCCCACCCTAACAATATCAGCCAACAGCTGCCCAGAATTGCCGCATACATTATATGCGACAGTTCTGGGACTGTACCCGGCTCTTCCCGATTTACCCTGGTGCGTTGGCAAATCGGGGTAATAAGGAGTTAATGGCAGCCCATAGCTGCCACTAAATCCTAGATTAATCATGTCAGGCGTCTCCCCGAGATTCCTTCCATGATTAATCTGTAAATTACAGTTAAAAAACACACACACCCGAAAAATCCTTTATTAGAAATAAAAAACACTAACAAAGTCCCTCATTACCAATTTATTAACCCCGACAAACCCTCCATGTCCGGCGTACTCCACGGACTCCGGCGTCGCGTCCAGCTCTGCTGCATGGAAGTGACAGGAGCTGCAGAAGACACCGCCGCTCCGGTCACCTCCACGCAGCTAATGAAGACAGCCGTGCGATCAGCTGAGCTGTCACTGAGGTTACCCGCTGTCACTGGATCCAGTGACGGCGGGTAACCTCAGTGACAGCTCAGCTGATCGCGCTACTCACCTCATTTGCTGCGTGGAAGTGACCGGAGCGGCGGTGTCTTCTGCAGCTCCGGTCACCTCTATGCAGCAGCGCAGGATGCGACGCTGGAGCATCCTGGATGACGCCGGACATGGAGGGCTTTTTGGGGCTGATTAAAGTGGTGAACCAGGGAATGTGTGTGTGTTTTTTATTTCTAATAAAGGATTTTTTCGGGTGTGTGTGTTTATTTACTGTAACTTACAGATTAATCATGGAGGGTGTCTCATAGACGCCTGACATGATTAATCTAGGATTTAGTGGCAGCTATGGGCTGCCATTAACTCCTTATTACCCCGATTTGCCAAAGCACCAGGGCAAATCGGGAAGAGCCGGGTACAGCCCCAGAACTGTCGCATATAATGTATGCGGCAATTCTGGGCGGCTGCTGACTGATATTGTTAGGCTGGGGGGCTCCCCATAACGTGGAGCTCCCCATCCTGAGAATACCAGCCTTCAGCCGTATGGCTTTATCTGGCTGGCATTAAAATGGGGGGGACCGCACGCCGTTTTTTTTTAATTATTTATTAATTTATTTTACTGCACAGTATAGACACGCCCACCGGCTGCTGTGATTGGGTGCAGTGTGACACCTGTCACTCAGCGTGGGGGCGTGTCTCACTGCAACCAATCATAGGCACCGGTGGGCGGGGAAAGCAGGGAATAGGAGATTGTTTAATGAGCGGCCGGCTTTTTCAAAATAGTAAAAGCCGCCGGTCACCTCCACGCAGCTAATGAAGGGAATAGCGCGATCAGCTGCTGTCAGTCAGGTAACTCCCGTCCACCGCTGGATCCAGCGGTGCCGCGATTAACCTCAGTGACAGCAGCTGATCGCTCTACTCACCTCAGTTGGTGCATGGAGCTGACTGGAGCGGCGGTGAGTAGCGCGATCAGCTGAGCTGTCACTGAGGTTACCCGCGGCCACCGCTGCATCCACCGCTGGATCCAGGTAACCTCAGTGACAGCTCAGCTGATCGCGCTACTCATCTCATTAGCTGCGTGGAGGTGACCGGAGCGGCGGTGTCTTCTGCAGCTCCTGTCACTTCCATGCAGCAGAGCTGGACGCGACGCTGGAGGACTGTGGAGTACGCCGGACATGGAGGGTTTGTCGGGGTTAATAAATTGGTAATGAGGGACTTTGTTAGTGTTTTTTATTTCTAATAAAGGATTTTTCGGGTGTGTGTGTTTTTTAACTGTAATTTACAGATTAATCATGGAAGGAATCTCGGGGAGACGCCTGACATGATTAATCTAGGATTTAGTGGCAGCTATGGGCTGCCATTAACTACTTATTACCCCGATTTGCCAACGCACCAGGGTAAATCGGGAAGAGCCGGGTACAGCCCCAGAACTGTCGCATCTAATGTATGCGGCAATTCTGGGCGGCTGCTGACTGATATTGTTAGGGTGGGGGGCTCCCCATAACGTGGAGCTCCCCATCCTGAGAATACCAGCCTTCAGCCGTATGGCTTTATCTGGCTGGTATTAAAATTGGGGGGACCGCATGCCGTTTTTTTTAATTATTTAATTATTTATTTCACTGCACAGTATACACACACCGGCTGCTGTGATTGGTTGCAGTGAGACAGCTGTCACTCAGTGTGGGAGCGTGTCTCACTGCAACCAATCATAGGCGCCGAAAAGCAGGACAGCAGGGAATAGGAGATTGATTAATGAGCGGCCGGCTTTTTCAAAAGAGGAAAAGCCACCGGAGTTTGAACAGCTGTGCAGCGCCGCGGCAGTGATCGGGGAACGGTAAGTAAGAGAGAGGGGGGGGAACTGACCGACAGACTGTGAGAGGGGGACAGACAAGACAGAGAGAGACAGACCGACGGACTGAGGGAGATAGAATAAAAAAAAAAAAATGACCGACATCGCTAGTAAAAAGCACAAAACGTGCGTTTTGGACATCGGAGTGCCACACAAGGTTTTCATGTAAAATCTTTCATGTATTAATCTCAAAAAGTAACATACACCAGCTCTATCTCACTATTGAGTATGTGCCCTTAACATTTCCGCCATGAAAATTCATTTTGGTGTCATTTTGGAAGGTTTTCTGGTGAGTCCGTAAAAATGGCGTAAAACTCGGACAAAATTGTTCACATCTGTGACTTTTGAGTGATAAATGCTTCAAGGGGTCTTCCCCATGCTGATGCCATGTCATTTGAGCACTCTTCTGAGACTTTTGTGACATTTTTAGGGTTTCTCCATGCTGCCGGGGGGTCATTTCACAAAAATACTCGGGTCTCCCATAGGATAACATTGGGCTCGGTGCTCGGGCCGAGTACACGAGTATCTTGGGAGGCTCGGCCCGAGCTTCGAGCACCCGAGCTTTTTAGTACTCGCTCATCACTAGAAACTGTTCCTTTGGGAGGGTATTGCAGCTTTTGGCCATTTTGAGGCGAATTTGTTCCTTTGGGGCGGTATTGCAACTTTTTGCCATTTTGAGGCGAAATTGTTCCTTTGGGGGGTATTGCAACTTTTGGCCATTTTGAGGCGAATTTGTTCCTTTTGGGGGGTTTTGGAACTTTTGGCCATTTTGAGTCAAAATTGTTCTTTTGGGGGAGTATTTCAACTTTTGGCCATTTTGAGGCGAAATTGTTCCTTTGGGGGGTTATGCAATTTTTTGAAATTTTAAGGTGAATTTGTTCCTTTCAGGGTGGTATTGCAACTTTTGGCCATTTTGAGGCGAATTTGTTCCTTTGGGGGATATTGCAACTTTTGGTCATTTTGAGGCGAATTTGTTCCTTTGGGGGGGTATTGGAACTTTTGGCCATTCTGAGTCAAAATTGTTCCTTTGGGAGAGTATTTCAACATTTTGCCATTTTGAGGCGAATTTGTTCCTTTGGGGGGGTATTGCAACTTTTGGCCATTTTGAGGCGAAATTGTTCCTTTGGGGGGGTATTGCAACTTTTGGCCATTTTGAGGCGAAATTGCTCCTTTGGGGGGGTATTGCAACTTTTGGCCATTTTGAGGCGAAATTGCTCCTTTGGGGGGGTATTGCAACTTTTGGCCAATTTGAGGCGAAACTGTTTCTTTGGGAGGGTATTGCAACTTTTGGCCATTTTGAGGCGAAATTGTTCCTTTCGGGGGGTATTGCAACTTTTGGCCATTTTAAAGCGAAACTGTTCCTTTGGGAGGGTATTGCAACTTTTGGCCATTTTGAGGCGAATTTGTTCCTTTGGGGGGGTATTGCAACTTTTGGCCATTTTGAGTCAAAATTGTTCTTTTGTGGGAGTATTGCAACTTTTGGCCATTTTGAGGCGAAATTGTTCCTTTGGAGGGTAATGCAACTTTTGGCCATTTTAAAGCGAAACTGTTCCTTTGGGAGGGTATTGCAACTTTTGGCCATTTTGAGGCGAATTTGTTCCTTTGGGGGGTATTGTAACTTTTGGCCATTTTGACGCGAAATTGCTCCTTTAGGGGGTTTTGCAACTTTTGGCCATTTTGAGGCGAACTTGTTCCTTTGGGGGGGGTATTGCAACTTTTGGCCATTTTGAGGCGAAATTGTTCCTTTGGGGGGTATTGCAACTTTTGGCCATTTTGAGGCGAAACTGTTCCTTTGGGAGGATATTGCAACTTTTGGCCATTTTGAGTCAAAATTGTTCTTTTGGGGGAGTATTGCAACTTTTGGCCATTTTGAGGCGAAATTGTTCCTTTGAGGGGGGTATTGCAACTTTTGGCCATTTTGAGGCGAAACTGTTCCTTTGGGAGGATATTGCAACTTTTGGCCATTTTGAGGCGAATTTGTTCCTTTGGGGGGGTATTGCAACTTTTGGCCATTTTGAGGCGAAATTGTTCCTTTGTGGGGGTATTGCAACTTTTGGCCATTTTGAGGCGAAATTGTTCCTTTGGGGGGTAATGCAACTTTTGGCCATTTTAAAGCGAAACTGTTCCTTTGGGAGGGTATTGCAACTTTTGGCCATTTTGAGGCGAATTTGTTCCTTTGGGGGGGTATTGCAACTTTTAGCCATTTTGAGGCAAAATTGTTCCTTTGGGGGGGTATTGCAACTTTTGGCCATTTTGAGGCGAAACTGTTCCTTTGGGAGGGTATTGCAACTTTTGGCCATTTTGAGGCGAAATTGTTCCCTTGGGGGGTTATGCAATTCTTTGCAATTTTAAGGCGAAATTGTTCCTTTCAGGGGGGTATTGCAACTTTTGGCCATTTTGAGGCGAAATTGCTTCTTTGGGGGGGTATTGCAACTTTTGGCCATTTTGAGGCGAAATTGTTCCTTTGGGGGGATATTGCAACTTTTGGCCATTTTGAGGCGAATTTGTTCCTTTTGGGGGGTTTTGGAACTTTTGGCCATTTTGAGTCAAAATTGTTCTTTTGGGGGAGTATTTCAACTTTTGGCCATTTTGAGGCGAAATTGTTCCTTTGGGGGGTTATGCAATTTTTTGCAATTTTAAGGTGAATTTGTTCCTTTCAGGGTGGTATTGCAACTTTTGGCCATTTTGAGGCGAATTTGTTCCTTTGGGGGATATTGCAACTTTTGGCCATTTTGAGGCGAAATTACTACTTTGGTTGGGTATTGCAACTTTTCGCCATTTTGAGGCGAAATTGTTCCTTTGGGGGGGTATTGCAACTTTTGGCCATTTTCAAGCCAAACTGTTCCTTTCGGAGGGTATTGCAACTTTTGGCCATTTTGAGGCGAAATTGTTCCTTTGGGGGGGTATTGCAACTTTTGGCCATTTTAAAGCGAAACTGTTCCTTTGGGAGGGTATTGCAGCTTTTGGCCATTTTGAGGCGAATTTGTTCCTTTGGGGCGGTATTGCAACTTTTTGCCATTTTGAGGCGAAATTGTTCCTTTGGGGGGTATTGCAACTTTTGGCCATTTTGAGGCGAATTTGTTCCTTTTGGGGGGTTTTGGAACTTTTGGCCATTTTGAGTCAAAATTGTTCTTTTGGGGGAGTATTTCAACTTTTGGCCATTTTGAGGCGAAATTGTTCCTTTGGGGGGTTATGCAATTTTTTGCAATTTTAAGGTGAATTTGTTCCTTTCAGGGTGGTATTGCAACTTTTGGCCATTTTGAGGCGAATTTGTTCCTTTGGGGGATATTGCAACTTTTGGTCATTTTGAGGCGAATTTGTTCCTTTGGGGGGGTATTGGAACTTTTGGCCATTCTGAGTCAAAATTGTTCCTTTGGGAGAGTATTTCAACTTTTTGCCATTTTGAGGCGAATTTGTTCCTTTGGGGGGGTATTGCAACTTTTGGCAATTTTGAGGCGAAATTGTTCCTTTGGGGGGGTATTGCAACTTTTGGCCATTTTGAGGCGAAATTGCTCCTTTGGGGGGGTATTGCAACTTTTGGCCATTTTGAGGCGAAATTGCTCCTTTGGGGGGGTATTGCAACTTTTGGCCATTTTAAAGCGAAACTGTTCCTTTGGGAGGGTATTGCAACTTTTGGCCATTTTGAGGCGAATTTGCTCCTTTGGGGGGGTATTGCAACTTTTGGCCATTTTGAGGCGAAATTGTTCCTTTCGGGGGGTATTGCAACTTTTGGCCATTTTGAGGCGAAATTGCTCCTTTGGGGCGGTATTGCAACTTTTGGCCATTTTAAAGCGAAACTGTTCCTTTGGGAGGGTATTGCAACTTTTGGCCATTTTGAGGCGAAATTGCTCCTTTGGGGGGGTATTGCAACTTTTGGCCATTTTGAGGCGAAATTGTTCCTTTCGGGGGGTATTGCAACTTTTGGCCATTTTAAAGCGAAACTGTTCCTTTGGGAGGTTATTGCAACTTTTGGCCATTTTGAGGCGAATTTGTTCCTTTGGGGGGGTATTGCAACTTTTGGCCATTTTGAGTCAAAATTGTTCTTTTGTGGGAGTATTGCAACTTTTGGCCATTTTGAGGCGAAATTGTTCCTTTGGAGGGTAATGCAACTTTTGGCCATTTTAAAGCGAAACTGTTCCTTTGGGAGGGTATTGCAACTTTTGGCCATTTTGAGGCGAATTTGTTCCTTTGGGGGGGTATTGTAACTTTTGGCCATTTTGACGCGAAATTGCTCCTTTAGGGGGTTTTGCAACTTTTGGCCATTTTGAGGCGAACTTGTTCCTTTGGGGGGGGTATTGCAACTTTTGGCCATTTTGAGGCGAAATTGTTCCTTTGGGGGGTATTGCAACTTTTGGCCATTTTGAGGCGAAACTGTTCCTTTGGGAGGATATTGCAACTTTTGGCCATTTTGAGTCAAAATTGTTCTTTTGGGGGAGTATTGCAACTTTTGGCCATTTTGAGGCGAAATTGTTCCTTTGAGGGGGGTATTGCAACTTTTGGCCATTTTGAGGCGAAACTGTTCCTTTGGGAGGATATTGCAACTTTTGGCCATTTTGAGTCAAAATTGTTCTTTTGGGGGGGTATGGCAACTTTTGGCTATTTTAAAGCGAAGCTGTTCCTTTGGGAGGGTATTGCAACTTTTGGCCATTTTGAGGCGAATTTGTTCCTTTGGGGGGGTATTTCAACTTTTGGCCATTTTGAGGCGAATTTGTTCCTTTGGGGGAGTATTGCAACTTTTGGCCATTTTGAGGTGAAATGCTTCCTTTGGGGGGGTATTGCAACTTTTTGCAATTTTGAGGCGAATTTGTTCCTTTGGGGGGTATTGCAACTTCTGGCCATTTTGATGCGAAATTGTTCCTTTGGGGGGGTATTGCAACTTTTGACCATTTTGAGGCGATATTGTTCTTTTGGGGGGTATTGCAACTTTTGGCCATTTTAAAGCGAAACTGTTCCTTTGGGAGGGTATTGCAACTTTTGGCCATTTTGAGGCGAATTTGTTCCTTTGGGGGGGTATTGCAACTTTTGGCCATTTTGAGTCAAAATTGTTCTTTTGGGGGAGCATTGCAACTTTTGGCCATTTTGAGGCGAAATTGTTCCTTTGACGGGGGTATTGCAACTTTTGGCCATTTTGAGGCGAAATTGTTCTTTTGGGGGGTATTGCAACTTTTGGCCATTTTAAAGCGAAACTGTTCCTTTGGGAGGGTATTGCAACTTTTGGCCATTTTGAGGCGAATTTGTTCCTTTGGGGGGGTATTGCAACTTTTGGCCATTTTGAGGCGAAATTGTTCCTTTGAGGGGGGTATTGCAACTTTTGGCCATTTTGAGGCGAAATTGTTCCCTTGGGGGTTATGTAATTCTTTGCAATTTTAAGGCGAAATTGTTCCTTTCAGGGGGGTATTGCAACTTTTGGCCATTTTGAGGCGAAATTGTTCCTTTGGGGTGGTATTGCAACTTTTGGCCATTTTGAGGCGAAATTACTCCTTTGGGGGGGTATTGCAACTTTTCGCCATTTTGAGGCGAAATTGTTCCTTGGGGGGGTATTGCAACTTTTGGCCATTTTCAAGCCAAACTGTTCCTTTCGGAGGGTATTGCAACTTTTGGCCATTTTGAGGCGAAATTGTTCCTTTGGGGGGGTATTGCAACTTTTGGCCATTTTAAAGCGAAACTGTTCCTTTGGGAGGGTATTGAAACTTTTGGCCATTTTGAGGCGAATTTGTTCCTTTGGGGGGGTATTGCAACTTTTGGCCATTTTGAGGCGAAATTGTTCCTTTGGGGGGGTATTGCAACTTTTGGCCATTTTGAGGCGAAATTGTTCCTTTGGGGGGTAATGCAACTTTTGGCCATTTTAAAGCGAAACTGTTCCTTTGGGAGGGTATTGCAACTTTTGGCCATTTTGAGGCGAATTTGTTCCTTTGGGGGGGTATTGCAACTTTTAGCCATTTTGAGGCAAAATTGTTCCTTTGGGGGGGTATTGCAACTTTTGGCCATTTTGAGGCGAAACTGTTCCTTTGGGAGGGTATTGCAACTTTTGGCCATTTTGAGGCGAAATTGTTCCCTTGGGGGGTTATGCAATTCTTTGCAATTTTAAGGCGAAATTGTTCCTTTCAGGGGGGTATTGCAACTTTTGGCCATTTTGAGGCGAATTTGTTCCTTTGGGGTGGTATTGCAACTTTTGGCCATTTTGAGGCGAAATTACTCCTTTGGGGGGGTATTGCAACTTTTCGCCATTTTGAGGCGAAATTGTTCCTTTGGGGGGGTATTGCAACTTTTGGCCATTTTGAAGCCAAACTGTTCCTTTCGGAGGGTATTGCAACTTTTGGCCATTTTGAGGCGAAATTGTTCCTTTGGGGGGGTATTGCAACTTTTGGCCATTTTAAAGCGAAACTGTTCCTTTGGGAGGGTATTGAAACTTTTGGCCATTTTGAGGCGAATTTGTTCCTTTGGGGGGGTATTGCAACTTTTGGCCATTTTGAGGCGAAATTGTTCCTTTGGGGGGGTATTGCAACTTTTGGCCATTTTGAGGCGAAATAGTTCCTTTGGGGGGTAATGCAACTTTTGGCCATTTTAAAGCGAAACTGTTCCTTTGGGAGGGTATTGCAACTTTTGGCCATTTTGAGGCGAATTTGTTCCTTTGGGGGGGTATTGCAACTTTTAGCCATTTTGAGGCAAAATTGTTCCTTTGGGGGGGTATTGCAACTTTTGGCCATTTTGAGGCGAAACTGTTCCTTTGGGAGGGTATTGCAACTTTTGGCCATTTTGAGGCGAAATTGTTCCCTTGGGGGGTTATGCAATTCTTTTCAATTTTAAGGCAAAATTGTTCCTTTCAGGGGGGTATTGCAACTTTTGGCCATTTAAGGCGAAATTGCTCCTTTGGGGGGGTATTGCAACTTTTGGCCATTTTGAGGCGAAATTGTTCCTTTGGGGGGGTATTGCAACTTTTGGCCATTTTGAGGCGAAATTGTTCCTTTGGGGGGGTATTGCAACTTTTGGCCATTTTGAGGCGAAATTGCTCCTTTGGGGGGGTATTGCAACTTTTGGCCATTTTCAAGACAAACTGTTCCTTTCGGAGGGTATTGCAACTTTTGGCCATTTTGAGGCGAAATTGTTCCTTTGGGGGGTATTGCAACTTTTGGCCATTTTAAAGCGAAACTGTTCCTTTGGGACGGTATTGCAGCTTTTGGCCATTTTGAGGCGAATTTGTTCCTTTGGGGCGGTATTGCAACTTTTTGCCATTTTGAGGCGAAATTGTTCCTTTGGGGGGTATTGCAACTTTTGGCCATTTTGAGGCGAATTTGTTCCTTTGGGGGGGTTTTGGAACTTTTGGCCATTTTGAGTCAAAATTGTTCTTTTGGGGGAGTATTTCAACTTTTGGCCATTTTGAGGCGAAATTGTTCCTTTGGGGGGTTTTGCAATTTTTTGCAATTTTAAGGTGAATTTGTTCCTTTCAGGGTGGTATTGCAACTTTTGGCCATTTTGAGGCGAATTTGTTCCTTTGGGGGGGTATTGCAACTTTTAGCCATTTTGAGGCAAAATTGTTCCTTTGGGGGGGTATTGCAACTTTTGGCCATTTTGAGGCGAAACTGTTCCTTTGGGAGGGTATTGCAACTTTTGGCCATTTTGAGGCGAAATTGTTCCCTTGGGGGGTTATGCAATTCTTTTCAATTTTAAGGCAAAATTGTTCCTTTCAGGGGGGTATTGCAACTTTTGGCCATTTTGAGGCGAAATTGCTCCTTTGGGGGGGTATTGCAACTTTTGGCCATTTTGAGGCGAAATTGTTCCTTTGGGGGGGTATTGCAACTTTTGGCCATTTTGAGGCGAAATTGTTCCTTTGGGGGGGTATTGCAACTTTTGGCCATTTTGAGGCGAAATTGCTCCTTTGGGGGGGTATTGCAACTTTTGGCCATTTTGAGGCAAAATTAATACTTTGGGGGGGTATTGCAACTTTTCGCCATTTTGAGGCGAAATTGTTCCTTTGGGGGGGTATTGCAACTTTTGGCCATTTTCAAGACAAACTGTTCCTTTCGGAGGGTATTGCAACTTTTGGCCATTTTGAGGCGAAATTGTTCCTTTGGGGGGTATTGCAACTTTTGGCCATTTTAAAGCGAAACTGTTCCTTTGGGACGGTATTGCAGCTTTTGGCCATTTTGAGGCGAATTTGTTCCTTTGGGGCGGTATTGCAACTTTTTGCCATTTTGAGGCGAAATTGTTCCTTTGGGGGGTATTGCAACTTTTGGCCATTTTGAGGCGAATTTGTTCCTTTGGGGGGGTTTTGGAACTTTTGGCCATTTTGAGTCAAAATTGTTCTTTTGGGGGAGTATTTCAACTTTAAGCCATTTTGAGGCGAAATTGTTCCTTTGGGGGGTTTTGCAATTTTTTGCAATTTTAAGGTGAATTTGTTCCTTTCAGGGTGGTATTGCAACTTTTGGCCATTTTGAGGCGAATTTGTTCCTTTTGGGGGGGTATTGCAACTTTTTGCAATTTTGAGGCAAAATTGTTCCTTTGGGGGGGTATTGCAACTTTTGGCCATTTTGAGGCGAAATTGTTCCTTTGGGGGGTATTGCAACTTTTGGCCATTTTCAGTCGAAATTGTTCCTTTGGGGGGGTTTTTGAACTTTTGGCCATTTTGAGGCGAATTTGTTCCTTTTGGGGGGGTATTGCAACTTTTGGCCATTTTGAGGCGAAATTGTTCCTTTGGGGGGGTATTGCAACTTTTCGCCATTTTGAGGCGAAATTGTTCCTTTGGGGGGGTATTGCAACTTTTGGCCATTTTCAAGCCAAACTGTTCCTTTCGGAGGGTATTGCAACTTTTGGCCATTTTGAGGCGAAATTGTTCCTTTAGGGGGTAATGCAACTTTTGGCCATTTTAAAGCGAAACTGTTCCTTTGGGAGGGTATTGCAACTTTTGGCCATTTTCAGGTGAATTTGTTCCTTTGGGGGGGTATTGCAACTTTTAGCCATTTTGAGGCAAAATTGTTCCTTTGGGGGGGTATTGCAACTTTTGGCCATTTTGAGGCGAAACTGTTCCTTTGGGAGGGTATTGCAACTTTTGGCCATTTTGAGGCGAAATTGTTCCCTTGGGGGGTTATGCAATTCTTTGCAATTTTAAGGCGAAATTGTTCCTTTCAGGGGGGTATTGCAACTTTTGGCCATTTTGAGGCGAATTTGTTCCTTTGGGGTGGTATTGCAACTTTTGGCCATTTTGAGGCGAAATTACTCCTTTGGGGGGGTATTGCAACTTTTCGCCATTTTGAGGCGAAATTGTTCCTTTGGGGGGGTATTGCAACTTTTGGCCATTTTGAAGCCAAACTGTTCCTTTCGGAGGGTATTGCAACTTTTGGCCATTTTGAGGCGAAATAGTTCCTTTGGGGGGTAATGCAACTTTTGGCCATTTTAAAGCGAAACTGTTCCTTTGGGAGGGTATTGCAACTTTTGGCCATTTTGAGGCGAATTTGTTCCTTTGGGGGGGTATTGCAACTTTTAGCCATTTTGAGGCAAAATTGTTCCTTTGGGGGGGTATTGCAACTTTTGGCCATTTTGAGGCGAAACTGTTCCTTTGGGAGGGTATTGCAACTTTTGGCCATTTTGAGGCGAAATTGTTCCCTTGGGGGGTTATGCAATTCTTTTCAATTTTAAGGCAAAATTGTTCCTTTCAGGGGGGTATTGCAACTTTTGGCCATTTTGAGGCGAAATTGCTCCTTTGGGGGGGTATTGCAACTTTTGGCCATTTTGAGGCGAAATTGTTCCTTTGGGGGGGTATTGCAACTTTTGGCCATTTTGAGGCGAAATTGTTCCTTTGGGGGGGTATTGCAACTTTTGGCCATTTTGAGGCAAAATTAATACTTTGGGGGGGTATTGCAACTTTTCGCCATTTTGAGGCGAAATTGTTCCTTTGGGGGGGTATTGCAACTTTTGGCCATTTTCAAGACAAACTGTTCCTTTCGGAGGGTATTGCAACTTTTGGCCATTTTGAGGCGAAATTGTTCCTTTGGGGGGTATTGCAACTTTTGGCCATTTTAAAGCGAAACTGTTCCTTTGGGACGGTATTGCAGCTTTTGGCCATTTTGAGGCGAATTTGTTCCTTTGGGGCGGTATTGCAACTTTTTGCCATTTTGAGGCGAAATTGTTCCTTTGGGGGGTATTGCAACTTTTGGCCATTTTGAGGCGAATTTGTTCCTTTGGGGGGGTTTTGGAACTTTTGGCCATTTTGAGTCAAAATTGTTCTTTTGGGGGAGTATTTCAACTTTTGGCCATTTTGAGGCGAAATTGTTCCTTTGGGGGGTTTTGCAATTTTTTGCAATTTTAAGGTGAATTTGTTCCTTTCAGGGTGGTATTGCAACTTTTGGCCATTTTGAGGCGAATTTGTTCCTTTTGGGGGGGTATTGCAACTTTTTGCAATTTTGAGGCAAAATTGTTCCTTTGGGGGGGTATTGCAACTTTTGGCCATTTTGAGGCGAAATTGTTCCTTTGGGGGGTATTGCAACTTTTGGCCATTTTCAGTCGAAATTGTTCCTTTGGGGGGGTTTTTGAACTTTTGGCCATTTTGAGGCGAATTTGTTCCTTTTGGGGGGGTATTGCAACTTTTGGCCATTTTGAGGCGAAATTGTTCCTTTGGGGGGGTATTGCAACTTTTCGCCATTTTGAGGCGAAATTGTTCCTTTGGGGGGGGTATTGCAACTTTTGGCCATTTTCAAGCCAAACTGTTCCTTTCGGAGGGTATTGCAACTTTTGGCCATTTTGAGGCGAAATTGTTCCTTTGGGGGGTAATGCAACTTTTGGCCATTTTAAAGCGAAACTGTTCCTTTGGGAGGGTATTGCAACTTTTGGCCATTTTGAGGTGAATTTGTTCCTTTGGGGGGGTATTGCAACTTTTAGCCATTTTGAGGCAAAATTGTTCCTTTGGGGGGGTATTGCAACTTTTGGCCATTTTGAGGCGAAACTGTTCCTTTGGGAGGGTATTGCAACTTTTGGCCATTTTGAGGCGAAATTGTTCCCTTGGGGGGTTATGCAATTCTTTGCAATTTTAAGGCGAAATTGTTCCTTTCAGGGGGGTATTGCAACTTTTGGCCATTTTGAGGCGAATTTGTTCCTTTGGGGTGGTATTGCAACTTTTGGCCATTTTGAGGCGAAATTACTCCTTTGGGGGGGTATTGCAACTTTTCGCCATTTTGAGGCGAAATTGTTCCTTTGGGGGGGGTATTGCAACTTTTGGCCATTTTGAAGCCAAACTGTTCCTTTCGGAGGGTATTGCAACTTTTGGCCATTTTGAGGCGAAATTGTTCCTTTGGGGGGGTATTGCAACTTTTGGCCATTTTAAAGCGAATTTGTTCCTTTGGGGGGGTATTGCAACTTTTGGCCATTTTGAGGCGAAATTGTTCCTTTGGGGGGGTATTGCAACTTTTGGCCATTTTGAGGCGAAATAGTTCCTTTGGGGGGTAATGCAACTTTTGGCCATTTTAAAGCGAAACTGTTCCTTTGGGAGGGTATTGCAACTTTTGGCCATTTTGAGGCGAATTTGTTCCTTTGGGGGGGTATTGCAACTTTTAGCCATTTTGAGGCAAAATTGTTCCTTTGGGGGGGTATTGCAACTTTTGGCCATTTTGAGGCGAAACTGTTCCTTTGGGAGGGTATTGCAACTTTTGGCCATTTTGAGGCGAAATTGTTCCCTTGGGGGGTTATGCAATTCTTTTCAATTTTAAGGCAAAATTGTTCCTTTCAGGGGGGTATTGCAACTTTTGGCCATTTTGAGGCGAAATTGCTCCTTTGGGGGGGTATTGCAACTTTTGGCCATTTTGAGGCGAAATTGTTCCTTTGGGGGGGTATTGCAACTTTTGGCCATTTTGAGGCGAAATTGTTCCTTTGGGGGGGTATTGCAACTTTTGGCCATTTTGAGGCAAAATTAATACTTTGGGGGGTATTGCAACTTTTCGCCATTTTGAGGCGAAATTGTTCCTTTGGGGGGGTATTGCAACTTTTGGCCATTTTCAAGACAAACTGTTCCTTTCGGAGGGTATTGCAACTTTTGGCCATTTTGAGGCGAAATTGTTCCTTTGGGGGGGTATTGCAACTTTTGGCCATTTTGAGGCGAAATAGTTCCTTTGGGGGGTAATGCAACTTTTGGCCATTTTAAAGCGAAACTGTTCCTTTGGGAGGGTATTGCAACTTTTGGCCATTTTGAGGCGAATTTGTTCCTTTGGGGGGGTATTGCAACTTTTAGCCATTTTGAGGCAAAATTGTTCCTTTGGGGGGGTATTGCAACTTTTGGCCATTTTGAGGCGAAACTGTTCCTTTGGGAGGGTATTGCAACTTTTGGCCATTTTGAGGCGAAATTGTTCCCTTGGGGGGTTATGCAATTCTTTTCAATTTTAAGGCAAAATTGTTCCTTTCAGGGGGGTATTGCAACTTTTGGCCATTTTGAGGCGAAATTGCTCCTTTGGGGGGGTATTGCAACTTTTGGCCATTTTGAGGCGAAATTGTTCCTTTGGGGGGGTATGGCAACTTTTGGCCATTTTGAGGCGAAATTGTTCCTTTGGGGGGGTATTGCAACTTTTGGCCATTTTGAGGCGAAATTGCTCCTTTGGGGGGGTATTGCAACTTTTGGCCATTTTGAGGCAAAATTAATACTTTGGGGGGGTATTGCAACTTTTCGCCATTTTGAGGCGAAATTGTTCCTTTGGGGGGGTATTGCAACTTTTGGCCATTTTCAAGACAAACTGTTCCTTTCGGAGGGTATTGCAACTTTTGGCCATTTTGAGGCGAAATTGTTCCTTTGGGGGGTATTGCAACTTTTGGCCATTTTAAAGCGAAACTGTTCCTTTGGGACGGTATTGCAGCTTTTGGCCATTTTGAGGCGAATTTGTTCCTTTGGGGCGGTATTGCAACTTTTTGCCATTTTGAGGCGAAATTGTTCCTTTGGGGGGTATTGCAACTTTTGGCCATTTTGAGGCGAATTTGTTCCTTTGGGGGGGTTTTGGAACTTTTGGCCATTTTGAGTCAAAATTGTTCTTTTGGGGGAGTATTTCAACTTTTGGCCATTTTGAGGCGAAATTGTTCCTTTGGGGGGTTTTGCAATTTTTTGCAATTTTAAGGTGAATTTGTTCCTTTCAGGGTGGTATTGCAACTTTTGGCCATTTTGAGGCGAATTTGTTCCTTTTGGGGGGGTATTGCAACTTTTTGCAATTTTGAGGCAAAATTGTTCCTTTGGGGGGGTATTGCAACTTTTGGCCATTTTGAGGCGAAATTGTTCCTTTGGGGGGTATTGCAACTTTTGGCCATTTTCAGTCGAAATTGTTCCTTTGGGGGGGTTTTTGAACTTTTGGCCATTTTGAGGCGAATTTGTTCCTTTTGGGGGGGTATTGCAACTTTTGGCCATTTTGAGGCGAAATTGTTCCTTTGGGGGGGTATTGCAACTTTTCGCCATTTTGAGGCGAAATTGTTCCTTTGGGGGGGTATTGCAACTTTTGGCCATTTTCAAGCCAAACTGTTCCTTTCGGAGGGTATTGCAACTTTTGGCCATTTTGAGGCGAAATTGTTCCTTTGGGGGGGTATTGCAACTTTTTGCCATTTTAAAGCGAAACTGTTCCTTTGGGAGGGTATTGAAACTTTTGGCCATTTTGAGGCGAATTTGTTCCTTTGGGGGGGTATTGCAACTTTTGGCCATTTTGAGGCGAAATTGTTCCTTTGGGGGGGTATTGCAACTTTTGGCCATTTTGAGGCGAAATTGTTCCTTTGGGGGGTAATGCAACTTTTGGCCATTTTAAAGCGAAACTGTTCCTTTGGGAGGGTATTGCAACTTTTGGCCATTTTGAGGCGAATTTGTTCCTTTGGGGGGGTATTGCAACTTTTGGCCATTTTGAGGCGAAACTGTTCCTTTGGGAGGGTATTGCAACTTTTGGCCATTTTCAAGACAAACTGTTCCTTTCGGAGGGTATTGCAACTTTTGGCCATTTTGAGGCGAAATTGTTCCTTTGGGGGGTATTGCAACTTTTGGCCATTTTAAAGCGAAACTGTTCCTTTGGGACGGTATTGCAGCTTTTGGCCATTTTGAGGCGAATTTGTTCCTTTGGGGCGGTATTGCAACTTTTTGCCATTTTGAGGCGAAATTGTTCCTTTGGGGGGTATTGCAACTTTTGGCCATTTTGAGGCGAATTTGTTCCTTTGGGGGGGTTTTGGAACTTTTGGCCATTTTGAGTCAAAATTGTTCTTTTGGGGGAGTATTTCAACTTTTGGCCATTTTGAGGCGAAATTGTTCCTTTGGGGGGTTATGCAATTTTTTGCAATTTTAAGGTGAATTTGTTCCTTTCAGAGTGGTATTGCAACTTTTGGCCATTTTGAGGCGAATTTGTTCCTTTGGGGGGTATTGCAACTTTTGCCCATTTTGAGGCGAATTTGTTCCTTTTGGGGGGGTATTGCAACTTTTTGCAATTTTGAGGCAAAATTGTTCCTTTGGGGGGGTATTGCAACTTTTGGCCATTTTGAGGCGAAATTGTTCCTTTGGGGGGTATTGCAACTTTTGGCCATTTTCAGTCGAAATTGTTCCTTTGGGGGGGTTTTTGAACTTTTGGCCATTTTGAGGCGAATTTGTTCCTTTTGGGGGGGTATTGCAACTTTTGGCCATTTTGAGGCGAAATTGTTCCTTTGGGGGGGGTATTGCAACTTTTGGCCATTTTGAGGCGAATTTGTTCCTTTGGGGGGTTTTGGAACTTTTGGCCATTTTGAGTCAAAATTGTTCTTTTGGGGGAGTATTTCAACTTTTGGCCATTTTGAGGCGAATTTGTTCATTTGGGGGGTTATGCAATTTTTTGCAATTTTAAGGCGAATTTGTTCCTTTCAGGGGGGTATTGCAACTTTTGACCATTTTGAGGCAAATTTGTTCCTTTGGGGGGTATTGCAACTTTTGGCCATTTTAAAGCGAAACTGTTCCTTTGGGAGGGTATTGCAACTTTTGGTCATTTTGAGTCGAATTTGTTCCTTTGGGGGGTATTGGAACTTTGGCCATTCTGAGTCAAAATTGTTCCTTTGGGAGAGTATTTCAACTTTTGGCCATTTTGAGGCGAATTTGTTCCTTTGGGGGGGTATTGTAACTTTTGGCCATTTTGAGGCGAATTTGTTCCTTTGGGGGGGTATTGCAACTTTTTGCAATTTTGAGGCAAAATTGTTCCTTTGGGGGGGTATTGCAACTTTTGGCCATTTTGAGGCGAAATTGTTCCTTTGGGGGATATTGCAACTTTTGGCAATTTTGAGGCGAATTTGTTCCTTTGGGGGGGTATTGCAACTTTTGGCCATTTTGAGGCGAAATTGTTCCTTTGGGGGGGTATTGCAACTTTTGGCCATTTTGAGGCGAAATTGTTCCTTTGGGGGGTATTGCAACTTTTGGCCATTTTGAAGCGAAACTGTTCCTTTGGGAGAGTTTTTCAACTTTTGGCCATTTTGAGGCGAATTTGTTCCTTTGGGGGGTATTGCAACTTTTTGCAATTTTGAGGCGAAATTGTTCCTTTGGGGGGGTATTGCAACTTTTTGCCATTTTGAGGCGAAATTGTTCCTTTGGGGGGGTATTGCAACTTTTTGCCATTTTGAGTCAAAATTGTTCTTTTGGGGGAGTATTTCAACTTTTGGCCATTTTGAGGCGAAATTGTTCCTTTGGGGGGTTTTGCAATTTTTTGCAATTTTAAGGTGAATTTGTTCCTTTCAGGGTGGTATTGCAACTTTTGGCCATTTTGAGGCGAATTTGTTCCTTTTGGGGGGGTATTGCAACTTTTTGCAATTTTGAGGCAAAATTGTTCCTTTGGGGGGGTATTGCAACTTTTGGCCATTTTGAGGCGAAATTGTTCCTTTGGGGGGTATTGCAACTTTTGGCCATTTTCAGTCGAAATTGTTCCTTTGGGGGGGTTTTTGAACTTTTGGCCATTTTGAGGCGAATTTGTTCCTTTTGGGGGGGTATTGCAACTTTTGGCCATTTTGAGGCGAAATTGTTCCTTTGGGGGGGTATTGCAACTTTTCGCCATTTTGAGGCGAAATTGTTCCTTTGGGGGGGTATTGCAACTTTTGGCCATTTTCAAGCCAAACTGTTCCTTTCGGAGGGTATTGCAACTTTTGGCCATTTTGAGGCGAAATTGTTCCTTTGGGGGGGTATTGCAACTTTTTGCCATTTTAAAGCGAAACTGTTCCTTTGGGAGGGTATTGAAACTTTTGGCCATTTTGAGGCGAATTTGTTCCTTTGGGGGGGTATTGCAACTTTTGGCCATTTTGAGGCGAAATTGTTCCTTTGGGGGGGTATTGCAACTTTTGGCCATTTTGAGGCGAAATTGTTCCTTTGGGGGGTAATGCAACTTTTGGCCATTTTAAAGCGAAACTGTTCCTTTGGGAGGGTATTGCAACTTTTGGCCATTTTGAGGCGAATTTGTTCCTTTGGGGGGGTATTGCAACTTTTGGCCATTTTGAGGCGAAACTGTTCCTTTGGGAGGGTATTGCAACTTTTGGCCATTTTCAAGACAAACTGTTCCTTTCGGAGGGTATTGCAACTTTTGGCCATTTTGAGGCGAAATTGTTCCTTTGGGGGGTATTGCAACTTTTGGCCATTTTAAAGCGAAACTGTTCCTTTGGGACGGTATTGCAGCTTTTGGCCATTTTGAGGCGAATTTGTTCCTTTGGGGCGGTATTGCAACTTTTTGCCATTTTGAGGCGAAATTGTTCCTTTGGGGGGTATTGCAACTTTTGGCCATTTTGAGGCGAATTTGTTCCTTTGGGGGGGTTTTGGAACTTTTGGCCATTTTGAGTCAAAATTGTTCTTTTGGGGGAGTATTTCAACTTTTGGCCATTTTGAGGCGAAATTGTTCCTTTGGGGGGTTATGCAATTTTTTGCAATTTTAAGGTGAATTTGTTCCTTTCAGAGTGGTATTGCAACTTTTGGCCATTTTGAGGCGAATTTGTTCCTTTGGGGGGTATTGCAACTTTTGCCCATTTTGAGGCGAATTTGTTCCTTTTGGGGGGGTATTGCAACTTTTTGCAATTTTGAGGCAAAATTGTTCCTTTGGGGGGGTATTGCAACTTTTGGCCATTTTGAGGCGAAATTGTTCCTTTGGGGGGTATTGCAACTTTTGGCCATTTTCAGTCGAAATTGTTCCTTTGGGGGGGTTTTTGAACTTTTGGCCATTTTGAGGCGAATTTGTTCCTTTTGGGGGGGTATTGCAACTTTTGGCCATTTTGAGGCGAAATTGTTCCTTTGGGGGGGGGTATTGCAACTTTTGGCCATTTTGAGGCGAATTTGTTCCTTTGGGGGGTTTTGGAACTTTTGGCCATTTTGAGTCAAAATTGTTCTTTTGGGGGAGTATTTCAACTTTTGGCCATTTTGAGGCGAATTTGTTCATTTGGGGGGTTATGCAATTTTTTGCAATTTTAAGGCGAATTTGTTCCTTTCAGGGGGGTATTGCAACTTTTGACCATTTTGAGGCAAATTTGTTCCTTTGGGGGGTATTGCAACTTTTGGCCATTTTAAAGCGAAACTGTTCCTTTGGGAGGGTATTGCAACTTTTGGTCATTTTGAGTCGAATTTGTTCCTTTGGGGGGTATTGGAACTTTGGCCATTCTGAGTCAAAATTGTTCCTTTGGGAGAGTATTTCAACTTTTGGCCATTTTGAGGCGAATTTGTTCCTTTGGGGGGGTATTGTAACTTTTGGCCATTTTGAGGCGAATTTGTTCCTTTGGGGGGGTATTGCAACTTTTTGCAATTTTGAGGCAAAATTGTTCCTTTGGGGGGGTATTGCAACTTTTGGCCATTTTGAGGCGAAATTGTTCCTTTGGGGGATATTGCAACTTTTGGCAATTTTGAGGCGAATTTGTTCCTTTGGGGGGGTATTGCAACTTTTGGCCATTTTGAGGCGAAATTGTTCCTTTGGGGGGGTATTGCAACTTTTGGCCATTTTGAGGCGAAATTGTTCCTTTGGGGGGTATTGCAACTTTTGGCCATTTTGAAGCGAAACTGTTCCTTTGGGAGAGTTTTTCAACTTTTGGCCATTTTGAGGCGAATTTGTTCCTTTGGGGGGTATTGCAACTTTTTGCAATTTTGAGGCGAAATTGTTCCTTTGGGGGGGTATTGCAACTTTTTGCCATTTTGAGGCGAAATTGTTCCTTTGGGGGATATTGCAACTTTTGGCCATTTTGATGCGAAATTGTTCCTTTGGGGGGGTATTGCAACTTTTGGCCATTTTGAGGCGAAATGTTTCTTTTGGGGGGGTATTGCAACTTTTTGCAATTTTGAGGCGAATTTGTTCCTTTGGGGGGTATTGCAACTTTTGGCCATTTTAAAGCGAAACTGTTCCTTTGGGAGGGTATTGCAACTTTTGGTCATTTTGAGTCGAATTTGTTCCTTTGGGGGGTATTGGAACTTTGGCCATTCTGAGTCAAAATTGTTCCTTTGGGAGAGTATTTCAACTTTTGGTCATTTTGAGGCGAATTTGTTCCTTTGGGGGGGTATTGGAACTTTTGGCCATTCTGAGTCAAAATTGTTCCTTTGGGAGAGTATTTCAACTTTTTGCCATTTTGAGCCGAATTTGTTCCTTTGGGGGGGTATTGCAACTTTTGGCCATTTTGAGGCGAAATTGTTCCTTTGGGGGGGTATTGCAACTTTTGGCCATTTTGAGGCGAAATTGCTCCTTTGGGGGGTATTGCAACTTTTGGCCATTTTGAGTCGAAATTGCTCCTTTGGGGGGGTATTGCAACTTTTGGCCATTTTAAAGCGAAACTGTTCTTTTGGGAGGGTATTGCAACTTTTGGCCATTTTGAGGCGAAATTGTTCCTTTGGGGGGGTATTGTAACTTTTGGCCATTTTGAGGTGAAATTGCTCCTTTGGGGGGTTTTGCAACTTTTGGCCATTTTGAGGCGACATTGTTCCTTTGGGGGGGTATTGCAACTTTTGGCCATTTTGAGGCGAAATTGCTCCTTTGGGGGGGTATTGCAACTTTTGGCCAATTTGAGGCGAAACTGTTTCTTTGGGAGGGTATTGCAACTTTTGGCCATTTTGAGGCGAAATTGTTCCTTTCGGGGGGTATTGCAACTTTTGGCCATTTTAAAGCAAAACTGTTCCTTTGGGAGGGTATTGCAACTTTTGGCCATTTTGAGGCGAATTTGTTCCTTTGGGGGGGTATTGCAACTTTTGGCCATTTTGAGTCAAAATTGTTCTTTTGTGGGAGTATTGCAACTTTTGGCCATTTTGAGGCGAAATTGTTCCTTTGGGGGGTAATGCAACTTTTGGCCATTTTAAAGCGAAACTGTTCCTTTGGGAGAGTATTGTAACTTTTGGCCATTTTGATGCGAAATTGCTCCTTTAGGGGGTTTTGCAACTTTTGGCCATTTTGAGGCGAACTTGTTCCTTTGGGGGGGTATTGCAACTTTTGGCCATTTTGAGGCGAAATTGTTCCTTTGGGGGTATTGCAACTTTTGGCCATTTTGAGGCGAAACTGTTCCTTTGGGAGGATATTGCAACTTTTGGCCATTTTGAGTCAAAATTGTTCTTTTGGGGGAGTATTGCAACTTTTGGCCATTTTGAGGCGAAATTGTTCCTTTGAGGGGGTATTGCAACTTTTGGCCATTTTGAGGCGAAACTGTTCCTTTGGGAGGATATTGCAACTTTTGGCCATTTTGAGTCAAAATTGTTCTTTTGGGGGAGTATTGCAATTTTTGGCCATTTTGAGGCGAAATTGTTCCCTTGGGAGCGTATTGCAACTTTTGGCCATTCTGAGTCAAAATTGTTCTTTTGGGGGGGTATGGCAACTTTTGGCTATTTTGAGGCGAAATGCTTCCTTTGGGGGGGGTATTGCAACTTTTTGCAATTTTGAGGCGAATTTGTTCCTTTGGGGGGTATTGCAACTTTTGGCCATTTTGATGCGAAATTGTTCCTTTGGGGGGGTATTGCAACTTTTGACCATTTTGAGGCGAAATTGTTCTTTTGGGGGGTATTGCAACTTTTGGCCAATTTAAAGCGAAACTGTTCCTTTGGGAGGGTATTGCAACTTTTGGCCATTTTGAGGCGAATTTGTTCCTTTGGGGGGGTATTGCAACTTTTGGCCATTTTGAGTCAAAATTGTTCTTTTGGGGGAGTATTGCAACTTTTGGCCATTTTGAGGCGAAATTGTTCCTTTGACGGGGTATTGCAACTTTTGGCCATTTTGAGGCGAAATTGTTCTTTTGGGGGGTATTGCAACTTTTGGCCATTTTAAAGCGAAACTGTTCCTTTGGGAGGGTATTGCAACTTTTGGCCATTTTGAGGCAAATTTGTTCCTTTGGGGGGGTATTGCAACTTTTGGCCATTTTGAGTCAAAATTGTTCTTTTGGGGGAGTATTGCATTTTTTGGCCATTTTGAGGCGAAATTGTTCCTTTGAGGCGGTATTGCAACTTTTGGCCATTTTGAGGCGAAATTGTTCCCTTGGGGGTTATGTAATTCTTTGCAATTTTAAGGCGAAATTGTTCCTTTCAGGGGGGTATTGCAACTTTTGGCCATTTTGAGGCGAAATTGTTCCTTTGGGGTGGTATTGCAACTTTTAGCCATTTTGAGGCGAAATTGCTCCTTTGGGGGGGTATTGCAACTTTTGGCCATTTTGAGGCGAAATTACTCCTTTGGGGGGGTATTGCAACTTTTCGCCATTTTGAGGCGAAATTGTTCCTTTGGGGGGGTATTGCAACTTTTGGCCAATTTCAAGCCAAACTGTTCCTTTCGGAGGGTATTGCAACTTTTGGCCATTTTGAGGCGAAATTGTTCCTTTGGGGGGGTATTGCAACTTTTGGCCATTTTGAGGCGAAATTACTCCTTTGGGGGGGTATTGCAACTTTTCGCCATTTTGAGGCGAAATTGTTCCTTTGGGGGGGTATTGCAACTTTTGGCCATTTTCAAGCCAAACTGTTCCTTTCGGAGGGTATTGCAACTCTTGGCCATTTTGAGGCGAAATTGTTCCTTTGGGGGGTATTGCAACTTTTGGCCATTTTAAAGCGAAACTGTTCCTTTGGGAGGGTATTGCAACTTTTTGCCATTTTGAGGCGAATTTGTTCCTTTGGGGGGGTATTGCAACTTTTGGCCATTTTGAGGCGAAATTGTTCCTTTGGGGGGGTATTGCAACTTTTGGCCATTTTGAGGCGAAATTGTTCCTTTGGGGGGTAATGCAACTTTTGGCCATTTTAAAACGAAACTGTTCCTTTGGGAGGGTATTGCAACTTTTGGCCATTTTGAGGCGAATTTGTTCCTTTGGGGGGGTATTGCAACTTTTAGCCATTTTGAGGCAAAATTGTTCCTTTGGGAGGGTATTGCAACTTTTGGCCATTTTGAGGCGAAATTGTTCCCTTGGGGGGTTATGCAATTCTTTGCAATTTTAAGGCGAAATTGTTCCTTTCAGGGGGGTATTGCAACTTTTGGCTATTTTGAGGCGAAATTGCTCCTTTGGGGGGTATTGCAACTTTTGGCCATTTTGAGGCGAAATTGTTCCTTTGGGGGGGTATTCCAACTTTTGGCCATTTTGAGGCGAAATTACTACTTTGGGGGGGTATTGCAACTTTTCGCCATTTTGAGGCGAAATTGTTCCTTTGGGGGGGTATTGCAACTTTTGGCCATTTTCAAGCCAAACTGTTCCTTTCGGAGGGTATTGCAACTTTTGGCCATTTTGAGGCGAAATTGTTCCTTTGGGGGGGTATTGCAACTTTTGGCCATTTTAAAGCGAAACTGTTCCTTTGGGAGGGTATTGCAGCTTTTGGCCATTTTGAGGCGAATTTGTTCCTTTGGGGGGGTTTTGGAACTTTTGGCCATTTTGAGTCAAAATTGTTCTTTTGGGGGAGTATTTCAACTTTTGGCCATTTTGAGGCGAAATTGTTCCTTTGGGAAGGTTATGCAATTTTTTGCAATTTCAAGGTGAATTTGTTCCTTTCAGGGTGCTATTGCAACTTTTGGCCATTTTGAGGCGAATTTGTTCCTTTGGGGGGTATTGCAACTTTTGGCCATTTTGAGGCGAATTTGTTCCTTTTGGGGGGGTATTGCAACTTTTTGCATTTTTGAGGCGAAATTGTTCCTTTTGGGGGGGTATTGCAACTTTTGGCCATTTTGAGGCGAAATTGTTCCTTTTGGGAGGGTATTGCAACTTTTGGCCATTTTGAGGCGAAATTGTTCCTTTGGGGGGGTATTGTAACTTTTGGCCATTTTGAGGTGAAATTGCTCCTTTGGGGGGTTTTGCAACTTTTGGCCATTTTTAGGCGACATTGTTCCTTTGGGGGGGTATTGCAACTTTTGGCCATTTTGAGGCGAAACTGCTCCTTTGGGGGGGTATTGCAACTTTTGGCCAATTTGAGGCGAAACTGTTTCTTTGGGAGGGTATTGCAACTTTTGGCCATTTTGAGGCGAAATTGTTCCTTTCGGGGGGTATTGCAACTTTTGGCCATTTTAAAGCAAAACTGTTCCTTTGGGAGGGTATTGCAACTTTTGGCCATTTTGAGGCGAATTTGTTCCTTTGGGGGGGTATTGCAACTTTTGGCCATTTTGAGTCAAAATTGTTCTTTTGTGGGAGTATTGCAACTTTTGGCCATTTTGAGGCGAAATTGTTCCTTTGGGGGGTAATGCAACTTTTGGCCATTTTAAAGCGAAACTGTTCCTTTGGGAGAGTATTGCAACTTTTGGCCATTTTGAGGCAAATTTGTTCCTTTGGGGGGGTATTGTAACTTTTGGCCATTTTGACGCGAAATTGCTCCTTTAGGGGGTTTTGCAACTTTTGGCCATTTTGAGGCGAACTTGTTCCTTTGGGGGGGTATTGCAACTTTTGGCCATTTTGAGGCGAAATTGTTCCTTTGGGGGTATTGCAACTTTTGGCCATTTTGAGGCGAAACTGTTCCTTTGGGAGGATATTGCAACTTTTGGCCATTTTGAGTCAAAATTGTTCTTTTGGGGGAGTATTGCAACTTTTGGCCATTTTGAGGCGAAATTGTTCCTTTGAGGGGGTATTGCAACTTTTGGCCATTTTGAGGCGAAACTGTTCCTTTGGGAGGATATTGCAACTTTTGGCCATTTTGAGTCAAAATTGTTCTTTTGGGGGAGTATTGCAATTTTTGGCCATTTTGAGGCGAAATTGTTCCCTTGGGAGCGTATTGCAACTTTTGGCCATTCTGAGTCAAAATTGTTCTTTTGGGGGGGTATGGCAACTTTTGGCTATTTTGAGGCGAAATGCTTCCTTTGGGGGGGGTATTGCAACTTTTTGCATTTTTGAGGCGAAATTGTTCCTTTTGGGGGGGTATTGCAACTTTTGGCCATTTTGAGGCGAAATTGTTCCTTTGGGGGGTATTGCAACTTTTGGCCATTTTCAGTCGAAATTGTTCCTTTGGGGGGGTTTTTGAACTTTTGGCCATTTTGAGGCGAATTTGTTCCTTTTGGGGGGTATTGCAACTTTTGGCCATTTTGAGGCGAAATTGTTCCTTTGGGGGGGTATTGCAACTTTTGGCCATTTTGAGGCGAATTTGTTCCTTTGGGGGGTTTTGGAACTTTTGGCCATTTTGAGTCAAAATTGTTCTTTTGGGGGAGTATTTCAACTTTTGGCCATTTTGAGGCGAATTTGTTCATTTGGGGATTATGCAATTTTTTGCAATTTTAAGGCGAATTTGTTCCTTTCAGGGGGGTATTGCAACTTTTGGCCATTTTGAGGCAAATTTGTTCCTTTGGGGGGTATTGCAGCTTTTGGCCATTTTAAAGCGAAACTGTTCCTTTGGGAGGGTATTGCAACTTTTGGTCATTTTGAGTCGAATTTGTTCCTTTGGGGGGTATTGGAACTTTGGCCATTCTGAGTCAAAATTGTTCCTTTGGGAGAGTATTTCAACTTTTGGCCATTTTGAGGCGAATTTGTTCCTTTGGGGGGGTATTGCAACTTTTGGCCATTTTGAGGCGAATTTGTTCCTTTGGGGGGGTATTGCAACTTTTTGCAATTTTGAGGCAAAATTGTTCCTTTGGGGGGGTATTGCAACTTTTGGCCATTTTGAGGCGAAATTGTTCCTTTGGGGGATATTGCAACTTTTGGCAATTTTGAGGCGAATTTGTTCCTTTGGGGGGGTATTGCAACTTTTGGCCATTTTGAGGCGAAATTGTTCCTTTGGGGGGGTATTGCAACTTTTGGCCATTTTGAGGCGAAATTGTTCCTTTGGGGGGTATTGCAACTTTTGGCCATTTTGAAGCGAAACTGTTCCTTTGGGAGAGTATTTCAACTTTTGGCCATTTTGAGGCGAATTTGTTCCTTTGGGGGGTATTGCAACTTTTTGCAATTTTGAGGCGAAATTGTTCCTTTGGGGGGGTATTGCAACTTTTTGCCATTTTGAGGCGAAATTGTTCCTTTGGGGGGTATTGCAACTTTTTGCAATTTTGAGGCGAATTTGTTCCTTTGGGGGAGTATTGCAACTTTTGGCCATTTTGAGGCGAAATGTTTCCTTTAGGAGGATATTGCAACTTTTGGTCATTTTGAGGCGAATTTGTTCCTTTGGGGGGGTATTGGAACTTTTGGCCATTCTGAGTCAAAATTGTTCCTTTGGGAGAGTATTTCAACTTTTTGCCATTTTGAGACGAATTTGTTCCTTTGGGGGGGTATAGCAACTTTTGGCCATTTTGAGGCGAAATTGTTCCTTGGGGGGGTATTGCAACTTTTGGCCATTTTGAGGCGAAATTGCTCCTTTGGGGGGGTATTGCAACTTTTGGCCATTTTGAGGCGAAATTGCTCCTTTGGGGGGGTATTGCAACTTTTGGCCATTTTAAAGCAAAACTGTTCTTTTGGGAGGGTATTGCAACTTTTGGCCATTTTGAGGCGAAATTGTTCCTTTGGGGGGGTATTGTAACTTTTGGCCATTTTGAGGCGAAATTGCTCCTTTGGGGGGTTTTGCAACTTTTGGCCATTTTGAGGCGACATTGTTCCTTTGGGGGGGTATTGCAACTTTTGGCCATTTTGAGGCGAAATTGCTCCTTTGGGGGGGTATTGCAACTTTTGGAAAATTTGAGGCGAAACTGTTTCTTTGGGAGGGTATTGCAACTTTTGGCCATTTTGAGGCGAAATTGTTCCTTTCGGGGGGTATTGCAACTTTTGGCCATTTTAAAGCGAAACTGTTCCTTTTTGAGGGTATTGCAACTTTTGGCCATTTTGAGGCGAATTTGTTCCTTTGGGGGGGTATTGCAACTTTTGGCCATTTTGAGTCAAAATTGTTCTTTTGTGGGAGTATTGCAACTTTTGGCCATTTTGAGGCGAAATTGTTCCTTTGGGGGGTAATGCAACTTTTGGCCATTTTAAAGCGAAACTGTTCCTTTGGGAGGGTATTGCAACTTTTGGCCATTTTGAGGCGAATTTGTTCCTTTGGGGGGTATTGTAACTTTTGGCCATTTTTACACGAAATTGCTCCTTTAGGGGGTTTTGCAACTTTTGGCCATTTTGAGGCGAACTTGTTCCTTTGGGGGGGTATTGCAACTTTTGGCCATTTTGAGGCGAAATTGTTCCTTTATGGGTATTGCAACTTTTGGCCATTTTGAGGCGAAACTGTTCCTTTGGGAGGATATTGCAACTTTTGGCCATTTTGAGTCAAAATTGTTCTTTTGGGGGAGTATTGCAATTTTTGGCCATTTTGAGGCGAATTTGTTCCCTTGGGGGGTTATGCAATTCTTTGCAATTTTAAGGCGAATTTGTTCCTTTCAGGGGGGTATTGCAACTTTTGGCCATTCTGAGTCAAAATTGTTCTTTTGGGGGGGTATGGCAACTTTTGGCTATTTTAAAGCGAAACTGTTCCTTTGGGAGGGTATTGCAACTTTTGGCCATTTTGAGGCGAATTTGTTCCTTTGGGGGGGTATTTCAACTTTTGGCCATTTTGAGGCGAATTTGTTCCTTTGGGGGAGTATTGCAACTTTTGGCCATTTTGAGGCGAAATGCTTCCTTTGGGGGGGTATTGCAACTTTTTGCAATTTTGAGGCGAATTTGTTCCTTTGGGGGGTATTGCAACTTTTGGCCATTTTGAGGCGAAATTGCTCCTTTGGGGGGGTATTGCAACTTTTGGCCATTTTGAGGCGAAATTGTTCCTTTCAGGGGGGTATTGCAACTTTTGGCCATTTTGAGGCGAAATTGTTCCTTTGGGGTGGTATTGCAACTTTTGGCCATTTTGAGGCGAAATTGCTCCTTTGGGGGGGTATTGCAACTTTTGGCCATTTTGAGGCGAAATTACTCCTTTGGGGGGGGGTATTGCAACTTTTGGCCATTTTCAAGCCAAACTGTTCCTTTCGGAGGGTATTGCAACTTTTGGCCATTTTGAGGCGAAATTGTTCCTTTGGGGGGGTATTGCAACTTTTGGCCATTTTAAAGCGAAACTGTTCCTTTGGGAGGGTATTGCAACTTTTGGCCATTTTGAGGCGAATTTGTTCCTTTGGGGGGGTATTGCAACTTTTGGCCATTTTGAGGCGAAATAGTTCCTTTGGGGGGGTATTGCAACTTTTGGCCATTTTGAGGCGAAATTGTTCCTTTGGGGGGTAATGCAACTTTTGGCCATTTTAAAGCAAAACTGTTCCTTTGGGAGGGTATTGCAACTTTTGGCCATTTTGAGGCGAATTTGTTCCTTTGGGGGGGTATTGCAACTTTTAGCCATTTTGAGGCAAAATTGTTCCTTTGGGGGGGTATTGCAACTTTTGGCCATTTTGAGGCGAAACTGTTCCTTTGGGAGGGTATTGCAACTTTTGACCATTTTGAGGCGAAATTGTTCCCTTGGGGGGTTATGCAATTCTTTGCAATTTTAAGGCGAAATTGTTCCTTTCAGGGGTGTATTGCAACTTTTGGCCATTTTGAGGCGAAATTGCTCCTTTGGGGGGGTATTGCAACTTTTGGCCATTTTGAGGCGAAATTGTTCCTTTGGGGGGGTATTGCAACTTTTGGCCATTTTGAGGCGAAATTGTTCCTTTGGAGGGGTTTTGCAACTTTTGGCCATTTTGAGGCGAAATTGCTCCTTTGGGGGGGTATTGCAACTTTTGGCCATTTTGAGGCGAAATTACTACTTTGGGGGGGTATTGCAACTTTTCGCCATTTTGAGGCGAAATTGTTCCTTTGGGGGGGTATTGCAACTTTTGGCCATTTTCAAGCCAAACTGTTCCTTTCGGAGGGTATTGCAACTTTTGGCCATTTTGAGGCGAAATTGTTCCTTTGGGGGGGTATTGCAACTTTTGGCTATTTTAAAGCGAAACTGTTCCTTTGGGAGGGTATTGCAGCTTTTGGCCATTTTGAGGCGAATTTGTTCCTTTGGGGCGGTATTGCAACTTTTTGCCATTTTGAGGCGAAATTGTTCCTTTGGGGGGTATTGCAACTTTTGGCCATTTTGAGGCAAATTTGTTCCTTTGGGGGGGTTTTGGAACTTTTGGCCATTTTGAGTCAAAATTGTTCTTTTGGGGGAGTATTGCAACTTTTGCCCATTTTGAGGCGAAATTGTTCCTTTGAGGGGGGTATTGCAACTTTTGGCCATTTTGAGGCGAAATTGTTCCCTTGGGGGTTATGTAATTCTTTGCAGTTTTAAGGCGAAATTGTTCCTTTCAGGGGGGTATTGCAACTTTTGGCCATTTTGAGGCGAAATTGTTCCTTTGGGGTGGAATTGCAACTTTTGGCCATTTTGAGGCGAAATTGCTCCTTTGGGGGGGTATTGCAACTTTTGGCCATTTTGAGGCGAAATTACTCCTTTGGGGGGGTATTGCAACTTTTGGCCATTTTCAAGCCAAACTGTTTCTTTCGGAGGGTATTGCAACTTTTGGCCATTTTGAGGCGAAATTGTTCCTTTGGGGGGGTATTGCAACTTTTGGCCATTTTAAAGCGAAACTGTTCCTTTGGGAGGGTATTGCAACTTTTGGCCATTTTGAGGCGAATTTGTTCCTTTGGGGGGGTATTGCAACTTTTGGCCATTTTGAGGCGAAATAGTTCCTTTGGGGGGGGTATTGCAACTTTTGGCCATTTTGAGGCGAAATTGTTCCTTTTGGGGGTAATGCAACTTTTGGCCATTTTAAAGCAAAACTGTTCCTTTGGGGGGGTATTGCAACTTTTGGCCATTTTGAGGCGAATTTGTTCCTTTGGGGGGGTATTGCAACTTTTAGCCATTTTGAGGCAAAATTGTTCCTTTGGGGGGGTATTGCAACTTTTGGCCATTTTGAGGCGAAACTGTTCCTTTGGGAGGGTATTGCAACTTTTGACCATTTTGAGGCGAAATTGTTCCCTTGGGGGGTTATGCAATTCTTTGCAATTTTAAGGCGAAATTGTTCCTTTCAGGGGGGTATTGCAACTTTTGGCCATTTTGAGGCGAAATTGCTCCTTTGGGGGGGTATTGCAACTTTTGGCCATTTTGAGGCGAAATTGTTCCTTTGGGGGGGTATTGCAACTTTTGGCCATTTTGAGGCGAAATTGTTCCTTTGGGGGGGTATTGCAACTTTTGGCCATTTTGAGGCGAAATTGCTCCTTTGGGGGGGTATTGCAACTTTTGGCCATTTTGAGGCGAAATTACTACTTTGGGGGGGTATTGCAACTTTTCGCCATTTTGAGGCGAAATTGTTCCTTTGGGGGGGTATTGCAACTTTTGGCCATTTTAAAGCGAAACTGTTCCTTTGGGAGGGTATTGCAGCTTTTGGCCATTTTGAGGAGAATTTGTTCCTTTGGGGCGGTATTGCAACTTTTTGCCATTTTGAGGCGAAATTGTTCCTTTGGGGGGTATTGCAACTTTTGGCCATTTTGAGGCGAATTTGTTCCTTTGGGGGGGTTTTGGAACTTTTGGCCATTTTGAGTCAAAATTGTTCTTTTGGGGGAGTATTTCAACTTTTGGCCATTTTGAGGCGAAATTGTTCCTTTGGGGGGTTATGCAATTTTTTGCAATTTTAAGGTGAATTTGTTCCTTTCAGGGTGGTATTGCAACTTTGGCCATTTTGAGGCGAATTTGTTCCTTTGGGGGGTATTGCAACTTTTGGCCATTTTGAGGCGAATTTGTTCCTTTTGGGGGGGTATTGCAACTTTTTGCAATTTTGAGGCGAAATTGTTCCTTTGGGGGGGTATTGCAACTTTGGCCATTTTGAGGCGAAATTGTTCCTTTGGGGGTATTGCAACTTTTGGCCATTTTCAGTCGAAATTGTTCCTTTGGGGGGGTTTTTGAACTTTTGGCCATTTTGAGGCGAATTTGTTCCTTTTGGGGGGGTATTGCAACTTTTGGCCATTTTGAGGCGAAATTGTTCCTTTGGGGGGGTATTGCAACTTTTGGCCATTTTGAGGCGAAATTGTTCCTTGGGGGGGTATTGCAACTTTTGGCCATTTTGAGGCGAAATTGCTCCTTTGGGGGGGTATTGCAACTTTTGGCCATTTTGAGGCGAAATTGCTCCTTTGGGGGGGTATTGCAACTTTTGGCCATTTTAAAGCGAAACTGTTCTTTTGGGAGGGTATTGCAACTTTTGGCTATTTTGAGGCGAAATTGTTCCTTTGGGGGGGTATTGTAACTTTTGGCCATTTTGAGGCGAAATTGCTCCTTTGGGGGGTTTTGCAACTTTTGGCCATTTTGAGGCGACATTGTTCCTTTGGGGGGGTATTGCAACTTTTGGCCATTTTGAGGCGAAATTGCTCCTTTGGGGGGGTATTGCAACTTTTGGAAAATTTGAGGCGAAACTGTTTCTTTGGGAGGGTATTGCAACTTTTGGCCATTTTGAGGCGAAATTGTTCCTTTCGGGGGGTATTGCAACTTTTGGCCATTTTAAAGCGAATCTGTTCCTTTGGGAGGGTATTGCAACTTTTGGCCATTTTGAGGCGAATTTGTTCCTTTGGGGGGGTATTGCAACTTTTGGCCATTTTGAGTCAAAATTGTTCTTTTGTGGGAGTATTGCAACTTTTGGCCATTTTGAGGCGAAATTGTTCCTTTGGGGGGTAATGCAACTTTTGGCCATTTTAAAGCGAAACTGTTCCTTTGGGAGGGTATTGCAACTTTTGGCCATTTTGAGGCGAATTTGTTCCTTTGGGGGGGTATTGTAACTTTTGGCCATTTTTACACGAAATTGCTCCTTTAGGGGGTTTTGCAACTTTTGGCCATTTTGAGGCGAACTTGTTCCTTTGGGGGGGTATTGCAACTTTTGGCCATTTTGAGGCGAAATTGTTCCTTTGGGGGTATTGCAACTTTTGGCCATTTTGAGGCGAAACTGTTCCTTTGGGAGGATATTGCAACTTTTGGCCATTTTGAGTCAAAATTGTTCTTTTGGGGGAGTATTGCAATTTTTGGCCATTTTGAGGCGAATTTGTTCCCTTGGGGGGTTATGCAATTCTTTGCAATTTTAAGGCGAATTTGTTCCTTTCAGGGGGGTATTGCAACTTTTGGCCATTCTGAGTCAAAATTGTTCTTTTGGGGGGGTATGGCAACTTTTGGCTATTTTAAAGCGAAACTGTTCCTTTGGGAGGGTATTGCAACTTTTGGCCATTTTGAGGCGAATTTGTTCCTTTGGGGGGGTATTTCAACTTTTGGCCATTTTGAGGCGAATTTGTTCCTTTGGGGGAGTATTGCAACTTTTGGCCATTTTGAGGCGAAATGCTTCCTTTGGGGGGGTATTGCAACTTTTTGCAATTTTGAGGCGAATTTGTTCCTTTGGGGGGTATTGCAACTTTTGGCCATTTTGAGGCGAAATTGCTCCTTTGGGGGGGTATTGCAACTTTTGGCCATTTTGAGGCGAAATTGTTCCTTTCAGGGGGGTATTGCAACTTTTGGCCATTTTGAGGCGAAATTGTTCCTTTGGGGTGGTATTGCAACTTTTGGCCATTTTGAGGCGAAATTGCTCCTTTGGGGGGGTATTGCAACTTTTGGCCATTTTGAGGCGAAATTACTCCTTTGGGGGGGGTATTGCAACTTTTGGCCATTTTCAAGCCAAACTGTTCCTTTCGGAGGGTATTGCAACTTTTGGCCATTTTGAGGCGAAATTGTTCCTTTGGGGGGGTATTGCAACTTTTGGCCATTTTAAAGCGAAACTGTTCCTTTGGGAGGGTATTGCAACTTTTGGCCATTTTGAGGCGAATTTGTTCCTTTGGGGGGGTATTGCAACTTTTGGCCATTTTGAGGCGAAATAGTTCCTTTGGGGGGGTATTGCAACTTTTGGCCATTTTGAGGCGAAATTGTTCCTTTGGGGGGTAATGCAACTTTTGGCCATTTTAAAGCAAAACTGTTCCTTTGGGAGGGTATTGCAACTTTTGGCCATTTTGAGGCGAATTTGTTCCTTTGGGGGGTATTGCAACTTTTAGCCATTTTGAGGCAAAATTGTTCCTTTGGGGGGGTATTGCAACTTTTGGCCATTTTGAGGCGAAACTGTTCCTTTGGGAGGGTATTGCAACTTTTGACCATTTTGAGGCGAAATTGTTCCCTTGGGGGGTTATGCAATTCTTTGCAATTTTAAGGCGAAATTGTTCCTTTCAGGGGGGTATTGCAACTTTTGGCCATTTTGAGGCGAAATTGCTCCTTTGGGGGGGTATTGCAACTTTTGGCCATTTTGAGGCGAAATTGTTCCTTTGGGGGGGTATTGCAACTTTTGGCCATTTTGAGGCGAAATTGTTCCTTTGGAGGGGTATTGCAACTTTTGGCCATTTTGAGGCGAAATTGCTCCTTTGGGGGGGTATTGCAACTTTTGGCCATTTTGAGGCGAAATTACTACTTTGGGGGGGTATTGCAACTTTTCGCCATTTTGAGGCGAAATTGTTCCTTTGGGGGGGTATTGCAACTTTTGGCCATTTTCAAGCCAAACTGTTCCTTTCGGAGGGTATTGCAACTTTTGGCCATTTTGAGGCGAAATTGTTCCTTTGGGGGGGTATTGCAACTTTTGGCTATTTTAAAGCGAAACTGTTCCTTTGGGAGGGTATTGCAGCTTTTGGCCATTTTGAGGCGAATTTGTTCCTTTGGGGCGGTATTGCAACTTTTTGCCATTTTGAGGCGAAATTGTTCCTTTGGGGGGTATTGCAACTTTTGGCCATTTTGAGGCAAATTTGTTCCTTTGGGGGGGTTTTGGAACTTTTGGCCATTTTGAGTCAAAATTGTTCTTTTGGGGGAGTATTGCAACTTTTGCCCATTTTGAGGCGAAATTGTTCCTTTGAGGGGGGTATTGCAACTTTTGGCCATTTTGAGGCGAAATTGTTCCCTTGGGGGTTATGTAATTCTTTGCAGTTTTAAGGCGAAATTGTTCCTTTCAGGGGGGTATTGCAACTTTTGGCCATTTTGAGGCGAAATTGCTCCTTTGGGGGGGTATTGCAACTTTTGGCCATTTTGAGGCGAAATTGTTCCTTTGGGGGGGTATTGCAACTTTTGGCCATTTTGAGGCGAAATTGTTCCTTTGGGGGGGTATTGCAACTTTTGGCCATTTTGAGGCGAAATTGCTCCTTTGGGGGGGTATTGCAACTTTTGGCCATTTTGAGGCGAAATTACTACTTTGGGGGGGTATTGCAACTTTTCGCCATTTTGAGGCGAAATTGCTCCTTTGGGGGGGTATTGCAACTTTTGGCCATTTTGAGGCGAAATTGTTCCTTTGGGGGGGTATTGCAACTTTTGGCCATTTTCAAGCCAAACTGTTCCTTTCGGAGGGTATTGCAACTTTTGGCCATTTTGAGGCGAAATTGTTCCTTTGGGGGGGTATTGCAACTTTTGGCCATTTTAAAGCGAAACTGTTCCTTTGGGAGGGTATTGCAGCTTTTGGCCATTTTGAGGAGAATTTGTTCCTTTGGGGCGGTATTGCAACTTTTTGCCATTTTGAGGCGAAATTGTTCCTTTGGGGGGTATTGCAACTTTTGGCCATTTTGAGGCGAATTTGTTCCTTTGGGGGGGTTTTGGAACTTTTGGCCATTTTGAGTCAAAATTGTTCTTTTGGGGGAGTATTTCAACTTTTGGCCATTTTGAGGCGAAATTGTTCCTTTGGGGGGTTATGCAATTTTTTGCAATTTTAAGGTGACTTTGTTCCTTTCAGGGTGGTATTGCAACTTTGGCCATTTTGAGGCGAATTTGTTCCTTTGGGGGGTATTGCAACTTTTGGCCATTTTGAGGCGAATTTGTTCCTTTTGGGGGGGTATTGCAACTTTTTGCAATTTTGAGGCGAAATTGTTCCTTTGGGGGGGTATTGCAACTTTTGGCCATTTTGAGGCGAAATTGTTCCTTTGGGGGTATTGCAACTTTTGGCCATTTTCAGTCGAAATTGTTCCTTTGGGGGGGTTTTTGAACTTTTGGCCATTTTGAGGCGAATTTGTTCCTTTTGGGGGGGTATTGCAACTTTTGGCCATTTTGAGGCGAAATTGTTCCTTTGGGGGGGTATTGCAACTTTTGGCCATTTTGAGGCGAATTTGTTCCTTTGGGGGGTTTTGGAACTTTTGGCCATTTTGAGTCAAAATTGTTCTTTTGGGGGAGTATTTCAACTTTTGGCCATTTTGAGGCGAATTTGTTCATTTGGGGGGTTATGCAATTTTTTGCAATTTTAAGGCGAATTTGTTCCTTTCAGGGGGGTATTGCAACTTTTGGCCATTTTGAGGCAAATTTGTTCCTTTGGGGGGTATTGCAACTTTTGGCCATTTTAAAGCGAAACTGTTCCTTTGGGAGGGTATTGCAACTTTTGGTCATTTTGAGTCGAATTTGTTCCTTTGGGGGGTATTGGAACTTTGGCCATTCTGAGTCAAAATTGTTCCTTTGGGAGAGTATTTCAACTTTTGGCCATTTTGAGGCGAATTTGTTCCTTTGGGGGGGTATTGCAACTTTTGGCCATTTTGAGGCGAATTTGTTCCTTTGGGGGATATTGCAACTTTTGGCAATTTTGAGGCGAATTTGTTCCTTTGGGGGGGTATTGCAACTTTTGGCCATTTTGAGGCGAAATTGTTCCTTTGGGGGGGTATTGCAACTTTTGGCCATTTTGAGGCGAAATTGTTCCTTTGGGGGGTATTGCAACTTTTGGCCATTTTGAAGCGAAACTGTTCCTTTGGGAGAGTATTTCAACTTTTGGCCATTTTGAGGCGAATTTGTTCCTTTGGGGGGTATTGCAACTTTTTGCAATTTTGAGGCGAAATTGTTCCTTTGGGGAATATTGCAACTTTTGGCCATTTTGATGCGAAATTGTTCCTTTGGGGGGGGTATTGCAACTTTTGGCCATTTTGAGGCGAAATGTTTCTTTTGGGGGGTAATGCAACTTTTGGCCATTTTAAAGCGAAACTGTTCCTTTGGGAGGGTATTGCAACTTTTGGCCATTTTGAGGCGAATTTGTTCCTTTGGGGGGGTATTGTAACTTTTGGCCATTTTGACGCGAAATTGCTCCTTTAGGGGGTATTGCAACTTTTGGCCATTTTGAGGCGAAATTGTTCCTTTGGGGGGTATTGCAACTTTTGGCCATTTTGAGGCGAAACTGTTCCTTTGGGAGGATATTGCAACTTTTGGCCATTTTGAGTCAAAATTGTTCTTTTGGGGGAGTATTGCAACTTTTGGCCATTTTGAGGCGAAATTGTTCCTTTGGGGGGTATTGCAACTTTTGGCCATTTTGAGGCGAAACTGTTCCTTTGGGAGGATATTGCAACTTTTGGCCATTTTGAGTCAAAATTGTTCTTTTGGGGGAGTATTGCAATTTTTGGCCATTTTGAGGCAAAATTGTTCCCTTGGGGCGTTATGCAATTCTTTGCAATTTTAAGGCGAATTTGTTCCTTTCAGGGGGGTATTGCAACTTTTGGCCATTCTGAGTCAAAATTGTTCTTTTGGGGGGGTATGGCAACTTTTGGCCATTTTAAAGCGAAACTGTTCCTTTTGGGAGGGTATTGCAACTTTTGGCCATTTTGAGGCGAATTTGTTCCTTTGGGGGGGTATTTCAACTTTTGGCCATTTTGAGGCGAATTTGTTCCTTTGGGGGAGTATTGCAACTTTTGGCCATTTTGAGGCGAAATGCTTCCTTTGGGGGGGTATTGCAACTTTTTGCAATTTTGAGGCGAATTTGTTCCTTTGGGGGGTATTGCAACTTTTGGCCATTTTGATGCGAAATTGTTCCTTTGGGGGGGTATTGCAACTTTTGACCATTTTGAGGCGAAATTGTTCTTTTGGGGGGTATTGCAACTTTTGGCCATTTTAAAGCGAAACTGTTCCTTTGGGAGGGTATTTCAACTTTTGGCCATTTTGAGGCGAATTTGTTCCTTTGGGGGGGTATTGCAACTTTTGGCCATTTTGAGTCAAAATTGTTCTTTTGGGGGAGTATTGCAACTTTTGGCCATTTTAAGGCGAAATTGTTCCTTTCAGGGGGGTATTGCAACTTTTGGCCATTTTGAGGCGAAATTGTTCCTTTGGGGTGGTATTGCAACTTTTGGCCATTTTGAGGCGAAATTGCTCCTTTGGGGGGGTATTGCAACTTTTCGCCATTTTGAGGCGAAATTGTTCCTTTGGGGGGGGTATTGCAACTTTTGGCCATTTTCAAGCCAAACTGTTCCTTTCGGAGGGTATTGCAACTTTTGGCCATTTTGAGGCGAAATTGTTCCTTTGGGGGGTATTGCAACTTTTGGCCATTTTAAAGCGAAACTGTTCCTTTGGGAGGGTATTGCAACTTTTGGCCATTTTGAGACGAATTTGTTCCTTTGGGGGGGTATTGCAACTTTTGGCCATTTTGAGGCGAAATTGTTCCTTTGGGGGGGTATTGCAACTTTTGGCCATTTTGAGGCGAAATTGTTCCTTTGGGGGGTAATGCAACTTTTGGCCATTTTAAAGCGAAACTGTTCCTTTGGGAGGGTATTGCAACTTTTGGCCATTTTGAGGCGAATTTGTTCCTTTGGGGGGTATTGGAACTTTGGCCATTCTGAGTCAAAATTGTTCCTTTGGGAGAGTATTTCAACTTTTGGCCATTTTGAGGCGAATTTGTTCCTTTGGGGGGGTATTGCAACTTTTGGCCATTTTGAGGCGAATTTGTTCCTTTGGGGGGGTATTGCAACTTTTTGCAATTTTGAGGCAAAATTGTTCCTTTGGGGGGGTATTGCAATTTTTGGCCATTTTGAGGCGAAATTGTTCCTTTGGGGGATATTGCAACTTTTGGCAATTTTGAGGCGAATTTGTTCCTTTGGGGGGGTATTGCAACTTTTGGCCATTTTGAGGCGAAATTGTTCCTTTGGGGGGGTATTGCAACTTTTGGCCATTTTGAGGCGAAATTGTCTCTTTGGGGGGTATTGCAACTTTTGGCCATTTTGAAGCGAAACTGTTCCTTTGGGAGAGTATTTCAACTTTTGGCCATTTTGAGGCGAATTTGTTCCTTTGGGGGGTATTGCAACTTTTTGCAATTTTGAGGCGAAATTGTTCCTTTGGGGGATATTGCAACTTTTGGCCATTTTGATGCGAAATTGTTCCTTTGGGGGGGGGTATTGCAACTTTTGGCCATTTTGAGGCGAAATGTTTCTTTTGGGGGGTAATGCAACTTTTGGCCATTTTAAAGCGAAACTGTTCCTTTGGGAGGGTATTGCAACTTTTGGCCATTTTGAGGCGAATTTGTTCCTTTGGGGGGGTATTGCAACTTTTGGCCATTTTGAGGCGAAATTGCTCCTTTGGGAGGGTATTGCAACTTTTGGCCATTTTGAGGCGAATTTGTTCCTTTGGGGGGGTATTGCAACTTTTGGCCATTTTGAGTCAAAATTGTTCTTTTGGGGGAGTATTGCAACTTTTGGCCATTTTGAGGCGAAATTGTTCCTTTGAGGGGGGTATTGCAACTTTTGGCCATTTTGAGGCGAAATTGTTCTCTTGGGGGTTATGTAATTCTTTGCAATTTTAAGGCGAAATTGTTCCTTTCAGGGGGGTATTGCAACTTTTGGCCATTTTGAGGCGAAATTGTTCCTTTGGGGGGTATTGCAACTTTTGGCCATTTTAAAGCGAAACTGTTCCTTTGGGAGGGTATTGCAACTTTTGGCCATTTTGAGACGAATTTGTTCCTTTGGGGGGGTATTGCAACTTTTGGCCATTTTGAGGCGAAATTGTTCCTTTGCGGGGGTATTGCAACTTTTGGCCATTTTGAGGCGAAATTGTTCCTTTGGGGGGTAATGCAACTTTTGGCCATTTTAAAGCGAAACTGTTCCTTTGGGAGGGTATTGCAACTTTTGGCCATTTTGAGGCGAATTTGTTCCTTTGGGGGGTATTGGAACTTTGGCCATTCTGAGTCAAAATTGTTCCTTTGGGAGAGTATTTCAACTTTTGGCCATTTTGAGGCGAATTTGTTCCTTTGGGGGGGTATTGCAACTTTTGGCCATTTTGAGGCGAATTTGTTCCTTTGGGGGGGTATTGCAACTTTTTGCAATTTTGAGGCAAAATTGTTCCTTTGGGGGGGTATTGCAATTTTTGGCCATTTTGAGGCGAAATTGTTCCTTTGGGGGATATTGCAACTTTTGGCAATTTTGAGGCGAATTTGTTCCTTTGGGGGGGTATTGCAACTTTTGGCCATTTTGAGGCGAAATTGTTCCTTTGGGGGGGTATTGCAACTTTTGGCCATTTTGAGGCGAAATTGTCTCTTTGGGGGGTATTGCAACTTTTGGCCATTTTGAAGCGAAACTGTTCCTTTGGGAGAGTATTTCAACTTTTGGCCATTTTGAGGCGAATTTGTTCCTTTGGGGGGTATTGCAACTTTTTGCAATTTTGAGGCGAAATTGTTCCTTTGGGGGATATTGCAACTTTTGGCCATTTTGATGCGAAATTGTTCCTTTGGGGGGGGGTATTGCAACTTTTGGCCATTTTGAGGCGAAATGTTTCTTTTGGGGGGTAATGCAACTTTTGGCCATTTTAAAGCGAAACTGTTCCTTTGGGAGGGTATTGCAACTTTTGGCCATTTTGAGGCGAATTTGTTCCTTTGGGGGGGTATTGCAACTTTTGGCCATTTTGAGGCGAAATTGCTCCTTTGGGAGGGTATTGCAACTTTTGGCCATTTTGAGGCGAATTTGTTCCTTTGGGGGGGTATTGCAACTTTTGGCCATTTTGAGTCAAAATTGTTCTTTTGGGGGAGTATTGCAACTTTTGGCCATTTTGAGGCGAAATTGTTCCTTTGAGGGGGGTATTGCAACTTTTGGCCATTTTGAGGCGAAATTGTTCTCTTGGGGGTTATGTAATTCTTTGCAATTTTAAGGCGAAATTGTTCCTTTCAGGGGGGTATTGCAACTTTTGGCCATTTTGAGGCGAAATTGCTCCTTTGGGGGGGTATTGCAACTTTTGGCCATTTTGAGGCGAAATTGCTCCTTTGGGGGGATATTGCAACTTTTGGCCATTTTGAGGCGAAATTACTCCTTTGGGGGGGTATTGCAACTTTTGGCCATTTTGAGGCGAAATTGTTCCTTTGGGGGGGGTATTGCAACTTTTGGCCATTTTCAAGCCAAACTGTTCCTTTCGGAGGGTATTGCAACTTTTGGCCATTTTGAGGCGAAATTGTTCCTTTGGGGGGGTATTGCAACTTTTAGCCATTTTAAAGCGAAACTGTTCCTTTGGGAGGGTATTGCAACTTTTGGCCATTTTGAGGCGAATTTGTTCCTTTGGGGGGGTATTGCAACTTTTGGCCATTTTGAGGCGAAATTGTTCCTTTGGTGGGGTATTGCAACTTTTGGCCATTTTGAGGCGAAATTGTTCCTTTGGGGGGTAATGCAACTTTTGGCCATTTTAAAGCGAAACTGTTCCTTTGGGAGGGTATTGCAACTTTTGGCCATTTTGAGGCGAATTTGTTCCTTTGGGGGGGTATTGCAACTTTTAGCAATTTTGAGGCAAAATTGTTCCTTTGGGGGGGTATTGCAACTTTTGGCCATTTTGAGGCGAAACTGTTCCTTTGGGAGGGTATTGCAACTTTTGGCCATTTTGAGGCGAAATTGTTCCCTTGGGGGGTTATGGAATTCTTTGCAATTTTAAGGCGAAATTGTTCCTTTCAGGGGGGTATTGCAACTTTTGGCCATTTTGAGGCGAAATTGCTCCTTTGGGGGGGTATTGCAACTTTTGGCCATTTTGAGGCGAAATTGTTCCTTTGGGGGGGTATTGCAACTTTTGGCCATTTTGAGGCGAAATTGCTCTTTTGGGGGGGTATTGCAACTTTTGGCAATTTTGAGGCGAAATTACTACTTTGGGGGGGTATTGCAACTTTTCGCCATTTTGAGGCGAAATTGTTCCTTTGGGGCGGTATTGCAACTTTTGGCCATTTTCAAGCCAAACTGTTCCTTTCGGAGGGTATTGCAACTTTTGGCCATTTTGAGGCGAAATTGTTCCTTTGGGGGGGTATTGCAACTTTTGGCACTTTTAAAGCGAAACTGTTCCTTTGGGAGGGTATTGCAGCTTTTGGCCATTTTGAGGCAAATTTGTTCCTTTGGGGCGGTATTGCAACTTTTGGCCATTTTGAGGCGAAATTGTTCCTTTGGGGGGTTATGCAATTTTTTGCAATTTTCAGGTGAATTTGTTCCTTTCAGGGGGGTATTGCAACTTTTGGCCATTTTGAGGCGAAATTGCTCCTTTGGGGGGGTATTGCAACTTTTGCCCATTTTGAGGCGAAATTGTTCCTTTGGGGGGGTATTGCAACTTTTGGCCATTTTGAGGCGAAATTGCTCCTTTGGGAGGGTATTGCAACTTTTGGCCATTTTGAGGCGAATTTGTTCCTTTGGGGGGGTATTGCAACTTTTGGCCATTTTGAGTCAAAATTGTTCTTTTGGGGGAGTATTGCAACTTTTGAACATTTTGAGGCGAAATTGTTCCTTTGAGGGGGGTATTGCAACTTTTGGCCATTTTGAGGCGAAATTGTTCTCTTGGGGGTTATGTAATTCTTTGCAATTTTAAGGCGAAATTGTTCCTTTCAGGGGGGTATTGCAACTTTTGGCCATTTTGAGGCGAAATTGTTCCTTTGGGGTGGTATTGCAACTTTTGGCCATTTTGAGGCGAAATTGCTCCTTTGGGGGGGTATTGCAACTTTTGGCCATTTTGAGGCGAAATTACTCCTTTGGGGGGGTATTGCAACTTTTCGCCATTTTGAGGCGAAATTGTTCCTTTGGGGGGGGTATTGCAACTTTTGGCCATTTTCAAGCCAAACTGTTCCTTTCGGAGGGTATTGCAACTTTTGGCCATTTTGAGGCGAAATTGTTCCTTTGGGGGGGTATTGCAACTTTTGGCCATTTTAAAGCGAAACTGTTCCTTTGGGAGGGTATTGCAACTTTTGGCCATTTTGAGGCGAATTTGTTCCTTTGGGGGGGTATTGCAACTTTTGGCCATTTTGAGGCGAAATTGTTCCTTTGGGGGGGTATTGCAACTTTTGGCCATTTTGAGGCGAAATTGTTCCTTTGGGGGGTAATGCAACTTTTGGCCATTTTAAAGCGAAACTGTTCCTTTGGGAGGGTATTGCAACTTTTGGCCATTTTTTTAGGCGAATTTGTTCCTTTGGGGGGGTATTGCAACTTTTAGCCATTTTGAGGCAAAATTGTTCCTTTGGGGGGGTATTGCAACTTTTGGCCATTTTGAGGCGAAACTGTTCCTTTGGGAGGGTATTGCAACTTTTGGCCATTTTGAGGCGAAATTGTTCACTTGGGGGGTTATGGAATTCTTTGCAATTTTAAGGAGAAACTGTTCCTTTCAGGGGGGTATTGCAACTTTTGGCCATTTTGAGGCGAAATTGCTCCTTTGGGGGGGTATTGCAACTTTTGGCCATTTTTATGCGAAATTGTTCCTTTGGGGGGGTATTGCAACTTTTGGCCATTTTGAGGCGAAATTACTACTTTGCGGGGGTATTGCAACTTTTCGCCATTTTGAGGCGAAATTGTTCCTTTGGGGGGGTATTGCAACTTTTGGCCATTTTCAAGCCAAACTGTTCCTTTCGGAGGGTATTGCAACTTTTGGCCATTTTGAGGCGAAATTGTTCCTTTGGGGGGTATTGCAACTTTTGGCACTTTTAAAGCGAAACTGTTCCTTTGGGAGGGTATTGCAGCTTTTGGCCATTTTGAGGCGAATTTGTTCCTTTGGGGCGGTATTGCAACTTTTGGCCATTTTGAGGCGAATTTGTTCCTTTGGGGGGGTTTTGGAATTTTTGGCCATTTTGAGTCAAAACTGTTCTTTTGGGGGAGTATTTCAACTTTTGGACATTTTGAGGCGAATTTGTTCATTTGGGGGGTTATGCAATGTTTTGCAATTTTAAGGTGAATTTGTTCCTTTCAGGGTGGTATTGCAACTTTTGGCCATTTTGAGGCGAATTTGTTCCTTTGGGGGGTATTGCAACTTTTGGCCATTTTAAGGCGAATTTGTTCCTTTTGGGGGGTATTGCAACTTTTTGCAATTTTGAGGCGAAATTGTTCCTTTGGGGGGGTATTGCAACTTTTGGCCATTTTGAGGCGAAATTGTTCCTTTGGGGGGTATTGCAACTTTTGGCCATTTTCAGTCGAAATTGTTCCTTTGGGGGGGTTTTTGAACTTTTGGCCATTTTGAGGCGAATTTGTTCCTTTTGGGGGGGTATTGCAACTTTTGGCCATTTTGAGGCGAAATTGTTCCTTTGGGGGGGTATTGCAACTTTTGGCCATTTTGAGGCGAATTTGTTCCTTTAAGGGGTTTTGGAACTTTTGGCCATTTTGAGTCAAAATTGTTCTTTTGGGGGAGTATTTCAACTTTTGGACATTTTGAGGCGAATTTGTTCATTTGGGGGGTTATGCAATGTTTTGCAATTTTAAGGCGAATTTGTTCCTTTCAGGGGGGTATTGCAACTTTTGGCCATTTTGAGGCAAATTTGTTCCTTTGGGGGGTATTGCAACTTTTGGCCATTTTAAAGCGAAACTGTTCCTTTGGGAGGGTATTGCAACTTTTGGTCATTTTGAGTCGAATTTGTTCCTTTGGAACTTTGGCCATTCTGAGTCAAAATTGTTCCTTTGGGAGAGTATTTCAACTTTTGGCCATTTTGAGGCGAATTTGTTCCTTTGGGGGGTATTGCAACTTTTGGCCATTTTGAGGCGAATTTGTTCCTTTGGGGGGGTATTGCAACTTTTTGCAATTTTGAGGCAACATTGTTCCTTTGGGGGGGTATTGCAACTTTTGGCCATTTTGAGGCGAAATTGTTCCTTTGGGGGATATTGCAACTTTTGGCAATTTTGAGGCGAATTTGTTCCTTTGGGGGGGTATTGCAACTTTTGGCCATTTTGAGGCGAAATTGTTCCTTTGGGGGGGTATTGCAACTTTTGGCCATTTTGAGGCGAAATTGTTCCTTTGGGGGGTATTGCAACTTTTGGCCATTTTGAAGCGAAACTGTTCCTTTGGGAGAGTATTTCAACTTTTGGCCATTTTGAGGCGAATTTGTTCCTTTGGGGGGTATTGCAACTTTTTGCAATTTTGAGGCGAAATTGTTCCTTTGGGGGGGTTTTGTAACTTTTGGCCATTTTGAGTCAAAATTGTTCTTTTGGGGGAGTATTTCAACTTTTGGCCATTTTGAGGCGAAATTGTTCCTTTGGGGGGTTATGCAATTTTTTGCAATTTTAAGGTGAATTTGTTCCTTTCAGGGTGGTATTGCAACTTTTGGCCATTTTGAGGCGAATTTGTTCCTTTGGGGGGTATTGCAACTTTTGGCCATTTTGAGGCGAATTTGTTCCTTTTGGGGGGGTATTGCAACTTTTTGCAATTTTGAGGCGAAATTGTTCCTTTGGGGGGGTATTGCAACTTTTGGCCATTTTGAGGCGAAATTGTTCCTTTGGGGGGTATTGCAACTTTTGGCCATTTTCAGTCGAAATTGTTCCTTTGGGGGGGTTTTTGAACTTTTGGCCATTTTGAGGCGAATTTGTTCCTTTTGGGGGGGTATTGCAACTTTTGGCCATTTTGAGGCGAAATTGTTCCTTTGGGGGGGGTATTGCAACTTTTGGCCATTTTGAGGCGAATTTGTTCCTTTGGGGGGTTTTGGAACTTTTGGCCATTTTGAGTCAAAATTGTTCTTTTGGGGGAGTATTTCAACTTTTGGACATTTTGAGGCGAATTTGTTCATTTGGGGGTTATGCAATGTTTTGCAATTTTAAGGCGAATTTGTTCCTTTCAGGGGGGTATTGCAACTTTTGGCCATTTTGAGGCAAATTTGTTCCTTTGGGGGGTATTGCAACTTTTGGCCATTTTAAAGCGAAACTGTTCCTTTGGGAGGGTATTGCAACTTTTGGTCATTTTGAGTCGAATTTGTTCCTTTGGGGGGTATTGGAACTTTGGCCATTCTGAGTCAAAATTGTTCCTTTGGGAGAGTATTTCAACTTTTGGCCATTTTGAGGCGAATTTGTTCCTTTGGGGGGGTATTGCAACTTTTGGCCATTTTGAGGCGAATTTGTTCCTTTGGGGGGGTATTGCAACTTTTTGCAATTTTGAGGCAAAATTGTTCCTTTGGGGGGGTATTGCAACTTTTGGCCATTTTGAGGCAAAATTGTTCCTTTGGGGGATATTGCAACTTTTGGCAATTTTGAGGCGAATTTGTTCCTTTGGGGGGGTATTGCAACTTTTGGCCATTTTGAGGCGAAATTGTTCCTTTGGGGGGTATTGCAACTTTTGGCCATTTTGAGGCGAAATTGTTCCTTTGGGGGGTATTGCAACTTTTGGCCATTTTGAGGCGAAATGTTTCTTTTGGGGGGGTATTGCAACTTTTTGCAATTTTGAGGCGAATTTGTTCCTTTGGGGGAGTATTGCAACTTTTGGCCATTTTGAGGCGAAATGTTTCCTTTAGGAGGATATTGCAACTTTTGGTCATTTTGAGTCGAATTTGTTCCTTTGGGGGGTATTGGAACTTTGGCCATTCTGAGTCAAAATTGTTCCTTTGGGAGAGTATTTCAACTTTTGGCCATTTTGAGGCGAATTTGTTCCTTTGGGGGGGTATTGCAACTTTTGGCCATTTTGAGGCGAATTTGTTCCTTTGGGGGGGTATTGCAACTTTTTGCAATTTTGAGGCAAAATTGTTCCTTTGGGGGGGTATTGCAACTTTTGGCCATTTTGAGGCAAAATTGTTCCTTTGGGGGATATTGCAACTTTTGGCAATTTTGAGGCGAATTTGTTCCTTTGGGGGGGTATTGCAACTTTTGGCCATTTTGAGGCGAAATTGTTCCTTTGGGGGGTATTGCAACTTTTGGCCATTTTGAGGCGAAATTGTTCCTTTGGGGGGTATTGCAACTTTTGGCCATTTTGAGGCGAAATGTTTCTTTTGGGGGGGTATTGCAACTTTTTGCAATTTTGAGGCGAATTTGTTCCTTTGGGGGAGTATTGCAACTTTTGGCCATTTTGAGGCGAAATGTTTCCTTTAGGAGGATATTGCAACTTTTGGTCATTTTGAGGCGAATTTGTTCCTCTGGGGGGGTATTGGAAATTTTGGCCATTCTGAGTCAAAATTGTTCCTTTGGGAGAGTATTTCAACTTTTTGCCATTTTGAGGCGAATTTGTTCCTTTGGGGGGGTATTGCAACTTTTGGCCATTTTGAGGCGAAATTGTTCCTTTGGGGGGGTATTGCAACTTTTGGCCATTTTGAGGCGAAATTGCTCCTTTGGGGGGGTATGGCAACTTTTGGCCATTTTGAGGCGAAATTGTTCCTTTGGGGGGGTATTGTAACTTTTGGCCATTTTGAGGCGAAATTGCTCCTTTGGGGGGTTTTGCAACTTTTGGCCATTTTGAGGCGACATTGTTCCTTTGGGGGGGTATTGCAACTTTTGGCCATTTTGAGGCGAAATTGCTCCTTTGGGGGGGTATTGCAACTTTTGGCCAATTTGAGGTGAAACTGTTTCTTTGGGAGGGTATTGCAACTTTTGGCCATTTTGAGGCGAAATTGTTCCTTTCGGGGGGTATTGCAACTTTTGGCCATTTTAAAGCGAAACTGTTCCTTTGGGAGGGTATTGCAACTTTTGGCCATTTTGAGGCGAATTTGTTCCTTTGTGGGGGTATTGCAACTTTTGGCCATTTTGAGTCAAAATTGTTCTTTTGTGGGAGTATTGCAACTTTTGGCCATTTTGAGGCGAAATTGTTCCTTTGGGGGGTAATGCAACTTTTGGCCATTTTAAAGCGAAACTGTTCCTTTGGGAGGGTATTGCAACTTTTGGCCATTTTGAGGCGAATTTGTTCCTTTGGGGGGGTATTGTAACTTTTGGCCATTTTGACGCGAAATTGCTCCTTTAGGGGGTTTTGCAACTTTTGGCCATTTTATGGCGAACTTGTTCCTTTGGGGGGGTATTGCAATTTTTGGCCATTTTGAGGCGAAATTGTTCCTTTGGGGGGTATTGCAACTTTTGGCCATTTTGAGGCGAAACTGTTCCTTTGGGAGGATATTGCAACTTTTGGCCATTTTGAGGCGAAATTGTTCTTTTGGGGGAGTATTGCAACTTTTGGCCATTTTGAGGCGAAATTGTTCCTTTGAGGGGGGTATTGCAACTTTTGGCCATTTTGAGGCGAAACTGTTCCTTTGGGAGGATATTGCAACTTTTGGCCATTTTGAGTCAAAATTGTTCTTTTGGGGGAGTATTGCAACTTTTGGCCATTTTGAGGCGAAATTGTTCCTTTGAGGGGGGTATTGCAACTTTTGGCCATGTTGAGGCGAAACTGTTCCTTTGGGAGGATATTGCAACTTTTGGCCATTTTGAGTCAAAATTGTTCTTTTGGGGGAGTATTGCAACTTTTGGCCATTTTGAGGCGAAATTGTTCCTTTGAGGGGGGTATTGCAACTTTTGGCCATTTTGAGGCGAAACTGTTCCTTTGGGAGGATATTGCAACTTTTGGCCATTTTGAGTCAAAATTGTTCCTTTGGGGGGGTATTTCAACTTTTGGCCATTTTGAGGCGAATTTGTTCCTTTGGGGGAGTATTGCAACTTTTGGCCATTTTGAGGCGAAATGCTTCCTTTGGGGGGGTATTGCAACTTTTTGCAATTTTGAGGCGAATTTGTTCCTTTGGGGGGTATTGCAACTTTTGGCCATTTTGATGCGAAATTTTTCCTTTGGGGGGGTATTGCAACTTTTGACCATTTTGAGGCGAAATTGTTCTTTTGGGGGGTATTGCAACTTTTGGCCATTTTAAAGCGAAACTGTTCCTTTGGGAGGGTATTGCAACTTTTGGCCATTTTGAGGCGAATTTGTTCTTTTGGGGGAGTATTGCAACTTTTGGCCATTTTGAGGCAAAATTGTTCCTTTGACGGGGGTATTGCAACTTTTGGCCATTTTGAGGCGAAATTGTTCTTTTGGGGGGTATTGCAACTTTTGGCCATTTTAAAGCGAAACTATTCCTTTGGGAGGGTATTGCAAATTTTGGCCATTTTGAGGCGAAACTGTTCCTTTGGGAGGATATTGCAACTTTTGGCCATTTTGAGTCAAAATTGTTCCTTTGGGGGGGTATTTCAACTTTTGGCCATTTTGAGGCGAATTTGTTCCTTTGGGGGAGTATTGCAACTTTTGGCCATTTTGAGGCGAAATGCTTCCTTTGGGGGGGTATTGCAACTTTTTGCAATTTTGAGGCGAATTTGTTCCTTTGGGGGGTATTGCAACTTTTGGCCATTTTGATGCGAAATTTTTCCTTTGGGGGGGTATTGCAACTTTTGACCATTTTGAGGCGAAATTGTTCTTTTGGGGGGTATTGCAACTTTTGGCCATTTTGAGGCGAAATTGTTCCTTTGGGGGGGTATTGCAACTTTTGGCCATTTTGAGGCGAAATTGCTCTTTTGGGGGGGTATTGCAACTTTTCGCCATTTTGAGGCGAAATTGTTCCTTTGGGGGGGTATTGCAACTTTTGGCCATTTTCAAGCCAAACTGTTCCTTTCGGAGGGTATTGCAACTTTTGGCCATTTTGAGGCGAAATTGTTCCTTTGGGGGGTATTGCAACTTTTGGCACTTTTAAAGCGAAACTGTTCCTTTGGGAGGGTATTGCAGCTTTTGGCCATTTTGAGGCGAATTTGTTCCTTTGGGGCGGTATTGCAACTTTTGGCCATTTTGAGGCGAATTTGTTCCTTTGGGGGGGTTTTGGAATTTTTGGCCATTTTGAGTCAAAACTGTTCTTTTGGGGGAGTATTTCAACTTTTGGACATTTTGAGGCGAATTTGTTCATTTGGGGGGTTATGCAATGTTTTGCAATTTTAAGGTGAATTTGTTCCTTTCAGGGTGGTATTGCAACTTTTGGCCATTTTGAGGCGAATTTGTTCCTTTGGGGGGTATTGCAACTTTTGGCCATTTTAAGGCGAATTTGTTCCTTTTGGGGGGTATTGCAACTTTTTGCAATTTTGAGGCGAAATTGTTCCTTTGGGGGGGTATTGCAACTTTTGGCCATTTTGAGGCGAAATTGTTCCTTTGGGGGGTATTGCAACTTTTGGCCATTTTCAGTCGAAATTGTTCCTTTGGGGGGGGTTTTGAACTTTTGGCCATTTTGAGGCGAATTTGTTCCTTTTGGGGGGGTATTGCAACTTTTGGCCATTTTGAGGCGAAATTGTTCCTTTGGGGGGGTATTGCAACTTTTGGCCATTTTGAGGCGAATTTGTTCCTTTAAGGGGTTTTGGAACTTTTGGCCATTTTGAGTCAAAATTGTTCTTTTGGGGGAGTATTTCAACTTTTGGACATTTTGAGGCGAATTTGTTCATTTGGGGGGTTATGCAATGTTTTGCAATTTTAAGGCGAATTTGTTCCTTTCAGGGGGGTATTGCAACTTTTGGCCATTTTGAGGCAAATTTGTTCCTTTGGGGGGTATTGCAACTTTTGGCCATTTTAAATCGAAACTGTTCCTTTGGGAGGGTATTGCAACTTTTGGTCATTTTGAGTCGAATTTGTTCCTTTGGAACTTTGGCCATTCTGAGTCAAAATTGTTCCTTTGGGAGAGTATTTCAACTTTTGGCCATTTTGAGGCGAATTTGTTCCTTTGGGGGGTATTGCAACTTTTGGCCATTTTGAGGCGAATTTGTTCCTTTGGGGGGGTATTGCAACTTTTTGCAATTTTGAGGCAACATTGTTCCTTTGGGGGGGTATTGCAACTTTTGGCCATTTTGAGGCGAAATTGTTCCTTTGGGGGATATTGCAACTTTTGGCAATTTTGAGGCGAATTTGTTCCTTTGGGGGGGTATTGCAACTTTTGGCCATTTTGAGGCGAAATTGTTCCTTTGGGGGGGTATTGCAACTTTTGGCCATTTTGAGGCGAAATTGTTCCTTTGGGGGGTATTGCAACTTTTGGCCATTTTGAAGCGAAACTGTTCCTTTGGGAGAGTTTTTCAACTTTTGGCCATTTTGAGGCGAATTTGTTCCTTTGGGGGGTATTGCAACTTTTTGCAATTTTGAGGCGAAATTGTTCCTTTGGGGGGGTTTTGTAACTTTTGGCCATTTTGAGTCAAAATTGTTCTTTTGGGGGAGTATTTCAACTTTTGGCCATTTTGAGGCGAAATTGTTCCTTTGGGGGGTTATGCAATTTTTTGCAATTTTAAGGTGAATTTGTTCCTTTCAGGGTGGTATTGCAACTTTTGGCCATTTTGAGGCGAATTTGTTCCTTTGGGGGGTATTGCAACTTTTGGCCATTTTGAGGCGAATTTGTTCCTTTTGGGGGGGTATTGCAACTTTTTGCAATTTTGAGGCGAAATTGTTCCTTTGGCGGGGTATTGCAACTTTTGGCCATTTTGAGGCGAAATTGTTCCTTTGGGGGGTATTGCAACTTTTGGCCATTTTCAGTCGAAATTGTTCCTTTGGGGGGGTTTTTGAACTTTTGGCCATTTTGAGGCGAATTTGTTCCTTTTGGGGGGGTATTGTAACTTTTGGCCATTTTGAGGCGAAATTGTTCCTTTGGGGGGGGTATTGCAACTTTTGGCCATTTTGAGGCGAATTTGTTCCTTTGGGGGGTTTTGGAACTTTTGGCCATTTTGAGTCAAAATTGTTCTTTTGGGGGAGTATTTCAACTTTTGGACATTTTGAGGCGAATTTGTTCATTTGGGGGGTTATGCAATGTTTTGCAATTTTAAGGCGAATTTGTTCCTTTCAGGGGGGTATTGCAACTTTTGGCCATTTTGAGGCAAATTTGTTCCTTTGGGGGGTATTGCAACTTTTGGCCATTTTAAAGCGAAACTGTTCCTTTGGGAGGGTATTGCAACTTTTGGTCATTTTGAGTCGAATTTGTTCCTTTGGGGGGTATTGGAACTTTGGCCATTCTGAGTCAAAATTGTTCCTTTGGGAGAGTATTTCAACTTTTGGCCATTTTGAGGCGAATTTGTTCCTTTGGGGGGGTATTGCAACTTTTGGCCATTTTGAGGCGAATTTGTTCCTTTGGGGGGGTATTGCAACTTTTTGCAATTTTGAGGCAAAATTGTTCCTTTGGGGGGGTATTGCAACTTTTGGCCATTTTGAGGCAAAATTGTTCCTTTGGGGGATATTGCAACTTTTGGCAATTTTGAGGCGAATTTGTTCCTTTGGGGGGGGTATTGCAACTTTTGGCCATTTTGAGGCGAAATTGTTCCTTTAAGGGGTATTGCAACTTTTGGCCATTTTGAGGCGAAATTGTTCCTTTGGGGGGTATTGCAACTTTTGGCCATTTTGAGGCGAAATGTTTCTTTTGGGGGGGTATTGCAACTTTTTGCAATTTTGAGGCGAATTTGTTCCTTTGGGGGAGTATTGCAACTTTTGGCCATTTTGAGGCGAAATGTTTCCTTTAGGAGGATATTGCAACTTTTGGTCATTTTGAGGCGAATTTGTTCCTTTGGGGGGGTATTGGAAATTTTGGCCATTCTGAGTCAAAATTGTTCCTTTGGGAGAGTATTTCAACTTTTTGCCATTTTGAGGCGAATTTGTTCCTTTGGGGGGGTATTGCAACTTTTGGCCATTTTGAGGCGAAATTGTTCCTTTGGGGGGGTATTGCAACTTTTGGCCATTTTGAGGCGAAATTGCTCCTTTGGGGGGGTATGGCAACTTTTGGCCATTTTGAGGCGAAATTGCTCCTTTGGGGGGGTATTGCAACTTTTGGCCATTTTAAAGCGAAACTGTTCTTTTGGGAGGGTATTGCAACTTTTGGCCATTTTGAGGCGAAATTGTTCCTTTGGGGGGGTATTGTAACTTTTGGCCATTTTGAGGCGAAATTGCTCCTTTGGGGGGTTTTGCAACTTTTGGCCATTTTGAGGCGACATTGTTCCTTTGGGGGGGTATTGCAACTTTTGGCCATTTTGAGGCGAAATTGCTCCTTTGGGGGGGTATTGCAACTTTTGGCCAATTTGAGGTGAAACTGTTTCTTTGGGAGGGTATTGCAACTTTTGGCCATTTTGAGGCGAAATTGTTCCTTTCGGGGGGTATTGCAACTTTTGGCCATTTTAAAGCGAAACTGTTCCTTTGGGAGGGTATTGCAACTTTTGGCCATTTTGAGGCGAATTTGTTCCTTTGTGGGGGTATTGCAACTTTTGGCCATTTTGAGTCAAAATTGTTCTTTTGTGGGAGTATTGCAACTTTTGGCCATTTTGAGGCGAAATTGTTCCTTTGGGGGGTAATGCAACTTTTGGCCATTTTAAAGCGAAACTGTTCCTTTGGGAGGGTATTGCAACTTTTGGCCATTTTGAGGCGAATTTGTTCCTTTGGGGGGGTATTGTAACTTTTGGCCATTTTGACGCGAAATTGCTCCTTTAGGGGGTTTTGCAACTTTTGGCCATTTTATGGCGAACTTGTTCCTTTGGGGGGGTATTGCAATTTTTGGCCATTTTATGGCGAAATTGTTCCTTTGGGGGGTATTGCAACTTTTGGCCATTTTGAGGCGAAACTGTTCCTTTGGGAGGATATTGCAACTTTTGGCCATTTTGAGGCGAAATTGTTCTTTTGGGGGAGTATTGCAACTTTTGGCCATTTTGAGGCGAAATTGTTCCTTTGAGGGGGGTATTGCAACTTTTGGCCATTTTGAGGCGAAACTGTTCCTTTGGGAGGATATTGCAACTTTTGGCCATTTTGAGTCAAAATTGTTCTTTTGGGGGAGTATTGCAACTTTTGGCCATTTTGAGGCGAAATTGTTCCTTTGAGGGGGGTATTGCAACTTTTGGCCATTTTGAGGCGAAACTGTTCCTTTGGGAGGATATTGCAACTTTTGGCCATTTTGAGTCAAAATTGTTCCTTTGGGGGGGTATTTCAACTTTTGGCCATTTTGAGGCGAATTTGTTCCTTTGGGGGAGTATTGCAACTTTTGGCCATTTTGAGGCGAAATGCTTCCTTTGGGGGGGTATTGCAACTTTTTGCAATTTTGAGGCGAATTTGTTCCTTTGGGGGGTATTGCAACTTTTGGCCATTTTGATGCGAAATTTTTCCTTTGGGGGGGTATTGCAACTTTTGACCATTTTGAGGCGAAATTGTTCTTTTGGGGGGTATTGCAACTTTTGGCCATTTTAAAGCGAAACTGTTCCTTTGGGAGGGTATTGCAACTTTTGGCCATTTTGAGGCGAATTTGTTCTTTTGGGGGAGTATTGCAACTTTTGGCCATTTTGAGGCAAAATTGTTCCTTTGACGGGGGTATTGCAACTTTTGGCCATTTTGAGGCGAAATTGTTCTTTTGGGGGGTATTGCAACTTTTGGCCATTTTAAAGCAAAACTATTCCTTTGGGAGGGTATTGCAAATTTTGGCCATTTTGAGGCGAAACTGTTCCTTTGGGAGGATATTGCAACTTTTGGCCATTTTGAGTCAAAATTGTTCCTTTGGGGGGGTATTTAAACTTTTGGCCATTTTGAGGCGAATTTGTTCCTTTGGGGGAGTATTGCAACTTTTGGCCATTTTGAGGCGAAATGCTTCCTTTGGGGGGGTATTGCAACTTTTTGCAATTTTGAGGCGAATTTGTTCCTTTGGGGGGTATTGCAACTTTTGGCCATTTTGATGCGAAATTTTTCCTTTGGGGGGGTATTGCAACTTTTGACCATTTTGAGGCGAAATTGTTCTTTTGGGGGGTATTGCAACTTTTGGCCATTTTAAAGCGAAACTGTTCCTTTGGGAGGGTATTGCAACTTTTGGCCATTTTGAGGCGAATTTGTTCTTTTGGGGGAGTATTGCAACTTTTGGCCATTTTGAGGCAAAATTGTTCCTTTGACGGGGGTATTGCAACTTTTGGCCATTTTGAGGCGAAATTGTTCTTTTGGGGGGTATTGCAACTTTTGGCCATTTTAAAGCGAAACTATTCCTTTGGGAGGGTATTGCAAATTTTGGCCATTTTGAGGCGAATTTGTTCCTTTGGGGGGGGATTGCAACTTTTGGCCATTTTGAGGCGAATTTGTTCCTTTGGGGGGTATTGCAACTTTTGGCCATTTTGAGGCGAATTTGTTCCTTTTGGGGGGGTATTGCAACTTTTTGCAATTTTGAGGCGAAATTGTTCCTTTGGGGGGGTATTGCAACTTTTGGCCATTTTGAGGCGAAATTGTTCCTTTGGGGGGGTTTTTGAACTTTTGGCCATTTTGAGGCGAAATTGTTCTTTTGGGGGAGTATTGCAACTTTTGGCCATTTTGAGGCGAAATTGTTCCTTTCAGGGGGGTATTGCAACTTTTGGCTATTTTGAGGCGAAATTGTTCCTTTGGGGTGGTATTGCAACTTTTGGCCATTTTGAGGCGAAATTGTTCTTTTGGGGGAGTATTGCAACTTTTGGCCATTTTGAGGCGAAATTGTTCCTTTGAGGGGGGTATTGCAACTTTTGGCCATTTTGAGGCGAAATTGTTCCTTTGGGGTGGTATTGCAACTTTTGGCCATTTTGAGGCGAAATTGTTCCTTTGGGGGGTATTGCAACTTTTGGCCATTTTAAAGCGAAACTGTTCCTTTGGGAGGGTATTGCAACTTTTGGCCATTTTGAGGCGAATTTGTTCCTTTGGGGGGGTATTGCAACTTTTAGTCATTTTGAGGCAAAATTGTTCCTTTGGGGGGGTATTGCAACTTTTGGCCATTTTGAGGCAAAACTGTTCCTTTGGGAGGGTATTGCAACTTTTGGCCATTTTGAGGCGAAATTGTTCCCTTGGGGGGTTATGCAATTCTTTGCAATTTTAAGGCGAAATTGTTCCTTTCAGGGGGGTATTGCAACTTTTGGCCATTTTGAGGCGAAATTGCTCCTTTGGGGGGGTATTGCAACTTTTGGCCATTTTGAGGCGAAATTGTTCCTTTGGGGGGGTATTGCAACTTTTCGCCATTTTGAGGCGAAATTGCTCCTTTGGGGGGGTATTGCAACTTTTGGCCATTTTGAGGCGAAATTACTACTTTGGGGGGGTATTGCAACTTTTCGCCATTTTGAGGCGAAATTGTTCCTTTGGGGGGGTATTGCAACTTTTGGCCATTTTAAAGCGAAACTGTTCCTTTCGGAGGGTATTGCAGCTTTTGGCCATTTTGAGGCGAATTTGTTCCTTTGGGGCGGTATTGCAACTTTTTGCCATTTTGAGGCGAAATTGTTCCTTTGGGGGGGTTTTGGAACTTTTGGCCATTTTGAGTCAAAATTGTTCTTTTGGGGGAGTATTTCAACTTTTGGCCATTTTGAGGCGAAATTGTTCCTTTGGGGGGTATTGCAACTTTTGGCCATTTTGAGGCGAATTTGTTCCTTTTGGGGGGTATTGCAACTTTTTGCAATTTTGAGGCGAAATTGTTCCTTTGGGGGGGTATTAGAACTTTTGGCCATTTTGAGGCGAAATTGTTCCTTTGGGGGGTAATGCAACTTTTGGCCATTTTAAAGCGAAACTGTTCCTTTGGGAGGGTATTGCAACTTTTGGCCATTTTGAGGCGAATTTGTTCCTTTGGGGGGGTATTGCAACTTTTAGCCATTTTGAGGCAAAATTGTTCCTTTGGGGGGGTATTGCAACTTTTGGCCATTTTGAGGCGAAACTGTTCCTTTGGGAGGGTATTGCAACTTTTGGCCATTTTGAGGCGAAATTGTTCCCTTGGGGGTTATGCAATTCTTTGCAATTTTAAGGCGAAATTGTTCCTTTCAGGGGGGTATTGCAACTTTTGGCCATTTTGAGGCGAAATTGCTCCTTTGGGGGGGTATTGCAACTTTTGGCCATTTTGAGGCGAAATTGCTCCTTTGGGGGGGTATTGCAACTTTTGGCCATTTTGAGGCGAAATTACTACTTTGGGGGGGTATTGCAACTTTTCGCCATTTTGAGGCGAAATTGTTCCTTTGGGGGGGTATTGCGACTTTTGGCCATTTTAAAGCGAAACTGTTCCTTTGGGAGGGTATTGCAGCTTTTGGCCATTTTGAGGCGAATTTGTTCCTTTGGGGCGGTATTGCAACTTTTTGCCATTTTGAGCCGAAATTGTTCCTTTGGGGGGTATTGCAACTTTTGGCCATTTTGAGGCAAATTTGTTCCTTTGGGGGGGTTTTGGAACTTTTGGCCATTTTGAGTCAAAATTGTCCTTTTGGTGGAGTATTTCAACTTTTGGCCATTTTGAGGCGAAATTGTTCCTTTGGGGGGTATTGCAACTTTTGGCCATTTTGAGGCGAATTTGTTCCTTTTGGGGGGGTATTGCAACTTTTTGCAATTTTGAGGCGAAATTGTTCCTTTGGGGGGGTATTGCAACTTTTGGCCATTTTGAGGCGAAATTGTTCCTTTGGGGGGTATTGCAACTTTTGGCCATTTTGAGGCGAATTTGTTCCTTTGGGGGGGTTTTGGAACTTTTGGCCATTTTGAGTCAAAATTGTTCTTTTGGGGGAGTATTTCAACTTTTGGCCATTTTGAGGCGAAATTGTTCCTTTGGGGGGTATTGCAACTTTTGGCCATTTTGAGGCGAATTTGTTCCTTTTGGGGGGGTATTGCAACTTTTTGCAATTTTGAGGCGAAATTGTTCCTTTGGGGGGGTATTAGAACTTTTGGCCATTTTGAGGCGAAATTGTTCCTTTGGGGGGTAATGCAACTTTTGGCCATTTTAAAGCGAAACTGTTCCTTTGGGAGGGTATTGCAACTTTTGGCCATTTTGAGGCGAATTTGTTCCTTTGGGGGGGTATTGCAACTTTTAGCCATTTTGAGGCAAAATTGTTCCTTTGGGGGGGTATTGCAACTTTTGGCCATTTTGAGGCGAAACTGTTCCTTTGGGAGGGTATTGCAACTTTTGGCCATTTTGAGGCGAAATTGTTCCCTTGGGGGGTTATGCAATTCTTTGCAATTTTAAGGCGAAATTGTTCCTTTCAGGGGGGTATTGCAACTTTTGGCCATTTTGAGGCGAAATTGCTCCTTTGGGGGGGTATTGCAACTTTTGGCCATTTTGAGGCGAAATTGTTCCTTTGGGGGGTATTGCAACTTTTGGCCATTTTGAGGCGAAATTGTTCCTTTGGGGGGGTATTGCAACTTTTGGCCATTTTGAGGCGAAATTGCTCCTTTGGGGGGGTATTGCAACTTTTGGCCATTTTGAGGCGAAATTACTACTTTGGGGGGGTATTGCAACTTTTCGCCATTTTGAGGCGAAATTGTTCCTTTGGGGGGGTATTGCAACTTTTGGCCATTTTAAAGCGAAACTGTTCCTTTGGGAGGGTATTGCAGCTTTTGGCCATTTTGAGGCGAATTTGTTCCTTTGGGGCGGTATTGCAACTTTTTGCCATTTTGAGGCGAAATTGTTCCTTTGGGGGGTATTGCAACTTTTGGCCATTTTGAGGCGAATTTGTTCCTTTGGGGGGGTTTTGGAACTTTTGGCCATTTTGAGTCAAAATTGTTCTTTTGGGGGAGTATTTCAACTTTTGGCCATTTTGAGGCGAAATTGTTCCTTTGGGGGGTATTGCAACTTTTGGCCATTTTGAGGCGAATTTGTTCCTTTTGGGGGGGTATTGCAACTTTTTGCAATTTTGAGGCGAAATTGTTCCTTTGGGGGGGTATTGCAACTTTTGGCCATTTTGAGGCGAAATTGTTCCTTTGGGGGGTATTGCAACTTTTGGCCATTTTCAGTCGAAATTGTTCCTTTGGGGGGGTTTTTGAACTTTTGGCCATTTTGAGGCGAATTTGTTCCTTTTGGGGGGGTATTGCAAGTTTTGGCCATTTTGAGGCGAAATTGTTCCTTTGGGGGGTTTTGGAACTTTTGGCCATTTTGAGTCAAAATTGTTCTTTTGGGGGAGTATTTCAACTTTTGGCCATTTTGAGGCGAATTTGTTCATTTGGGGGGTTATGCAATTTTTTGCAATTTTAAGGCGAATTTGTTCCTTTCAGGGGGGTATTGCAACTTTTGGCCATTTTGAGGCAAATTTGTTCCTTTGGGGGGTATTGCAACTTTTGGCCATTTTAAAGCGAAACTGTGCCTTTGGGAGGGTATTGCAACTTTTGGTCATTTTGAGTCGAATTTGTTCCTTTGGGGGGTATTGGAACTTTGGCCATTCTGAGTCAAAATTGTTCCTTTGGGAGAGTGTTTCAACTTTTGGCCATTTTGAGGCGAATTTATTCCTTTGGGGGGGTATTGCAACTTTTGGCCATTTTGAGGCGAATTTGTTCCTTTGGGGGGGTATTGCAACTTTTTGCAATTTTGAGGCAAAATTGTTCCTTTGGGGGGGTATTGCAACTTTTGGCCATTTTGAGGCGAAATTGTTCCTTTGGGGGATATTGCAACTTTTGGCAATTTTGAGGCGAATTTGTTCCTTTGGGGGGGTATTGCAACTTTTGGCCATTTTGAGGCGAAATTGTTCCTTTGGGGGGGTATTGCAACTTTTGGCCATTTTGAGGCGAAATTGTTCCTTTGGGGGGTATTGCAACTTTTGGCCATTTTGAAGCGAAACTGTTCCTTTGGGAGAGTATTTCAACTTTTGGCCATTTTGAGGCGAATTTGTTCCTTTTAGGGGTATTGCAACTTTTTGCAATTTTGAGGCGAAATTGTTCCTTTGGGGGGGTATTGCAACTTTTTGCCATTTTGAGGCGAAATTGTTCCTTTGGGGGGGGTATTGCAACTTTTGGCCATTTTGAGGCGAAATGTTTCTTTTGGGGGGGTATTGCAACTTTTTGCAATTTTGAGGCGAATTTGTTCCTTTGGGGGAGTATTGCAACTTTTGGCCATTTTGAGGCGAAATTTTTCCTTTAGGAGGATATTGCAACTTTTGGTCATTTTGAGGCGAATTTGTTCCTTTGTGGGGGTATTGGAACTTTTGGCCATTCTGAGTCAAAATTGTTCCTTTGGGAGAGTATTTCAACTTTTTGCCATTTTGAGGCGAATTTGTTCCTTTGGGGGGGTATTGCAACTTTTGGCCATTTTAAAGCGAAACTGTTCTTTTGGGAGGGTATTGCAACTTTTGGCCATTTTGAGGCGAAATTGTTCCTTTGGGGGGGTATTGTAACTTTTGGCCATTTTGAGGCGAAATTGCTCTTTTGGTAGGTTTTGCAACTTTTGGCCATTTTGAGGCGACATTGTTCCTTTGGGGGGGTATTGCAACTTTTGGCCATTTTGAGGCGAAATTGCTCCTTTGGGGGGTATTGCAACCTTTGGCCAATTTGAGGCGAAACTGTTTCTTTGGGAGGGTATTGCAACTTTTGGCCATTTTGAGGCAAAATTGTTCCTTTCGGGGGGTATTGCAATTTTTGGCCATTTTAAAGCGAAACTGTTCCTTTGGGAGGGTATTGAAACTTTTGGCCATTTTGAGGCAAATTTGTTCCTTTGGGGGGGTATTGCAACTTTTGGCCATTTTGAGTCAAAATTGTTCTTTTGTGGGAGTATTGCAACTTTTGGCCATTTTGAGGCGAAATTGTTCCTTTGGGGGGTATTGCAACTTTTGGCCATTTTGAGGCGAACTTGTTCCTTTGGGGGGGTATTGCAACTTTTGGCCATTTTGAGGCGAAATTGTTCCTTTGGGGGGTATTGCAACTTTTGGCCATTTTGAGGCGAAACTGTTCCTTTGGGAGGATATTGCAACTTTTGGCCATTTTGAGTCAAAATTGTTCTTTTGGGGGAGTATTGCAACTTTTGGCCATTTTGAGGCGAAATTGTTCCTTTGAGGGGGGTATTGCAACTTTTGGCCATTTTGAGGCGAAACTGTTCCTTTGGGAGGATATTGCAACTTTTAACCATTTTGAGTCAGAATTGTTCTTTTGGGGGAGTATTGCAATTTTTGGCCATTTTGAGGCGAAATTGTTCCCTTGGGGGGTTATGCAATTCTTTGCAATTTTAAGGCGAATTTGTTCCTTTCAGGGGGGTATTGCAACTTTTGGCCATTCTGAGTCAAAATTGTTCTTTTGGGGGGGTATGGCAACTTTTGGCTATTTTAAAGCGAAACTGTTCCTTTGGGAGGGTATTGCAACTTTTGGCCATTTTGAGGCGAATTTGTTCCTTTGGGGGGGTATTTCAACTTTTGGCCATTTTGAGGCGAATTTGTTCCTTTGGGGGAGTATTTCAACTTTTGGCCATTTTGAGGCGAAATGCTTCCTTTGGGGGGGTATTGCAACTTTTTGCAATTTTGAGGCGAATTTGTTCCTTTGGGGGGTATTGCAACTTTTGGCCATTTTGATGTGAAATTGTTCCTTTGGGGGGGTATTGCAACTTTTGACCATTTTGAGGCGAAATTGTTCTTTTGGGGGGTATTGCAACTTTTGGCCATTTTAAAGCGAAACTGTTCCTTTGGGAGGGTATTGCAACTTTTGGCCATTTTGAGGCGAATTTGTTCCTTTGGGGGGGTTTTGGAACTTTTGACCATTTTGAGTCAAAATTGTTCTTTTGGGGGAGTATTGCAACTTTTGGCCATTTTGAGGCGAAATTGTTCCTTTGGGGGGTTATGCAATTTTTTGCAATTTTAAGGTGAATTTGTTCCTTTCAGGGTGGTATTGCAACTTTTGGCCATTTTGAGGCGAATTTGTTCCTTTGGGGGGTATTGCAACTTTTGGCCATTTTGAGGCGAAATTGTTCCTTTGGGGGGGTATTGCAACTTTTGGCCATTTTGAGGCGAAATTGTTCCTTTGGGGGGTTATGCAATTTTTTGCAATTTTAAGGCGAATTTGTTCCTTTCAGGGGGGTATTGCAACTTTTGGCCATTTTGAGGCAAATTTGTTCCTTTGGGGGGTATTGCAACTTTTGGCCATTTTAAAGCGAAACTGTTCCTTTGAGAGGGTATTGCAACTTTTCGTCATTTTGAGTCGAATTTGTTCCTTTGGGGGGTATTAGAACTTTGGCCATTCTGAGTCAAAATTGTTCCTTTGGGAGAGAATTTCAACTTTTGGCCATTTTGAGGCGAATTTGTTCCTTTGGGGGGGTATTGCAACTTTTGGCCATTTTGAGGCGAATTTGTTCCTTTGGGGGGGTTTTGGAACTTTTGGCCATTTTGAGTCAAAATTGTTCTTTTGGGGGAGTATTGCAACTTTTCGCCATTTTGAGGCGAAATTGTTCCTTTGGGGGGTTATGCAATTTTTTGCAATTTTAAGGTGAATTTGTTCCTTTCAGGGTGGTATTGCAACTTTTGGCCATTTTGAGGCGAATTTGTTCCTTTGGGGGGTATTGCAACTTTTGGCCATTTTGAGGCGAAATTGTTCCTTTGGGGGGGTATTGCAACTTTTGGCCATTTTGAGGCGAAATTGTTCCTTTGGGGGGTTATGCAATTTTTTGCAATTTTAAGGCGAATTTGTTCCTTTCAGGGGGGTATTGCAACTTTTGGCCATTTTGAGGCAAATTTGTTCCTTTGGGGGGTATTGCAACTTTTGGCCATTTTAAAGCGAAACTGTTCCTTTGGGACGGTATTTCAACTTTTGGTCATTTTGAGTCGAATTTGTTCCTTTGGGGGGTATTGGAACTTTGGCCATTCTGAGTCAAAATTGTTCCTTTGGGAGAGAATTTCAACTTTTGGCCATTTTGAGGCGAATTTGTTCCTTTGGGGGGGTATTGCAACTTTTGGCCATTTTGAGGCGAATTTGTTCCTTTGGGGGGGTATTGCAACTTTCGGCCATTTTGAGGCGAAATTGTTCCTTTGGGGGATATTGCAACTTTTGGCAATTTTGAGGCGAATTTGTTCCTTTGGGGGGGTATTGCAACTTTTGGCCATTTTGAGGCGAAATTGTTCCTTTGGGGGGCATTGCAACTTTTGGCCATTTTGAAGCGAAACTGTTCCTTTGGGAGAGTATTTCAACTTTTGGCCATTTTGAGTCGAATTTGTTCCTTTGGGGGGTATTGCAACTTTTTGCAATTTTGAGGCGAAATTGTTCCTTTGGGGGGGTATTGCAACTTTTTGCCATTTTGAGGCGAAATTGTTCCTTTGGGGGATATTGCAACTTTTGGCCATTTTGATGCGAAATTGTTCCTTTGGCGGGGGGTATTGCAACTTTTGGCCATTTTGAGGCGAAATGTTTCTTTTGGGGGGGTATTGCAACTTTTTGCAATTTTGAGGCGAATTTGTTACTTTGGGGGAGTATTGCAACTTTTGGCCATTTTGAGGCGAAATGTTACCTTTAGGAGGATATTTCAACTTTTTGCCATTTTGAGGCGAATTTGTTCCTTTGGGGGGGTATTGCAACTTTTAGCCATTTTGAGGCGAAATTGTTCCTTTGGGGGGGTATTGCAACTTTTGGCCATTTTGAGGCGAAATTGCTCCTTTGGGGGGGTATTGCAACTTTTGGCCATTTTGAGGCGAAATTGCTCCTTTGGGGGGGTATTGCAACTTTTGGCCATTTTAAAGCGAAACTGTTCTTTTGGGAGGGTATTGCAACTTTTGGCCATTTTGAGGCGAAATTGTTCCTTTGGGGGGTATTGTAACTTTTGGCCATTTTGAGGCGAAATTGCTCCTTTGGGGGGTTTTGCAACTTTTGGCCATTTTGAGGCGACATTGTTCCTTTGGGGGGGTATTGCAACTTTTGGCCATTTTGAGGCGAAATTGCTCCTTTGGGGGGGTATTGCAACTTTTGGCCAATTTGAGGCGAAACTGTTTCTTTGGGAGGGTATTGCAACTTTTGGCCATTTTGAGGCGAAATTGTTCCTTTCGGGGGGTACTGCAACTTTTGGCCATTTTAAAGCGAAACTGTTCCTTTGGGAGGGTATTGCAACTTTTGGTTATTTTGAGGCGAATTTGTTCCTTTGGGGGGGTATTGTAACTTTTGGCCATTTTGACGCGAAATTGCTCCTTTAGGGGGTTTTGCAACTTTTGGCCATTTTGAGGCGAACTTGTTCCTTTGGGGGGGTTTTGCAACTTTTGGCCATTTTGAGGCGAAATTGTTCCTTTGGGGGGTATTGCAACTTTTGGCCATTTTGAGGCGAAACTGTTCCTTTGGGAGGATATTGCAACTTTTGGCCATTTTGAGTCAAAATTGTTCTTTTGGGGGAGTATTGCAACTTTTGGCCATTTTGAGGCGAAATTGTTCCTTTGAGGGGGGTATTGCAACTTTTGGCCATTTTGAGGCGAAACTGTTCCTTTGGGAGGATATTGCAACTTTTGGCCATTTTGAGTCAAAATTGTTCTTTTGGGGGAGTATTGCAATTTTTGGCCATTTTGAGGCGAAATTGTTCCCTTGGGGAGTTATGCAATTCTTTGCAATTTTAAGGCGAATTTGTTCTTTTCAGGGGGGTATTGCAACTTTTGGCCATTCTGAGTCAAAATTGTTCTTTTGGGGGGGTATGGCAACTTTTGGCTATTTTAAAGCGAAACTGTTCCTTTTGAAGGGTATTGCAACTTTTGGCCATTTTGAGGTGAATTTGTTCCTTTGGGGGGGTATTTCAACTTTTGGCCATTTTGAGGCGAATTTGTTCCTTTGGGGGGGGTATTGCAACTTTTGGCCATTTTGAGGCGAAATGTTTCTTTTGGGGTTTATTGCAACTTTTTGCAATTTTGAGGCGAATTTGTTCCTTTGGGAGGATATTGCAACTTTTGGTCATTTTCAGGCGAATTTGTTCCTTTGGGGGGGTATTGGAACTTTTGGCCATTCTGAGTCAAAATTGTTCCTTTGGGAGAGTATTTCAACTATTTGCCATTTTGAGGCGAATTTGTTCCTTTGGGGGGGTATTGCAACTTTTGGCCATTTTGAGGCGAAATTGCTCCTTTGGGGGGGTATTGCAACTTTTGGCCATTTTGAGGCGAAATTGCTCCTTTGGGGGGGTATTGCAACTTTTGGCCATTTTAAAGCGAAACTGTTCTTTTGGGAGGGTATTGCAACTTTTGGCCATTTTGAGGCGAAATTGTTCCTTTGGGGGGGTATTGTAACTTTTGGCCATTTTGAGGCGAAATTGCTCCTTTGGTAGGTTTTGCAACTTTTGGCCATTTTGAGGCGACATTGTTCCTTTGGGGGGGTATTGCAACTTTTGGCCATTTTGAGGCAAAATTGCTCCTTTGGGGGGTATTGCAACTTTTGGCCAATTTGAGGCGAAACTGTTTCTTTGGGAGGGTATTGCAACTTTTGGCCATTTTGAGGCAAAATTGTTCCTTTCGGGGGGTATTGCAACTTTTGGCCATTTTAAAGCGAAACTGTTCCTTTCGGAGGGTATTGCAACTTTTTGCCATTTTGAGTCAAAATTGTTCTTTTGTGGGAGTATTGCAACTTTTGGCCATTTTGAGGCGAAATTGTTCCTTTGGGGGGTAATGCAACTTTTGGCCATTTTAAAGCGAAACTGTTCCTTTGGGAGGGTATTGCAACTTTTGGCCATTTTGAGGCGAATTTGTTCCTTTGGGGGGGTATTGTAACTTTTGGCCATTTTGACGCGAAATTGCTCCTTTAGGGGGTTTTGCAACTTTTGGCCATTTTGAGGCGAACTTGTTCCTTTGGGGGGTATTGCAACTTTTGGCCATTTTGAGGCGAAATTGTTCCTTTGGGGGGTATTGCAACTTTTGGCCATTTTGAGGCGAAACTGTTCCTTTGGGAGGATATTGCAACTTTTGGCCATTTTGAGTCAAAATTGTTCTTTTAGGGGAGTATTGCAACTTTTGGCCATTTTGAGGCGAAATTGTTCCTTTGAGGGGGGTATTGCAACTTTTGGCCATTTTGAGGCGAAACTGTTCCTTTGGGAGGATATTGCAACTTTTGGCCATTTTGAGTCAAAATTGTTCTTTTGGGGGAGTATTGCAATTTTTGGCCATTTTGAGGCGAAATTGTTCCCTTGGGGGGTTATGCAAATCTTTGCAATTTTAAGGCGAATTTGTTCCTTTCAGGGGGGTATTGCAACTTTTGGCCATTCTGAGTCAAAATTGTTCTTTTGGGGGGGTATGGAAACTTTTGGCTATTTTAAAGCGAAACTGTTCCTTTGGGAGGGTATTGCAACTTTTGGCCATTTTGAGGCGAATTTGTTCCTTTGGGGGGGTATTTCAACTTTTGGCCATTTTGAGGCGAATTTGTTCCTTTGGGGGAGTATTGCAACTTTTGGCCATTTTGAGGCGAAATGCTTCCTTTGGGGGGGTATTGCAACTTTTTGCAATTTTGAGGCGAATTTGTTCCTTTGGGGGGTATTGCAACTTTTGGCCATTTTGATGTGAAATTGTTCCTTTGGGGGGGTATTGCAACTTTTGACCATTTTGAGGCGAAATTGTTCTTTTGGGGGGGTTTTGGAACTTTTGGCCATTTTGAGTCAAAATTGTTCTTTTGGGGGAGTATTGCAACTTTTGGCCATTTTGAGGCGAAATTGTTCCTTTGGGGGGTTATGCAATTTTTTGCAATTTTAAGGTGAATTTGTTCCTTTGAGGGTGGTATTGCAACTTTTGGCCATTTTGAGGCAAATTTGTTCCTTTGGGGGGTATTGCAACTTTTGGCCATTTTGAGGCGAAATTGTTCCTTTGGGGGGGTATTGCAACTTTTGGCCATTTTGAGGCGAAATTGTTCCTTTGGGGGGTTATGCAATTTTTTGCAATTTTAAGGCGAATTTGTTCCTTTCAGGGGGGTATTGCAACTTTTGGCCATTTTGAGGCAAATTTGTTCCTTTGGGGGGGTATTGCAACTTTTGGCCATTTTAAAGCGAAACTGTTCCTTTGGGAGGGTATTGCAACTTTTGGTCATTTTGAGTCGAATTTGTTCCTTTGGGGGGTATTGGAACTTTGGCCATTCTGAGTCAAAATTGTTCCTTTGGGAGAGAATTTCAACTTTTGGCCATTTTGAGGCGAAATTGTTCCTTTGGGGGATATTGCAACTTTTGGCAATTTTGAGGCGAATTTGTTCCTTTGGGGGGGTATTGCAACTTTTGGCCATTTTGAGGCGAAATTGTTCCTTTGGGGGGGTATTGCAACTTTTGGCCATTTTGAGGCGAAATTGTTCCTTTGGGGGGTATTGCAACTTTTGGCCATTTTGAAGCGAAACTGTTCCTTTGGGAGAGTATTTCAACTTTTGGCCATTTTGAGTCGAATTTGTTCCTTTGGGGGATATTGCAACTTTTTGCAATTTTGAGGCGAAATTGTTCCTTTGGGGGGGTATTGCAACTTTTTGCCATTTTGAGGCGAAATTGTTCCTTTGGGGGATATTGCAACTTTTGGCCATTTTGATGCGAAATTGTTCCTTTGGGGGGGGGTATTGCAACTTTTGGCCATTTTGAGGCGAAATGTTTCTTTTGGGGGGGTATTGCAACTTTTTGCAATTTTGAGGCGAATTTGTTCCTTTGGGGGAGTATTGCAACTTTTGGCCATTTTGAGGCGAAATGTTTCCTTTAGGAGGATATTTCAACTTTTTGCCATTTTGAGGCGAATTTGCTCCTTTTGGGGGGGTATTGCAACTTTTGGCCATTTTGAGGCGAAATTGCTCCTTTGGGGGGGTATTGCAACTTTTGGCCATTTTGAGGCGAAATTGCTCCTTTGGGGGGGTATTGCAACTTTTGGCCATTTTAAAGCGAAACTGTTCTTTTGGGAGGGTATTGCAACTTTTGGCCATTTTGAGGCGAAATTGTTCCTTTGGGGGGATATTGTAACTTTTGGCCATTTTGAGGCGAAATTGCTCCTTTGGGGGGTTTTGCAACTTTTGGCCATTTTGAGGCGACATTGTTCCTTTGGGGGGGTATTGCAACTTTTGGCCATTTTGAGGCGAAATTGCTCCTTTGGGGGGGTATTGCAACTTTTGGCCAATTTGAGGCGAAACTGTTTCTTTGGGAGGGTATTGCAACTTTTGGCCATTTTGAGGCGAAATTGTTCCTTTCGGGGGGTATTGCAACTTTTGGCCATTTTAAAGCGAAACTGTTCCTTTGGGAGGGTATTGCAACTTTTGGTTATTTTGAGGCGAATTTGTTCCTTTGGGGGGGTATTGTAACTTTTGGCCATTTTGACGCGAAATTGCTCCTTTAGGGGGTTTTGCAACTTTTGGCCATTTTGAGGCGAACTTGTTCCTTTGGGGGGGTATTGAACTTTTGGCCATTTTGAGGCGAAATTTTTCCTTTAGGAGGATATTGCAACTTTTGGTCATTTTGAGGCGAATTTGTTCCTTTGGGGGGGTATTGGAACTTTTGGCCATTCTGAGTCAAAATTGTTCCTTTGGGAGAGTATTTCAACTTTTTGCCATTTTGAGGCGAATTTGTTCCTTTGGGGGGGTATTGCAACTTTTGGCCATTTTGAGGCGAAATTGCTCCTTTGGGGGGGTATTGCAACTTTTGGCCATTTTGAGGCGAAATTGCTCCTTTGGGGGGGTATTGCAACTTTTGGCCATTTTAAAGCGAAACTGTTCTTTTGGGAGGGTATTGCAACTTTTGGCCATTTTGAGGCGAAATTGTTCCTTTGGGGGGGTATTGTAACTTTTGGCCATTTTGAGGCGAAATTGCTCCTTTGGTAGGTTTTGCAACTTTTGGCCATTTTGAGGCGACATTGTTCCTTTGGGGGGGTATTGCAACTTTTGGCCATTTTGAGGCGAAATTGCTCCTTTGGGGGGTATTGCAACTTTTGGCCAATTAGAGGCGAAACTGTTTCTTTGGGAGGATATTGCAACTTTTGGCCATTTTGAGGCAAAATTGTTCCTTTCGGGGGGTATTGCAACTTTTGGCCATTTTAAAGCGAAACTGTTCCTTTGGGAGGGTATTGCAACTTTTGGCCATTTTGAGGCAAATTTGTTCCTTTGGGGGGGTATTGCAACTTTTGGCCATTTTGAGTCAAAATTGTTCTTTTGTGGGAGTATTGCAACTTTTGGCCATTTTGAGGCGAAATTGTTCCTTTGGGGGGTAATGCAACTTTTGGCCATTTTAAAGCGAAACTGTTCCTTTGGGAGGGTATTGCAACTTTTGGCTATTTTGAGGCGAATTTGTTCCTTTGGGGGGGTATTGTAACTTTTGGCCATTTTGACGCGAAATTGCTCCTTTAGGGGGTTTTGCAACTTTTGGCCATTTTGAGGCGAACTTGTTCCTTTGGGGGGTATTGCAACTTTTGGCCATTTTGAGGCGAAATTGTTCCTTTGGGGGGTATTGCAACTTTTGGCCATTTTGAGGCGAAACTGTTCCTTTGGGAGGATATTGCAACTTTTGGCCATTTTGAGTCAAAATTGTTCTTTTGGGGGAGTATAGCAACTTTTGGCCATTTTGAGGCGAAATTGTTCCTTTGAGGGGGGTATTGCAACTTTTGGCCATTTTGAGGCGAAACTGTTCCTTTGGGAGGATATTGCAACTTTTGGCCATTTTGAGTCAAAATTGTTCTTTTGGGGGAGTATTGCAATTTTTGGCCATTTTGAGGCGAAATTGTTCCCTTGGGGGGTTATGCAATTCTTTGCAATTTTAAGGCGAATTTGTTCCTTTCAGGGGGGTATTGCAACTTTTGGCCATTCTGAGTCAAAATTGTTCTTTTGGGGGGGTATGGCAACTTTTGGCTATTTTAAAGCGAAACTGTTCCTTTGGGAGGGTATTGCAACTTTTGGCCATTTTGAGGCGAATTTGTTCCTTTGGGGGGGTATTTCAACTTTTGGCCATTTTGAGGCGAATTTGTTCCTTTGGGGGAGTATTGCAACTTTTGGCCATTTTGAGGCGAAATGCTTCCTTTGGGGGGGTATTGCAACTTTTTGCAATTTTGAGGCGAATTTGTTCCTTTGGGGGGTATTGCAACTTTTGGCCATTTTGATGTGAAATTGTTCCTTTGGGGGGGTATTGCAACTTTTGACCATTTTGAGGCGAAATTGTTCTTTTGGGGGGTATTGCAACTTTTGGCCATTTTAAAGCGAAACTGTTCCTTTGGGAGGGTATTGCAACTTTTGGCCATTTTGAGGCGAATTTGTTCCTTTGGGGGGGTTTTGGAACTTTTGGCCATTTTGAGTCAAAATTGTTCTTTTGGGGGAGTATTGCAACTTTTGGCCATTTTGAGGCGAAATTGTTCCTTTGGGGGGTTATGCAATTTTTTGCAATTTTAAGGTGAATTTGTTCCTTTCAGGGTGGTATTGCAACTTTTGGCCATTTTGAGGCGAATTTGTTCCTTTGGGGGGTATTGCAACTTTTGGCCATTTTGAGGCGAAATTGTTCCTTTCGGGGGGTATTGCAACTTTTGGCCATTTTAAAGCGAAACTGTTCCTTTGGGAGGGTATTGCAACTTTTGGTTATTTTGAGGCGAATTTGTTCCTTTGGGGGGGTATTGTAACTTTTGGCCATTTTGACGCGAAATTGCTCCTTTAGGGGGTTTTGCAACTTTTGGCCATTTTGAGGCGAACTTGTTCCTTTGGGGGGGTATTGAACTTTTGGCCATTTTGAGGCGAAATTTTTCCTTTAGGAGGATATTGCAACTTTTGGTCATTTTGAGGCGAATTTGTTCCTTTGGGGGGGTATTGGAACTTTTGGCCATTCTGAGTCAAAATTGTTCCTTTGGGAGAGTATTTCAACTTTTTGCCATTTTGAGGCGAATTTGTTCCTTTGGGGGGGTATTGCAACTTTTGACCATTTTGAGGCGAAATTGCTCCTTTGGGGGGGTATTGCAACTTTTGGCCATTTTGAGGCGAAATTGCTCCTTTGGGGGGGTATTGCAACTTTTGGCCATTTTAAAGCGAAACTGTTCTTTTGGGAGGGTATTGCAACTTTTGGCCATTTTGAGGCGAAATTGTTCCTTTGGGGGGGTATTGTAACTTTTGGCCATTTTGAGGCGAAATTGCTCCTTTGGTAGGTTTTGCAACTTTTGGCCATTTTGAGGCGACATTGTTCCTTTGGGGGGGTATTGCAACTTTTGGCCATTTTGAGGCAAAATTGCTCCTTTGGGGGGTATTGCAACTTTTGGCCAATTTGAGGCGAAACTGTTTCTTTGGGAGGATATTGCAACTTTTGGCCATTTTGAGGCAAAATTGTTCCTTTCGGGGGGTATTGCAACTTTTGGCCATTTTAAAGCGAAACTGTTCCTTTGGGAGGGTATTGCAACTTTTGGCCATTTTGAGGCAAATTTGTTCCTTTGGGGGGGTATTGCAACTTTTGGCCATTTTGAGTCAAAATTGTTCTTTTGTGGGAGTATTGCAACTTTTGGCCATTTTGAGGCGAAATTGTTCCTTTGGGGGGTAATGCAACTTTTGGCCATTTTAAAGCGAAACTGTTCCTTTGGGAGGGTATTGCAACTTTTGGCCATTTTGAGGCGAATTTGTTCCTTTGGGGGGGTATTGTAACTTTTGGCCATTTTGACGCGAAATTGCTCCTTTAGGGGGTTTTGCAACTTTTGGCCATTTTGAGGCGAACTTGTTCCTTTGGGGGGTATTGCAACTTTTGGCCATTTTGAGGCGAAATTGTTCCTTTGGGGGGTATTGCAACTTTTGGCCATTTTGAGGCGAAACTGTTCCTTTGGGAGGATATTGCAACTTTTGGCCATTTTGAGTCAAAATTGTTCTTTTGGGCGAGTATTGCAACTTTTGGCCATTTTGAGGCGAAATTGTTCCTTTGAGGGGGGTATTGCAACTTTTGGCCATTTTGAGGCGAAACTGTTCCTTTGGGAGGATATTGCAACTTTTGGCCATCTTGAGTCAAAATTGTTCTTTTGGGGGAGTATTGCAATTTTTGGCCATTTTGAGGCGAAATTGTTCCCTTGGGGGGTTATGCAATTCTTTGCAATTTTAAGGCGAATTTGTTCCTTTCAGGGGGGTATTGCAACTTTTGGCCATTCTGAGTCAAAATTGTTCTTTTGGGGGGGTATGGCAACTTTTGGCTATTTTAAAGCGAAACTGTTCCTTTGGGAGGGTATTGCAACTTTTGGCCATTTTGAGGCGAATTTGTTCCTTTGGGGGGGTATTTCAACTTTTGGCCATTTTGAGGCGAATTTGTTCCTTTGGGGGAGTATTGCAACTTTTGGCCATTTTGAGGCGAAATGCTTCCTTTCGGGGGGTATTGCAACTTTTTGCAATTTTGAGGCGAATTTGTTCCTTTGGGGGGTATTGCAACTTTTGGCCATTTTGATGTGAAATTGTTCCTTTGGGGGGGTATTGCAACTTTTGACCATTTTGAGGCGAAATTGTTCTTTTGGGGGGTATTGCAACTTTTGGCCATTTTAAAGCGAAACTGTTCCTTTGGGAGGGTATTGCAACTTTTGGCCATTTTGAGGCGAATTTGTTCCTTTGGGGGGGTTTTGGAACTTTTGGCCATTTTGAGTCAAAATTGTTCTTTTGGGGGAGTATTGCAACTTTTGGCCATTTTGAGGCGAAATTGTTCCTTTGGGGGGTTATGCAATTTTTTGCAATTTTAAGGTGAATTTGTTCCATTCAGGGTGGTATTGCAACTTTTGGCCATTTTGAGGCGAATTTGTTCCTTTGGGGGGTATTGCAACTTTTGGCCATTTTGAGGCGAAATTGTTCCTTTGGGGGGGTATTGCAACTTTTGGCCATTTTGAGGCGAAATTGTTCCTTTGGGGGTTATGCAATTTTTTGCAATTTTAAGGCGAATTTGTTCCTTTCAGGGGGGTATTGCAACTTTTGGCCATTTTGAGGCAAATTTGTTCCTTTGGGGGGCATTGCAACTTTTGGCCATTTTAAAGCGAAACTGTTCCTTTGGGAGGGTATTGCAACTTTTGGTCATTTTGAGTCGAATTTGTTCCTTTGGGGGGTATTGGAACTTTGGCCATTCTGAGTCAAAATTGTTCCTTTGGGAGAGAATTTCAACTTTTGGCCATTTTGAGGCGAATTTGTTCCTTTGGGGGGGTATTGCAACTTTTGGCCATTTTGAGGCGAATTTGTTCCTTTGGGGGGGTATTGCAACTTTTTGCAATTTTGAGGCAAAATTGTTCCTTTGGGGGGGTATTGCAACTTTTGGCCATTTTGAGGCGAAATTGTTCCTTTGGGGGATATTGCAACTTTTGGCAATTTTGAGGCGAATTTGTTCCTTTGGGGGGGTATTGCAACTTTTGGCCATTTTGAGGCGAAATTGTTCCTTTGGGGGGGTATTGCAACTTTTGGCCATTTTGAGGCGAAATTGTTCCTTTGGGGGGTATTGCAACTTTTGGCCATTTTGAAGCGAAACTGTTCCTTTGGGAGAGTATTTCAACTTTTGGCCATTTTGAGTCGAATTTGTTCCTTTGGGGGGTATTGCAACTTTTTGCCATTTTGAGGCGAAATTGTTCCTTTGGGGGATATTGCAACTTTTGGCCATTTTGATGCGAAATTGTTCCTTTGGGGGGGGGTATTGCAACTTTTGGCCATTTTGAGGCGAAATGTTTCTTTTGGGGGGGTATTGCAACTTTTTGCAATTTTGAGGCGAATTTGTTCCTTTGCGGGAGTATTGCAACTTTTGGCCATTTTGAGGCGAAATGTTTCCTTTAGGAGGATATTTCAACTTTTTGCCATTTTGAGGCGAATTTGTTCCTTTGGGGGGGTATTGCAACTTTTAGCCATTTTGAGGCGAAATTGTTCCTTTTGGGGGGGTATTGCAACTTTTGGCCATTTTGAGGCGAAATTGCTCCTTTGGGGGGGTATTGCAACTTTTGGCCATTTTGAGGCGAAATTGCTCCTTTGGGGGGGTATTGCAACTTTTGGCCATTTTAAAGCGAAACTGTTCTTTTGGGAGGGTATTGCAACTTTTGGCCATTTTGAGGCGAAATTGTTCCTTTGGGGGGGTATTGTAACTTTTGGCCATTTTGAGGCGAAATTGCTCCTTTGGGGGGTTTTGCAACTTTTGGCCATTTTGAGGCGACATTGTTCCTTTGGGGGGGTATTGCAACTTTTGGCCATTTTGAGGCGAAATTGCTCCTTTGGGGGGGTATTGCAACTTTTGGCCAATTTGAGGCGAAACTGTTTCTTTGGGAGGGTATTGCAACTTTTGGCCATTTTGAGGCGAAATTGTTCCTTTCGGGGGTATTGCAACTTTTGGCCATTTTAAAGCGAAACTGTTCCTTTGGGAGGGTATTGCAACTTTTGGTTATTTTGAGGCGAATTTGTTCCTTTGGGGGGGTATTGTAACTTTTGGCCATTTTGACGCGAAATTGCTCCTTTAGGGGGTTTTGCAACTTTTGGCCATTTTGAGCCGAACTTGTTCCTTTGGGGGGGTATTGAACTTTTGGCCATTTTGAGGCGAAATTGTTCCTTTGGGGGGTATTGCAACTTTTGGCCATTTTGAGGCGAAATGTTTCCTTTAGGAGGATATTTCAACTTTTTGCCATTTTGAGGCGAATTTGTTCCTTTGGGGGGGTATTGCAACTTTTAGCCATTTTGAGGCGAAATTGTTCCTTTGGGGGGGTATTGCAACTTTTGGCCATTTTGAGGCGAAATTGCTCCTTTGGGGGGTATTGCAACCTTTGGCCATTTTGAGGCGAAATTGCTCCTTTGGGGGGGTATTGCAACTTTTGGCCATTTTAAAGCGAAACTGTTCTTTTGGGAGGGTATTGCAACTTTTGGCCATTTTGAGGCGAAATTGTTCCTTTGGGGGGGTATTGTAACTTTTGGCCATTTTGAGGCGAAATTGCTCCTTTGGGGGGTTTTGCAACTTTTGGCCATTTTGAGGCGACATTGTTCCTTTGGGGGGGTATTGCAACTTTTGGCCATTTTGAGGCGAAATTGCTCCTTTGGGGGGGTATTGCAACTTTTGGCCAATTTGAGGCGAAACTGTTTCTTTGGGAGGGTATTGCAACTTTTGGCCATTTTGAGGCGAAATTGTTCCTTTCGGGGGGTATTGCAACTTTTGGCCATTTTAAAGCGAAACTGTTCCTTTGGGAGGGTATTGCAACTTTTGGTTATTTTGAGGCGAATTTGTTCCTTTGGGGGGGTATTGTAACTTTTGGCCATTTTGACGCGAAATTGCTCCTTTAGGGGGTTTTGCAACTTTTGGCCATTTTGAGGCGAACTTGTTCCTTTGGGGGGGTATTGCAACTTTTGGCCATTTTGAGGCGAAATTGTTCCTTTGGGGGGTATTGCAACTTTTGGCCATTTTGAGGCGAAACTGTTCCTTTGGGAGGATATTGCAACTTTTGGCCATTTTGAGTCAAAATTGTTCTTTTGGGGGAGTATTGCAACTTTTGGCCATTTTGAGGCGAAATTGTTCCTTTGAGGGGGGTATTGCAACTTTTGGCCATTTTGAGGCGAAACTGTTCCTTTGGGAGGATATTGCAACTTTTGGCCATTTTGAGTCAAAATTGTTCTTTTGGGGGAGTATTGCAATTTTTGGCCATTTTGAGGCGAAATTGTTCCCTTGGGGGGTTATGCAATTCTTTGCAATTTTAAGGCGAATTTGTTCTTTTCAGGGGGGTATTGCAACTTTTGGCCATTCTGAGTCAAAATTGTTCTTTTGGGGGGGTATGGCAACTTTTGGCTATTTTAAAGCGAAACTGTTCCTTTTGAAGGGTATTTCAACTTTTGGCCATTTTGAGGCGAATTTGTTCCTTTGGGGGAGTATTGCAACTTTTGGCCATTTTGAGGCAAAATGCTTCCTTTGGGGGGGTATTGCAACTTTTTGAAATTTTGAGGCGAATTTGTTCCTTTGGGGGGGTATTGCAACTTTTGGCCATTTTGATGTGAAATTGTTCCTTTGGGGGGGTATTGCAACTTTTGACCATTTTGAGGCGAAATTGTTCTTTTGGGGGGTATTGCAACTTTTGGCCATTTTAAAGCGAAACTGTTCCTTTGGGAGGGTATTGCAACTTTTGGCCATTTTGAGGCGAATTTGTTCCTTTGGGGGGGTATTGCAACTTTTTGCCATTTTGAGTCAAAATTGTTCTTTTGGGGGAGTATTGCAACTTTTGGCCATTTTGAGGCGAAATTGTTCCTTTGAGGGGGGTATTGCAACTTTTAGCCATTTTGAGGCGAAATTGTTCCTTTGGGGGGGTATTGCAACTTTTGGCCATTTTAAAACGAAACAGTTCCTTTGGGAGGGTATTGCAACTTTTGGCCATTTTGAGGCGAATTTGTTCCTTTGGGGGGGTATTGCAACTTTTGGCCATTTTGAGGCGAAATTGTTCCTTTGGGGGGTATTCCAACTTTTGGCCATTTTGAGGTGAAATTGTTCCTTTGGGGGGTAATGCAACTTTTGGCCATTTTAAAGCGAAACTGTTCCTTTGGGAGGGTATTGCAACTTTTGGCCATTTTGAGGCGAATTTGTTCCTTTGGGGGGGTATTGCAACTTTTGGCCATTTTGAGGCGAATTTGTTCCTTTGGGGGGTATTGCAACTTTTTGCAATTTTGAGGCAAAATTGTTCCTTTGGGGGGGTATTGCAACTTTTGGCCATTTTGAGGCGAAATTGTTCCTTTGGGGGGGTATTGCAACTTTTGGCCATTTTGAGGCGAAATTGTTCCTTTGGGGGGTATTGCAACTTTTGGCCATTTTGAAGCGAAACTGTTCCTTTGGGAGAGTATTTAAACTTTTGGCCATTTTGAGGCGAATTTGTTCCTTTGGGGGGTATTGCAACTTTTTGCAATTTTGAGGCGAAATTGTTCCTTTGGGGGGGTATTGCAACTTTTTGCCATTTTGAGGCGAAATTGTTCCTTTGGGGGATATTGCAACTTTTGGCCATTTTGATGCGAAATTGTTCCTTTGGGGGGGGGTATTGCAACTTTTGGCCATTTTGAGGCGAAATGTTTCTTTTGGGGGGGTATTGCAACTTTTTGCAATTTTGAGGCGAATTTGTTCCTTTGGGGGAGTATTGCAACTTTTGGCCATTTTGAGGCGAAATGTTTCCTTTAGGAGGATATTGCAACTTTTGGTCATTTTGAGGCGAATTTGTTCCTTTGGGGGGGTATTGGAACTTTTGGCCATTCTGAGTCAAAATTGTTCCTTTGGGAGAGTATTTCAACTTTTTGCAATTTTGAGGCGAATTTGTTCCTTTGGGGGGTATTGCAACTTTTGGCCATTTTGATGTGAAATTATTCCTTTGGGGGGGTATTGCAACTTTTGACCATTTTGAGGCGAAATTGTTCTTTTGGGGGGTATTGCAACTTTTGGCCATTTTAAAGCAAAACTGTTCCTTTGGGAGGGTATTGCAACTTTTGGCCATTTTGAGGCGAATTTGTTCCTTTGGGGGGGTTTTGGAACTTTTGGCCATTTTGAGTCAAAATTGATCTTTTGGGGGAGTATTGCAACTTTTGGCCATTTTGAGGCGAAATTGTTCCTTTGGGGGGTTATGCAATTTTTTGCAATTTTAAGGTGAATTTGTTCCTTTCAGGGTGGTATTGCAACTTTTGGCCATTTTGAGGCGAATTTGTTCCTTTGGGGGGTATTGCAACTTTTGGCCATTTTGAGGCGAAATTGTTCCTTTGGGGGGGTATTGCAACTTTTGGCCATTTTGAGGCGAAATTGTTCCTTTGGGGGGTTATGCAATTTTTTGCAATTTTAAGGCGAGTTTGTTCCTTTCAGGGGGGTATTGCAACTTTTGGCCATTTTGAGGCAAATTTGTTCCTTTGGGGGGTATTGCAACTTTTGGCCATTTTAAAGCGAAACTGTTCCTTTGGGAGGGTATTGCAACTTTTGGTCATTTTGAGTCGAATTTGTTCCTTTGGGGGGTATTGGAACTTTGGCCATTCTGAGTCAAAATTGTTCCTTTGGGAGAGAATTTCAACTTTTGGCCATTTTGAGGCGAATTTGTTCCTTTGGGGGGGTATTGCAACTTTTGGCCATTTTGAGGCGAATTTGTTCCTTTGGGGGGGTATTGCAACTTTTTGCAATTTTGAGGCAAAATTGTTCCTTTGGGGGGGTATTGCAACCTTTGGCCATTTTGAGGCGAAATTGTTCCTTTGGGGGATATTGCAACTTTTGGCAATTTTGAGGCGAAATTGTTCCTTTGGGGGGGTATTGCAACTTTTTGCAATTTTGAGGCGAAATTGTTCCTTTGGGGGGGTATTGCAACTTTTTGCCATTTTGAGGCGAAATTGTTCCTTTGGGGGATATTGCAACTTTTGGCCATTTTGATGCGAAATTGTTCCTTTGGGGGGGGGTATTGCAACTTTTGGCCATTTTGAGGCGAAATGTTTCTTTTGGGGGGGTATTGCAACTTTTTGCAATTTTGAGGCGAATTTGTTCCTTTGGGGGAGTATTGCAACTTTTGGCCATTTTGAGGCGAATTTGTTCCTTTGGGGGGGTATTGGAACTTTTGGCCATTCTGAGTCAAAATTGTTCCTTTGGGAGAGTATTTCAACTTTTTGCAATTTTGAGGCGAATTTGTTCCTTTGGGGGGTATTGCAACTTTTGGCCATTTTGATGTGAAATTGTTCCTTTGGGGGGGTATTGCAACTTTTGACCATTTTGAGGCGAAATTGTTCTTTTGGGGGGTATTGCAACTTTTGGCCATTTTAAAGCGAAACTGTTCCTTTGGGAGGGTATTGCAACTTTTGGCCATTTTGAGGCGAATTTGTTCCTTTGGGGGGGTTTTGGAACTTTTGGCCATTTTGAGTCAAAATTGTTCTTTTGGGGGAGTATTGCAACTTTTGGCCATTTTGAGGCGAATTTGTTCCTTTGGGGGGGTTTTGGAACTTTTGGCCATTTTGAGTCAAAATTGTTCTTTTGGGGGAGTATTGCAACTTTTGGCCATTTTGAGGCGAAATTGTTCCTTTGGGGGGTTATGCAATTTTTTGCAATTTTAAGGCGAATTTGTTCCTTTCAGGGGGGTATTGCAACTTTTGGCCATTTTGAGGCAAATTTGTTCCTTTGGGGGGTATTGCAACTTTTGGCCATTTTAAAGCGAAACTGTTCCTTTGGGAGGGTATTGCAACTTTTGGTCATTTTGAGTCGAATTTGTTCCTTTGGGGGGTATTGGAACTTTGGCCATTCTGAGTCAAAATTGTTCCTTTGGGAGAGAATTTCAACTTTTGGCCATTTTGAGGCGAATTTGTTCCTTTGGGGGGGTATTGCAACTTTTGGCCATTTTGAGGCGAATTTGTTGCTTTGGGGGGGTATTGCAACTTTTTGCAATTTTGAGGCAAAATTGTTCCTTTGGGGGGGTATTGCAACTTTTGGCCATTTTGAGGCGAAATTGTTCCTTTGGGGGATATTGCAACTTTTGGCAATTTTGAGGCGAATTTGTTCCTTTGGGGGGGTATTGCAACTTTTGGCCATTTTGAGGCGAAATTGTTCCTTTGGGGGGGTATTGCAACTTTTGGCCATTTTGAGGCGAAATTGTTCCTTTGGGGGGTATTGCAACTTTTGGCCATTTTGAAGCGAAACTGTTCCTTTGGGAGAGTATTTCAACTTTTGGCCATTTTGAGTCGAATTTGTTCCTTTGGGGGGTATTGCAACTTTTGGCCATTTTGATGCGAAATTGTTCCTTTGGGGGGGGGTATTGCAACTTTTGGCCATTTTGAGGCGAAATGTTTCTTTTGGGGGGGTATTGCAACTTTTTGCAATTTTGAGGCGAATTTGTTCCTTTGGGGGAGTATTGCAACTTTTGGCCATTTTGAGGCGAATTGTTTCCTTTAGGAGGATATTTCAACTTTTTGCCATTTTGAGGCGAATTTGTTCCTTTGGGAGGGTATTGCAACTTTTAGCCATTTTGAGGCGAAATTGTTCCTTTGGGGGGGTATTGCAACTTTTGGCCATTTTGAGGCCAAATTGCTCCTTTGGGGGGGTATTGCAACTTTTGGCCATTTTGAGGCGAAATTGCTCCTTTGGGGGGGTATTGCAACTTTTGGCCATTTTAAAGCGAAACTGTTCTTTTGGGAGGGTATTGCAACTTTTGGCCATTTTGAGGCGACATTGTTCCTTTGGGGGGGTATTGCAACTTTTGGCCATTTTGAGGCGAAATTGTTCCTTTGGGGGGGTATTGCAACTTTTGGCCATTTTGTGGCGAAATTGTTCCTTTGGGGGGGTATTGCAACTTTTGGCCATTTTGAGTCGAATTTGTTCCTTTGGGGGGTATTGCAACTTTTTGCAATTTTGAGGCGAAATTGTTCCTTTGGGGGAGTATTGCAACTTTTGGCCATTTTGAGGCGAAATGTTTCCTTTAGGAGGATATTTCAACTTTTTGCCATTTTGAGGCGAATTTGTTCCTTTGGGGGGGTATTGCAACTTTTAGCCATTTTGAGGCGAAATTGTTCCTTTGGGGGGGTATTGCAACTTTTGGCCATTTTGAGGCGAAATTGCTCCTTTGGGGGGGTATTGCAACTTTTGGCCATTTTGAGGCGAAATTGCTCCTTTGGGGGGGTATTGCAACTTTTGGCCATTTTAAAGCGAAACTGTTCTTTTGGGAGGGTATTGCAACTTTTGGCCATTTTGAGGCGAAATTGTTCCTTTGGGGGGGTATTGTAACTTTTGGCCATTTTGAGGCGAAATTGCTCCTTTGGGGGGTTTTGCAACTTTTGGCCATTTTGAGGCGACATTGTTCCTTTGGGGGGGTATTGCAACTTTTGGCCATTTTGAGGCGAAATTGCTCCTTTGGGGGGGTATTGCAACTTTTGGCCAATTTGAGGCGAAATTGTTTCTTTGGGAGGGTATTGCAACTTTTGGCCATTTTGAGGCGAAATTGTTCCTTTCGGGGGGTATTGCAACTTTTGGCCATTTTAAAGCGAAACTGTTCCTTTGGGAGGGTATTGCAACTTTTGGTTATTTTGAGGCGAATTTGTTCCTTTGGGGGGGTATTGTAACTTTTGGCCATTTTGACGCGAAATTGCTCCTTTAGGGGGTTTTGCAACTTTTGGCCATTTTGAGGCGAACTTGTTCCTTTGGGGGGGTGTTGCAACTTTTGGCCATTTTGAGGCGAAATTGTTCCTTTGGGGGGTATTGCAACTTTTGGCCATTTTGAGGCGAAACTGTTCCTTTGGGAGGATATTGCAACTTTTGGCCATTTTGAGTCAAAATTGTTCTTTTGGGGGAGTATTGCAACTTTTGGCCATTTTGAGGCGAAATTGTTCCTTTGAGGGGGGTATTGCAACTTTTGGCCATTTTGAGGCGAAACTGTTCCTTTGGGAGGATATTGCAACTTTTGGCCATTTTGAGTCAAAATTGTTCTTTTGCGGGAGTATTGCAATTTTTGGCCATTTTGAGGCGAAATTGTTCCCTTGGGGGGTTATGCAATTCTTTGCAATTTTAAGGCGAATTTGTTCTTTTCAGGGGGGTATTGTAACTTTTGGCCATTCTGAGTCAAAATTGTTCTTTTGGGGGGGTATGGCAACTTTTGGCTATTTTAAAGCGAAACTGTTCCTTTTGAAGGGTATTGCAACTTTTGGCCATTTTGAGGCGAATTTGTTCCTTTGGGGGAGTATTGCAACTTTTGGCCATTTTGAGGCGAAATGCTTCCTTTGGGGGGGTATTGCAACTTTTTGAAATTTTGAGGCGAATTTGTTCCTTTGGGGGGTATTGCAACTTTTGGCCATTTTGATGTGAAATTGTTCCTTTGGGGGGGTATTGCAACTTTTGACCATTTTGAGGCGAAATTGTTCTTTTGGGGGGTATTGCAACTTTTGGCCATTTTAAAGCGAAACTGTTCCTTTGGGAGGGTATTGCAACTTTTGGCCATTTTGAGGCGAATTTGTTCCTTTGGGGGGGTATTGCAACTTTTGGCCATTTTGAGTCAAAATTGTTCTTTTGGGGGAGTATTGCAACTTTTGGCCATTTTGAGGCGAAATTGTTCCTTTGAGGGGGGTATTGCAACTTTTGGCCATTTTGAGGCGAAATTGTTCCTTTGGGGGGGTATTGCAACTTTTGGCCATTTTAAAGCGAAACTGTTCCTTTGGGAGGGTATTGCAACTTTTGGCCTTTTTGAGGCGAATTTGTTCCTTTGGGGGGGTATTGCAACTTTTGGCCATTTTGAGGCGAAATTGTTCCTTTGGGGGGTATTGCAACTTTTGGCCATTTTGAGGTGAAATTGTTCCTTTGGGGGGTAATGCAACTTTTGGCCATTTTAAAGCGAAACTGTTCCTTTGGGAGGGTATTGCAAGTTTTGGCCATTTTGAGGCGAATTTGTTCCTTTGGGGGGGTATTGCAACTTTTGGCCATTTTGAGGCGAATTTGTTCCTTTGGGGGGGTATTGCAACTTTTTGGAATTTTGAGGCAAAATTGTTCCTTTCGGGGGGTATTGCAACTTTTGGCCATTTTGAGGCGAAATTGTTCCTTTGGGGGGGTATTGCAACTTTTGGCCATTTTGAGGCGAAATTGCTCCTTTGGGGGGGTATTGCAACTTTTGGCCATTTTGAGGCGAAATTGCTCCTTTGGGGGGGTATTGCAACTTTTGGCCATTTTAAAGCGAAACTGTTCTTTTGGGAGGGTATTGCAACTTTTGGCCATTTTGAGGCGAAATTGTTCCTTTGGGGGGTATTGTAACTTTTGGCCATTTTGAGGCGAAATTGCTCCTTTGGGGGGTTTTGCAACTTTTGGCCATTTTGAGGCGACATTGTTCCTTTGGGGGGGTATTGCAACTTTTGGCCATTTTGAGGCGAAATTGTTCCTTTGGGGGGGTATTGCAACTTTTGGCCATTTTGAGGCGAAATTGTTCCTTTGGGGGGTATTGCAACTTTTGGCCATTTTGAAGCGAAACTGTTCCTTTGGGAGAGTATTTCAACTTTTGGCCATTTTGAGTCGAATTTGTTCCTTTGGGGGGTATTGCAACTTTTTGCAATTTTGAGGCGAAATTATTCCTTTGGGGGGGTATTGCAACCTTTTGCCATTTTGAGGCGAAATTGTTCCTTTGGGGGATATTGCAACTTTTGGCCATTTTGATGCGAAATTGTTCCTTTGGGGGGGGGTATTGCAACTTTTGGCCATTTTGAGGCGAAATGTTTCTTTTGGGGGGGTATTGCAACTTTTTGCAATTTTGAGGCGAATTTGTTCCTTTGGGGGAGTATTGCAACTTTTGGCCATTTTGAGGCGAAATGTTTCCTTTAGGAGGATATTTCAACTTTTTGCCATTTTGAGGCGAATTTGTTCCTTTGGGGGGGTATTGCAACTTTTAGCCATTTTGAGGCGAAATTGTTCCTTTGGGGGGGTATTGCAACTTTTGGCCATTTTGAGGCGAAATTGCTCCTTTGGGGGGGTATTGCAACTTTTGGCCATTTTGAGGCGAAATTGCTCCTTTGGGGGGGTATTGCAACTTTTGGCCATTTTAAAGCGAAACTGTTCTTTTGGGAGGGTATTGCAACTTTTGGCCATTTTGAGGCGAAATTGTTCCTTTGGGGGGGTATTGTAACTTTTGGCCATTTTGAGGCGAAATTGCTCCTTTGGGGGGTTTTGCAACTTTTGGCCATTTTGAGGCGACATTGTTCCTTTGGGGGGGTATTGCAACTTTTGGCCATTTTGAGGCGAAATTGCTCCTTTGGGGGGGTATTGCAACTTTTGGCCAATTTGAGGCGAAACTGTTTCTTTGGGAGGGTATTGCAACTTTTGGCCATTTTGAGGCGAAATTGTTCCTTTCGGGGGGTATTGCAACTTTTGGCCATTTTGATGCGAAATTGTTCCTTTGGGGGGGGGTATTGCAACTTTTGGCCATTTTGAGGCGAAATGTTTCTTTTGGGGGGGTATTGCAACTTTTTGCAATTTTGAGGCGAATTTGTTCCTTTGGGGGAGTATTGCAACTTTTGGCCATTTTGAGGCGAAATGTTTCCTTTAGGAGGATATTTCAACTTTTTGCCATTTTGAGGCGAATTTGTTCCTTTGGGGGGGTATTGCAACTTTTAGCCATTTTGAGGCGAAATTGTTCCTTTGGGGGGTATTGCAACTTTTGGCCATTTTGAGGCGAAATTGCTCCTTTGGGGGGGTATTGCAACTTTTGGCCATTTTGAGGCGAAATTGTTCCTTTGGGAGGGTATTGCAACTTTTGGTTATTTTGAGGCGAATTTGTTCCTTTGGGGGGGTATTGTAACTTTTGGCCATTTTGACGCGAAATTGCTCCTTTAGGGGGTTTTGCAACTTTTGGCCATTTTGAGGCGAACTTGTTCCTTTGGGGGGGTATTGCAACTTTTGGCCATTTTGAGGCGAAATTGTTCCTTTGGGGGGTATTGCAACTTTTGGCCATTTTGAGGCGAAACTGTTCCTTTGGGAGGATATTGCAACTTTTGGCCATTTTGAGTCAAAATTGTTCTTTTGGGGGAGTATTGCAACTTTTGGCCATTTTGAGGCGAAATTGTTCCTTTGAGGGGGGTATTGCAACTTTTGGCCATTTTGAGGCGAAACTGTTCCTTTGGGAGGATATTGCAACTTTTGGCCATTTTGAGTCAAAATTGTTCTTTTGGGGGAGTATTGCAATTTTTGGCCATTTTGAGGCGAAATTGTTCCCTTGGGGGGTTATGCAATTCTTTGCAATTTTAAGGCGAATTTGTTCTTTTCAGGGGGGTATTGTAACTTTTGGCCATTCTGAGTCAAAATTGTTCTTTTGGGGGGGTATGGCAACTTTTGGCTATTTTAAAGCGAAACTGTTCCTTTTGAAGGGTATTGCAACTTTTGGCCATTTTGAGGCGAATTTGTTCCTTTGGGGGAGTATTGCAACTTTTGGCCATTTTGAGGCGAAATGCTTCCTTTGGGGGGGTATTGCAACTTTTTGAAATTTTGAGGCGAATTTGTTCCTTTGGGGGGTATTGCAACTTTTGGCCATTTTGATGTGAAATTGTTCCTTTGGGGGGGTATTGCAACTTTTGACCATTTTGAGGCGAAATTGTTCTTTTGGGGGGTATTGCAACTTTTGGCCATTTTAAAGCGAAACTGTTCCTTTGGGAGGGTATTGCAACTTTTGGCCATTTTGAGGCCAATTTGTTCCTTTGGGGGGGTATTGCAACTTTTGGCCATTTTGAGTCAAAATTGTTCTTTTGGGGGAGTATTGCAACTTTTGGCCATTTTGAGGCGAAATTGTTCCTTTGAGGGGGGTATTGCAACTTTTTGCCATTTTGAGGCGAAATTGTTCCTTTGGGGGGGTATTGCAATTTTTGGCCATTTTAAAGCGAAACTGTTCCTTTGGGAGGGTATTGACACTTTTGGCCATTTTGAGGCGAATTTGTTCCTTTGGGGGGGTATTGCAACTTTTGGCCATTTTGAGGCGAAATTGTTCCTTTGGGGGGTATTGCAACTTTTGGCCATTTTGAGGTGAAATTGTTCCTTTGGGGGGTAATGCAACTTTTGGCCATTTTAAAGTGAAACTGTTCCTTTGGGAGGGTATTGCAACTTTTGGCCATTTTGAGGCGAATTTGTTCCTTTGGGGGGGTATTGCAACTTTTGGCCATTTTGAGGCGAATTTGTTCCTTTGGGGGGGTATTGCAACTTTTTGCAATTTTGAGGCAAAATTGTTCCTTTCGGGGGGTATTGCAACTTTTGGCCATTTTGAGGCGAAATTGTTCCTTTGGGGGGGTATTGCAACTTTTGGCCATTTTGAGGCGAAATTGTTCCTTTGGGGGGTATTGCAACTTTTGGCCATTTTGAAGCGAAACTGTTCCTTTGGGAGAGTATTTCAACTTTTTGCCATTTTGAGGCGAATTTGTTCCTTTGGGGGGTATTGCAACTTTTTGCAATTTTGAGGCGAAATTGTTCCTTTGGGGGGGTATTGCAACTTTTTGCCATTTTGAGGCGAAATTGTTCCTTTGGGGGATATTGCAACTTTTGGCCATTTTGATGCGAAATTGTTCCTTTGGGGGGGGGGTATTGCAACTTTTGGCCATTTTGAGGCGAAATGTTTCTTTTGGGGGGGTATTGCAACTTTTTGCAATTTTGAGGCAAATTTGTTCGTTTGGGGGAGTATTGCAACTTTTGGCCATTTTGAGGCGAAATGTTTCCTTTAGGAGGATATTGCAACTTTTGGTCATTTTGAGGCGAATTTGTTCCTTTGGGGGGGTATTGGAACTTTTGGCCATTCTGAGTCAAAATTGTTCCTTTGGGAGAGTATTTCAACTTTTTGCCATTTTGAGGCGAATTTGTTCCTTGGGGGGGTATTGCAACTTTTGGCCATTTTGAGGCGAAATTGTTCCTTTGGGGGGGTATTGCAACTTTTGGCCATTTTGAGGCGAAATTGCTCCTTTGGGGGGGTATTGCAACTTTTGGCCATTTTAAAGCGAAACTGTTCTTTTGGGAGGGTATTGCAACTTTTGGCCATTTTGAGGCGAAATTGCTCCTTTGGGGGGTATTGTATCTTTTGGCCAATTTGAGGCGAAACTGTTTCTTTGGGAGGGTATTGCAACTTTTGGCCATTTTGAGGCGAAATTGTTCCTTTCGGGGGTATTGCAACTTTTGGCCATTTTAAAGCGAAACTGTTCCTTTGGGAGGGTATTGCAACTTTTGGCCATTTTGAGGCGAATTTGTTCCTTTGGGGGGGTATTGTAACTTTTGGCCATTTTGACGCGAAATTGCTCCTTTAGGGGGTTTTGCAACTTTTGGCCATTTTGAGGCGAACTTGTTCCTTTGGGGGGGTATTGCAACTTTTGGCCATTTTGAGGCGAAATTGTTCCTTTGGGGGGTATTGCAACTTTTAGCCATTTTGAGGCGAAACTGTTCCTTTGGGAGGATATTGCAACTTTTGGCCATTTTGAGTCAAAATTGTTCTTTTGGGGGAGTATTGCAACTTTTGGCCATTTTGAGGCAAAATTGTTCCTTTGAGGGGGGTATTGCAACTTTTGGCCATTTTGAGGCGAAACTGTTCCTTTGGGAGGATATTGCAACTTTTGGCCATTTTGAGTCAAAATTGTTCTTTTGGGGTAGTATTGCAATTTTTGGCCATTTTGAGGCGGAATTGTTCCCTTGGGGGGTTATGCAATTCTTTGCAATTTTAAGGCGAATTTGTTCCTTTCAGGGGGGTATTGCAACTTTTGGCCATTCTGAGTCAAAATTGTTCTTTTGGGGGGGATGGCAACTTTTGGCTATTTTAAAGCGAAACTGTTCCTTTGGGAGGGTATTGCAACTTTTGGCCATTTTGAGGCGAAATGCTTCCTTTGGGGGGGTATTGCAACTTTTTGCAATTTTGAGGCGAATTTGTTCCTTTGGGGGGTATTGCAACTTTTGGCCATTTTGATGCGAAATTGTTCCTTTGACGGGTGTATTGCAACTTTTGGCCATTTTGAGGCGAAATTGTTCTTTTGGGGGGTATTGCAACTTTTGGCCATTTTAAAGCGAAACTGTTCTTTTGGGAGGGTATTGCAACTTTTGGCCATTTTGAGGCGAATTTGTTCCTTTGGGGGGGTATTGCAACTTTTGGCCATTTTGAGTCAAAATTGTTCTTTTGGGGGAGTATTGCAACTTTTGGCCATTTTGAGGCGAAATTGTTCCTTTGAGGGGGGTATTGCAACTTTTGGCCATTTTGAGGCGAAATTGTTCCCTTGGGGGTTATGTAATTCTTTGCAATTTTAAGGCGAAATTGTTTCTTTCAGGGGGGTATTGCAACTTTTGGCCATTTTGAGGCGAAATTGTTCCTTTGGGGTGGTATTGCAACTTTTGGCCATTTTGAGGCGAAATTGCTCCTTTGGGGGGGTATTGCAACTTTTGGCCATTTTGAGGCGAAATTACTCCTTTGGGGGGGTATTGCAACTTTTCGCCATTTTGAGGTGAAATTGTTCCTTTGGGGGGGTATTGCAACTTTTGGCCATTTTCAACCCAAACTGTTCCTTTCGGAGGGTATTGCAACTTTTGGCCATTTTGAGGCGAAATTGTTCCTTTGGGGGGGTATTGCAACTTTTGGCCATTTTAAAGCGAAACTATTCCTTTGGGAGGGTATTGCAACTTTTGGCCATTTTGAGGCGAATTTGTTCCTTTGGGGGGGTATTGCAACTTTTGGCCATTTTGAGGCGAAATTGTTCCTTTGGGGGGTATTGCAACTTTTGGCCATTTTGAGGCTAAATTGTTCCTTTGGGGGGTAATGCAACTTTTGGCCATATTAAAGCGAAACTGTTCCATTGGGAGGGTATTGCAACTTTTGGCCATTTCGAGGCGAATTTGTTCCTTTGGGGGGGAATTGCAACTTTTAGCCATTTTGAGGCAAAATTGTTCCTTTGGGGGGGTATTGCAACTTTTGGCCATTTTGAGGCGAAACTGTTCCTTTGGGAGGGTATTGCAACTTTTGGCCATTTTGAGGCGAAATTGTTCCCTTGGGGGGTTATGCAATTCTTTGCAATTTTAAGGCGAAATTGTTCCTTTCAGGGGGGTATTGCAACTTTTGGCCATTTTGAGGCGAAATTGCTCCTTTGGGGGGGTATTGCAACTTTTGGCCATTTTGAGGCGAAATTGTTTCTTTGGGGGGGTATTGCAACTTTTGGCCATTTTGAGGCGAAATTGTTCCTTTGGGGGGGTATTGCAACTTTTGGCCATTTTGAGGCGAAATTGCTCCTTTGGGGGGGTATTGCAACTTTTGGCCATTTTGAGGCGAAATTGTTCCTTTGGGTGGGTATTGCAACTTTTGGCCATTTTGAGGCGAAATTGTTCCTTTGGGGGGGTATTGCAACTTTTGGCCATTTTAAAGCGAAACTGTTCCTTTGGGAGTGTATTGCAGCTTTTGGCCATTTTGAGGCGAATTTGTTCCTTTGGGGCGGTATTGCAACTTTTTGCCATTTTGAGGCGAAATTGTTCCTTTGGGGGGTATTGCAACTTTTGGCCATTTTGAGGCGAATTTGTTCCTTTGGGGGGTTTTGGAACTTTTGGCCATTTTGAGTCAAAATTGTTCTTTTGGGGGAGTATTTCAACTTTTGGCCATTTTGAGGCGAAATTGTTCCTTTGGGGGATATTGCAACGTTTGGCAATTTTGAGGCGAATTTGTTCCTTTGGGGGGGTATTGCAACTTTTGGCCATTTTGAGGCGAAATTGTTCCTTTGGGGGGGTATTGCAACTTTTGGCCATTTTGAGGCGAAATTGTTCCTTTGGGGGGTATTGCAACTTTTGGCCATTTTGAAGTGAAAATGTTCCTTTGGGAGAGTATTTCAACTTTTGGCCATTTTGAGGCGAATTTGTTCCTTTGGGGGGTATTGCAACTTTTGGCCATTTTGAGGCGAAATTGTTCCCTTGGGGGGTTATGCAATTCTTTGCAATTTTAAGGCGAAATTGTTCCTTTCAGGGGGGTATTGCAACTTTTGGCCATTTTGAGGCGAAATTGCTCCTTTGGGGGGGTATTGCAACTTTTGGCCATTTTGAGGCGAAATTGTTTCTTTGGGGGGGTATTGCAACTTTTGGCCATTTTGAGGCGAAATTGTTCCTTTGGGGGGGTATTGCAACTTTTTGCAATTTTGAGGCGAATTTGTTCCTTTGGGGGGTATTGCAACTTTTGGCCATTTTGATGCGAAATTGTTCCTTTGACGGGTGTATTGCAACTTTTGGCCATTTTGAGGCGAAATTGTTCTTTTGGGGGGTATTGCAACTTTTGGCCATTTTAAAGCGAAACTGTTCTTTTGGGAGGGTATTGCAACTTTTGGCCATTTTGAGGCGAATTTGTTCCTTTGGGGGGGTATTGCAACTTTTGGCCATTTTGAGTCAAAATTGTTCTTTTGGGGGAGTATTGCAACTTTTGGCCATTTTGAGGCGAAATTGTTCCTTTGAGGGGGGTATTGCAACTTTTGGCCATTTTGAGGCGAAATTGTTCCCTTGGGGGTTATGTAATTCTTTGCAATTTTAAGGCGAAATTGTTTCTTTCAGGGGGGTATTGCAACTTTTGGCCATTTTGAGGCGAAATTGTTCCTTTGGGGTGGTATTGCAACTTTTGGCCATTTTGAGGCGAAATTGCTCCTTTGGGGGGGTATTGCAACTTTTGGCCATTTTGAGGCGAAATTACTCCTTTGGGGGGGTATTGCAACTTTTCGCCATTTTGAGGTGAAATTGTTCCTTTGGGGGGGTATTGCAACTTTTGGCCATTTTCAACCCAAACTGTTCCTTTCGGAGGGTATTGCAACTTTTGGCCATTTTGAGGCGAAATTGTTCCTTTGGGGGGGTATTGCAACTTTTGGCCATTTTAAAGCGAAACTGTTCCTTTGGGAGGGTATTGCAACTTTTGGCCATTTTGAGGCGAATTTGTTCCTTTGGGGGGGTATTGCAACTTTTGGCCATTTTGAGGCGAAATTGTTCCTTTGGGGGGTATTGCAACTTTTGGCCATTTTGAGGCTAAATTGTTCCTTTGGGGGGTAATGCAACTTTTGGCCATATTAAAGCGAAACTGTTCCATTGGGAGGGTATTGCAACTTTTGGCCATTTCGAGGCGAATTTGTTCCTTTGGGGGGGAATTGCAACTTTTAGCCATTTTGAGGCAAAATTGTTCCTTTGGGGGGGTATTGCAACTTTTGGCCATTTTGAGGCGAAACTGTTCCTTTGGGAGGGTATTGCAACTTTTGGCCATTTTGAGGCGAAATTGTTCCCTTGGGGGGTTATGCAATTCTTTGCAATTTTAAGGCGAAATTGTTCCTTTCAGGGGGGTATTGCAACTTTTGGCCATTTTGAGGCGAAATTGCTCCTTTGGGGGGGTATTGCAACTTTTGGCCATTTTGAGGCGAAATTGTTTCTTTGGGGGGGTATTGCAACTTTTGGCCATTTTGAGGCGAAATTGTTCCTTTGGGGGGGTATTGCAACTTTTGGCCATTTTGAGGCGAAATTGCTCCTTTGGGGGGGTATTGCAACTTTTGGCCATTTTGAGGCGAAATTGTTCCTTTGGGTGGGTATTGCAACTTTTGGCCATTTTGAGGCGAAATTGTTCCTTTGGGGGGGTATTGCAACTTTTGGCCATTTTAAAGCGAAACTGTTCCTTTGGGAGTGTATTGCAGCTTTTGGCCATTTTGAGGCGAATTTGTTCCTTTGGGGCGGTATTGCAACTTTTTGCCATTTTGAGGCGAAATTGTTCCTTTGGGGGGTATTGCAACTTTTGGCCATTTTGAGGCGAATTTGTTCCTTTGGGGGGTTTTGGAACTTTTGGCCATTTTGAGTCAAAATTGTTCTTTTGGGGGAGTATTTCAACTTTTGGCCATTTTGAGGCGAAATTGTTCCTTTGGGGGATATTGCAACGTTTGGCAATTTTGAGGCGAATTTGTTCCTTTGGGGGGGTATTGCAACTTTTGGCCATTTTGAGGCGAAATTGTTCCTTTGGGGGGGTATTGCAACTTTTGGCCATTTTGAGGCGAAATTGTTCCTTTGGGGGGTATTGCAACTTTTGGCCATTTTGAAGTGAAAATGTTCCTTTGGGAGAGTATTTCAACTTTTGGCCATTTTGAGGCGAATTTGTTCCTTTGGGGGGTATTGCAACTTTTTGCAATTTTGAGGCGAAATTGTTCCTTTGGGGGGGTATTGCAACTTTTTGCCATTTTGAGGCGAAATTGTTCCTTTGGGGGATATTGCAACTTTTGGCCATTTTGATGCGAAATTGTTCCTTTGGGGGGGGGTATTGCAACTTTTGGCCATTTTGAGGCGAAATGTTTCTATTGGGGGGTAATGCAACTTTTGGCCATTTTAAAGCGAAACTGTTCCTTTGGGAGGGTATTGCAACTTTTGGCCATTTTGAGGCGAATTTGTTCCTTTGGGAAGGTATTGTAACTTTTGGCCATTTTGACGCGAAATTGCTCCTTTAGGGGGTTTTGCAACTTTTGGCCATTTTGAGGCGAACTTGTTCCTTTGGGGGGGTATTGCAACTTTTGGCCATTTTGAGGCGAAATTGTTCCTTTGGGGGGTATTGCAACTTTTGGCCATTTTGAGGCGAAACTGTTCCTTTGGGAGGATATTGCAACTTTTGGCCATTTTGAGTCAAAATTGTTCTTTTGGGGGAGTATTGCAACTTTTGGCCATTTTGAGGCGAAATTGTTCCTTTGAGGGGGGTATTGCAACTTTTGGCCATTTTGAGGCGAAACTGTTCCTTTGGGAGGATATTGCAACTTTTGGCCATTTTGAGTCAAAATTGTTCTTTTGGGGGAGTATTGCAATTTTTGGCCATTTTGAGGCGAAATTGTTCCCTTGGGGGGTTATGCAATTCTTTGCAATTTTAAGGCGAATTTGTTCCTTTCAGGGGGGTATTTCAACTTTTGGCCATTCTGAGTCAAAATTGTTCTTTTGGGGGGTATGGCAACTTTTGGCTATTTTAAAGCGAAACTGTTCCTTTGGGAGGGTATTGCAACTTTTGGCCATTTTGAGGCGAATTTGTTCCTTTGGGAGGGTATTGCAACTTTTTGCAATTTTGAGGCGAATTTGTTCCTTTGGGGGGTATTGCAACTTTTGGACATTTTGATGCGAAATTGTTCCTTTGGGGGGGTATTGCAACTTTTGACCATTTTGAGGCAAAATTGTTCTTTTGGGGGGTATTGCAACTTTTGGCCATTTTAAAGCGAAACTGTTCCTTTGGGAGGGTATTGCAACTTTTGGCCATTTTGAGGCGAATTTGTTCCTTTGGGGGGGTATTGCAACTTTTGGCCATTTTGAGTCAAAATTGTTCTTTTGGGGGAGTATTGCAACTTTTGGCCATTTTGAGGCGAAATTGTTCCTTTGACGGGGGTATTGCAACTTTTGGCCATTTTGAGGCGAAATTGTTCTTTTGGGGGGTATTGCAACTTTTGGCCATTTTAAAGCGAAACTGTTCCTTTGGGAGGGTATTGCAACTTTTGGCCATTTTGAGGCGAATTTGTTCCTTTGGGGGGGTATTGCAACTTTTGGCTATTTTGAGTCAAAATTGTTCTTTTGGGGGAGTATTGCAACTTTTGGCCATTTTGAGGCGAAATTGTTCCTTTGAGGGGGGTATTGCAACTTTTGGCCATTTTGAGGCGAAATTGTTCCCTTGGGGGTTATGTAATTCTTTGCAATTTTAAGGCGAAATTGTTTCTTTCAGGGTGGTATTGCAACTTTTGGCCATTTTGAGGCGAAATTGTTCCTTTGGGGTGGTATTGCAACTTTTGGCCATTTTGAGGCGAAATTGCTCCTTTGGGGGGGTATTGCAACTTTTGGCCATTTTGAGGCGAAATTACTCCTTTGGGGGGGTATTGCAACTTTTCGCCATTTTGAGGCGAAATTGTTCCTTTGGGGGGGTATTGCAACTTTTGGCCATTTTCAAGCCAAACTGTTCCTTTCGGAGGGTATTGCAACTTTTGGCCATTTTGAGGCGAAATTGTTCCTTTGGGGGGGTATTGCAACTTTTGGCCATTTTAAAGCGAAACTGTTCCTTTGGGAGGGTATTGCAACTTTTGGCCATTTTGAGGCGAATTTGTTCCTTTGGGGGGGTATTGCAACTTTTGGCCATTTTGAGGCGAAATTGTTCCCTTGGGGGGGTATTGCAACTTTTGGCCATTTTGAGGCGAAATTGTTCCTTTGGGGGGTAATGCAACTTTTGGCCATTTTAAAGCGAAACTGTTCCTTTGGGAGGGTATTGCAACTTTTGGCCATTTTGAGGCGAATTTGTTCCTTTGGGGGGGTATTGCAACTTTTAGCCATTTTGAGGCAAAATTGTTCCTTTGGGGGGGTATTGCAACTTTTGGCCATTTTGAGGCGAAATTGTTCCCTTGGGGGGTTATGCAATTCTTTGCAATTTTAAGGCGAAATTGTTCCTTTCAGGGGGGTATTGCAACTTTTGGCCATTTTGAGGCGAAATTGCTCCTTTGGGGGGGTATTGCAACTTTTGGCCATTTTGAGGCGAAATTGTTCCTTTGGGGGGTATTGCAACTTTTGGCCATTTTGAGGCGAAATTGTTCCTTTGGGGGGGTATTGCAACTTTTGGCCATTTTGAGGCGAAATTGTTCCTTTGGGGGGTATTGCAACTTTTGGCCATTTTGAGGCGAAATTGTTCCTTTGGGGGGTAATGCAACTTTTGGCCATATTAAAGCGAAACTGTTCCATTGGGAGGGTATTGCAACTTTTGGCCATTTTGAGGCGAATTTGTTCCTTTGGGGGGGAATTGCAACTTTTAGCCATTTTGAGGCAAAATTGTTCCTTTGGGGGGGTATTGCAACTTTTGGCCATTTTGAGGCGAAACTGTTCCTTTGGGAGGGTATTGCAACTTTTGGCCATTTTGAGGCGAAATTGTTCCCTTGGGGGGTTATGCAATTCTTTGCAATTTTAAGGCGAAATTGTTCCTTTCAGGGGGGTATTGCAACTTTTGGCCATTTTGAGGCGAAATTGCTCCTTTGGGGGGGTATTGCAACTTTTGGCCATTTTGAGGCGAAATTGTTCCTTTGGGTGGGTATTGCAACTTTTGGCCATTTTGAGGCGAAATTGTTTTTTTTGGGGGGGTATTGCAACTTTTGGCCATTTTAAAGCGAAACTGTTCCTTTGGGAGTGTATTGCAGCTTTTGGCCATTTTGAGGCGAATTTGTTCCTTTGGGGCGGTATTGCAACTTTTTGCCATTTTGAGGCGAAATTGTTCCTTTGGGGGGTATTGCAACTTTTGGCCATTTTGAGGCGAATTTGTTCCTTTGGGGGGTTTTGGAACTTTTGGCCATTTTGAGTCAAAATTGTTCTTTTGGGGGAGTATTTCAACTTTTGGCCATTTTGAGGCGAAATTGTTCCTTTGGGGGATATTGCAACTTTTGGCAATTTTGAGGCGAATTTGTTCCTTTGGGGGGGTATTGCAACTTTTGGCCATTTTGAGGCGAAATTGTTCCTTTGGGGGGGTATTGCAACTTTTGGCCATTTTGAGGCGAAATTGTTCCTTTGGGGGGTATTGCAACTTTTGGCCATTTTGAAGTGAAAATGTTCCTTTGGGAGAGTATTTCAACTTTTGGCCATTTTGAGGCGAATTTGTTCCTTTGGGGGGTATTGCAACTTTTTGCAATTTTGAGGCGAAATTGTTCCTTTGGGGGGGTATTGCAACTTTTTGCCATTTTGAGGCGAAATTGTTCCTTTGGGGGATATTGCAACTTTTGGCCATTTTGATGCGAAATTGTTCCTTTGGGGGGGGTATTGCAACTTTTGGCCATTTTGAGGCGAAATGTTTCTTTTGGGGGGTAATGCAACTTTTGGCCATTTTAAAGCGAAACTGTTCCTTTGGGAGGGTATTGCAACTTTTGGCCATTTTGAGGCGAATTTGTTCCTTTGGGGGGGTATTGTAACTTTTGGCCATTTTGACGCGAAATTGCTCCTTTAGGGGGTTTTGCAACTTTTGGCCATTTTGAGGCGAACTTGTTCCTTTGGGGGGGTATTGCAACTTTTGGCCATTTTGAGGCGAAATTGTTCCTTTGGGGGGTATTGCAACTTTTGGCCATTTTGAGGCGAAACTGTTCCTTTGGGAGGATATTGCAACTTTTGGCCATTTTGAGTCAAAATTGTTCTTTTGGGGGAGTATTGCAACTTTTGGCCATTTTGAGGCGAAATTGTTCCTTTGAGGGGGGTATTGCAACTTTTGGCCATTTTGAGGCGAAACTGTTCCTTTGGGAGGATATTGCAACTTTTGGCCATTTTGAGTCAAAATTGTTCTTTTGGGGGAGTATTGCAATTTTTGGCCATTTTGAGGCGAAATTGTTCCCTTGGGGGGTTATGCAATTCTTTGCAATTTTAAGGCGAATTTGTTCCTTTCAGGGGGGTATTTCAACTTTTGGCCATTCTGAGTCAAAATTGTTCTTTTGGGGGGTATGGCAACTTTTGGCTATTTTAAAGCGAAACTGTTCCTTTGGGAGGGTATTGCAACTTTTGGCCATTTTGAGGCGAATTTGTTCCTTTGGGGAGGTATTGCAACTTTTTGCAATTTTGAGGCGAATTTGTTCCTTTGGGGGGTATTGCAACTTTTGGCCATTTTGATGCGAAATTGTTCCTTTGGGGGGGTATTGCAACTTTTGACCATTTTGAGGCGAAATTGTTCTTTTGGGGGGTATTGCAACTTTTGGCCATTTTAAAGCGAAACTGTTCCTTTGGGAGGGTATTGCAACTTTTGGCCATTTTGAGGCGAATTTGTTCCTTTGGGGGGGTATTGCAACTTTTGGCCATTTTGAGTCAAAATTGTTCTTTTGGGGGAGTATTGCAACTTTTGGCCATTTTGAGGCGAAATTGTTCCTTTGACGGGGGTATTGCAACTTTTGGCCATTTTGAGGCGAAATTGTTCTTTTGGGGGGTATTGCAACTTTTGGCCATTTTAAAGCGAAACTGTTCCTTTGGGAGGGTATTGCAACTTTTGGCCATTTTGAGGCGAATTTGTTCCTTTGGGGGGGTATTGCAACTTTTGGCTATTTTGAGTCAAAATTGTTCTTTTGGGGGAGTATTGCAACTTTTGGCCATTTTGAGGCGAAATTGTTCCTTTGAGGGGGGTATTGCAACTTTTGGCCATTTTGAGGCGAAATTGTTCCCTTGGGGGTTATGTAATTCTTTGCAATTTTAAGGCGAAATTGTTTCTTTCAGGGTGGTATTGCAACTTTTGGCCATTTTGAGGCGAAATTGTTCCTTTGGGGTGGTATTGCAACTTTTGGCCATTTTGAGGCGAAATTGCTCCTTTGGGGGGGTATTGCAACTTTTGGCCATTTTGAGGCGAAATTACTCCTTTGGGGGGGTATTGCAACTTTTCGCCATTTTGAGGCGAAATTGTTCCTTTGGGGGGGTATTGCAACTTTTGGCCATTTTCAAGCCAAACTGTTCCTTTCGGAGGGTATTGCAACTTTTGGCCATTTTGAGGCGAAATTGTTCCTTTGGGGGGTATTGCAACTTTTGGCCATTTTAAAGCGAAACTGTTCCTTTGGGAGGGTATTGCAACTTTTGGCCATTTTGAGGCGAATTTGTTCCTTTGGGGGGGTATTGCAACTTTTGGCCATTTTGAGGCGAAATTGTTCCCTTGGGGGGGTATTGCAACTTTTGGCCATTTTGAGGCGAAATTGTTCCTTTGGGGGGTAATGCAACTTTTGGCCATTTTAAAGCGAAACTGTTCCTTTGGGAGGGTATTGCAACTTTTGGCCATTTTGAGGCGAATTTGTTCCTTTGGGGGGGTATTGCAACTTTTAGCCATTTTGAGGCAAAATTGTTCCTTTGGGGGGGTATTGCAACTTTTGGTCATTTTGAGGCGAAACTGTTCCTTTGGGAGGGTATTGCAACTTTTGGCCATTTTGAGGCGAAATTGTTCCCTTGGGGGGTTATGCAATTCTTTGCAATTTTAAGGCGAAATTGTTCCTTTCAGGGGGGTATTGCAACTTTTGGCCATTTTGAGGCGAAATTGCTCCTTTGGGGGGGTATTGCAACTTTTGGCCATTTTGAGGCGAAATTGTTCCTTTGGGGGGGTATTGCAACTTTTGGCCATTTTGAGGCGAAATTGTTCCTTTGGGGGGGTATTGCAACTTTTGGCCATTTTCAAGCCAAACTGTTCCTTTCGGAGGGTATTGCAACTTTTGGCCATTTTGAGGCGAAATTGTTCCTTTGGGGGGGTATTGCAACTTTTGGCCATTTTAAAGCGAAATTGTTCCTTTGGGAGGGTATTGCAGCTTTTGGCCATTTTGAGGCGAATTTGTTCCTTTGGGGCGGTATTGCAACTTTTTGCCATTTTGAGGCGAAATTGTTCCTTTGGGGGGTATTGCAACTTTTAGCCATTTTGAGGCGAATTTGTTCCTTTGGGGGGGTTTTGGAACTTTTGGCCATTTTGAGTCAAAATTGTTCTTTTGGGGGAGTATTTCAACTTTTGGCCATTTTGAGGCGAAATTGTTCCTTTGGGGGGTTATGCAATTTTTTGCAATTTTAAGGTGAATTTGTTCCTTTCAGGGTGGTATTGCAACTTTTGGCCATTTTGAGGCGAATTTGTTCCTTTGGGGGGTATTGCAACTTTTGGCCATTTTCAGTCGAAATTGTTCCTTTGGGGGGGTTTTTGAACTTTTGGCCATTTTGAGGCGAATTTGTTCCTTTTGGGGGGGTATTGCAACTTTTGGCCATTTTGAGGCGAAATTGTTCATTTGGGGGGTATTGCAACTTTTGGCCATTTTGAGGCGAATTTGTTCCTTTGGGGGGTTTTGGAAGTTTTGGCCATTTTGAGTCAAAATTGTTCTTTTGGGGGAGTATTTCAACTTTTGGCCATTTTGAGACAAATTTGTTCATTTGGGGGGTTATGCAATTTTTTGCAATTTTAAGGCGAATTTGTTCCTTTCAGGGGGGTATTGCAACTTTTGGCCATTTTGAGGCAAATTTGTTCCTTTGGGGGGTATTGCAACTTTTGGCCATTTTAAAGCGAAACTGTTCCTTTGGGAGGGTATTGCAACTTTTGGTCATTTTGAGTCGAATTTGTTCCTTTGGGGGGTATTGGAACTTTGGCCATTCTGAGTCAAAATTGTTCCTTTGGGAGAGTATTTCAACTTTTGGCCATTTTGAGGCGAATTTGTTCCTTTGGGGGGGTATTGCAACTTTTGGCCATTTTGAGGCGAATTTGTTCCTTTGGGGGGGTATTGCAACTTTTTGCAATTTTGAGGCCAAATTGTTCCTTTGGGGGGGTATTGCAACTTTTGGCCATTTTGAGGCGAAATTGTTCCTTTGGGGGGTATTGCAACTTTTGGCCATTTTGAGGCGAAATTGTTCCTTTGGGGGGGTATTGCAACTTTTGGCCATTTTGAGGCGAAATTGTTCCTTTGGGGGGGTATTGCAACTTTTGGCCATTTTCAAGCCAAACTGTTCCTTTCGGAGGGTATTGCAACTTTTGGCCATTTTAAAGCGAAATTGTTCCTTTGGGAGGGTATTGCAGCTTTTGGCCATTTTGAGGCGAATTTGTTCCTTTGGGGCGGTATTGCAACTTTTTGCCATTTTGAGGCGAAATTGTTCCTTTGGGGGGTATTGCAACTTTTAGCCATTTTGAGGCGAATTTGTTCCTTTGGGGGGGTTTTGGAACTTTTGGCCATTTTGAGTCAAAATTGTTCTTTTGGGGGAGTATTTCAACTTTTGGCCATTTTGAGGCGAAATTGTTCCTTTGGGGGGTTATGCAATTTTTTGCAATTTTAAGGTGAATTTGTTCCTTTCAGGGTGGTATTGCAACTTTTGGCCATTTTGAGGCGAATTTGTTCCTTTGGGGGGTATTGCAACTTTTGGCCATTTTCAGTCGAAATTGTTCCTTTGGGGGGGTTTTTGAACTTTTGGCCATTTTGAGGCGAATTTGTTCCTTTTGGGGGGGTATTGCAACTTTTGGCCATTTTGAGGCGAAATTGTTCCTTTGGGGGGTTTTGGAACTTTTGGCCATTTTGAGTCAAAATTGTTCCTTTGGGGGGGTATTGCAACTTTTGGCCATTTTGAGGCGAAATTGTTCCTTTGGGGGATATTGCAACTTTTGGCAATTTTGAGGCGAATTTGTTCCTTTGGGGGGGTATTGCAACTTTTGGCCATTTTGAGGCGAAATTGTTCCTTTGGGGGGGTATTGCAACTTTTGGCCATTTTGAGGCGAAATTGTTCCTTTGGGGGGTATTGCAACTTTTGGCCATTTTGAAGCGAAACTGTTCCTTTGGGAGAGTATTTCAACTTTTGGCCATTTTGAGGCGAATTTGTCCCTTTGGGGGGTATTGCAACTTTTTGCAATTTTGAGGCGAAATTGTTCCTTTGGGGGATATAGCAACTTTTGGCCATTTTGAGGCGAAATGTTTCTTTTGGGGGGGTATTGCAACATTTTTCCAATTTTGAGGCGAATTTGTTCCTTTGGGGGAGTATTGCAACTTTTGGCCATTTTTAGGCGAAATGTTTCCTTTAGGAGGATATTGCAACTTTTGGTCATTTTGAGGCGAATTTGTTCCTTTGGGGGGTATTGCAACTTTTGGCCATTCTGAGTCAAAATTGTTCCTTTGGGAGAGTATTTCAACTTTTTGCCATTTTGAGGCGAATTTGTTCCTTTGGGGGGGTATTGCAACTTTTGGCCATTTTGAGGCGAAATTGTTCCTTTGGGGGGGTATTGCAACTTTTGGCCATTTTGAGGCGAAATTGCTCCTTTGGGGGGGTATTGCAACTTTTGGCCATTTTGAGGCGAAATTACTACTTTGGGGGGTATTGCAACTTTTCGCCATTTTGAGGCGAAATTGTTCCTTTGGGGGGGTATTGCAACTTTTGGCCATTTTCAAGCCAAACTGTTCCTTTCGGAGGGTATTGCAACTTTTGGCCATTTTGAGGCGAAATTGTTCCTTTGGGGGGGTATTGCAACTTTTGGCCATTTTAAAGCGAAACTGTTCCTTTGGGAGGGTATTGCAGCTTTTGGCCATTTTGAGGCGAATTTGTTCTTTTGGGGCGGTATTGCAACTTTTTGCCATTTTGAGGCGAAATTGTTCCTTTGGGGGGTATTGCAACTTTTGGCCATTTTGAGGCGAATTTGTTCCTTTTGGGGGGTTTTGGAACTTTTGGCCATTTTGAGTCAAAATTGTTCTTTTGGGGGAGTATTTCAACTTTTGGCCATTTTGAGGCGAAATTGTTCCTTTGGGGGGTTATGCAATTTTTTGCAATTTTAAGGTGAATTTGTTCCTTTCAGGGTGGTATTGCAACTTTTGGCCATTTTGAGGCGAATTTGTTCCTTTGGGGGGTATTGCAACTTTTGGCCATTTTGAGGCGAATTTGTTCCTTTTGGGGGGGTATTGCAACTTTTTGCAATTTTGAGGCGAAATTGTTCCTTTGGGGGGGTATTGCAACTTTTGGCCATTTTGAGGCGAATTTGTTCCTTTGGGGGGTATTGCAACTTTTGGCCATTTTCAGTCGAATTTGTTCCTTTGGGGGGGTTTTGGAACTTTTGGCCATTTTGAGTCAAAATTGTTCTTTTGGGGGAGTATTTCAACTTTTGGCCATTTTGAGGCGAATTTCTTTCATTTGGGGGTTATGCAATTTTTTGCAATTTTAAGGCGAATTTGTTCCTTTCAGGGGGGTATTGCAACTTTTGGCCATTTTGAGGCAAATTTGTTCCTTTGGGGGGTATTGCAACTTTTGGCCATTTTAAAGCGAAACTGTTCCTTCGGGAGGGTATTGCAACTTTTGGTCATTTTGAGTCGAATTTGTTCCTTTGGGGGGTATTGGAACTTTGGCCATTCTGAGTCAAAATTGTTCCTTTGGGAGAGTTTTTCAACTTTTGGCCATTTTGAGGCGAATTTGTTCCATTGGGGGGGTATTGCAACTTTTGGCCATTTTGAGGCGAATTTGTTCCTTTGGGGGGGTATTGCAACTTTTTGCAATTTTGAGGCAAAATTGTTCCTTTGGGGGGGTATTGCAACTTTTTGCCATTTTGAGGCGAAATTGTTCCTTTGGGGGATATTGCAACTTTTGGCCATTTTGATGCGAAATTGTTCCTTTGGGGGGGTATTGCAACTTTTGGCCATTTTGAGGCGAAATGTTTCTTTTGGGGGGGTATTGCAACTTTTTGCAATTTTGAGGTGAATTTTTTCCTTTGGGGGAGTATTGCAACTTTTGGCCATTTTGAGGCGAAATGTTTCCTTTAGGAGGATATTGCAACTTTTGGTCATTTTGAGGCGAATTTGTTCCTTTGGGGGGGTATTGGAACTTTTGGCCATTCTGAGTCAAAATTGTTCCTTTGGGAGAGTATTTCAACTTTTTGCCATTTTGAGGCGAATTTGTTCCTTTGGGGGGGTATTGCAACTTTTGGCCATTTTGAGGCGAAATTGTTCCTTTGGGGGGGTATTGCAACTTTTGGCCATTTTGAGGCGAAATTGCTCCTTTGGGGGGGTATTGCAACTTTTGGCCATTTTGAGGCGAAATTGCTCCTTTGGGAGGGTATTGCAACTTTTGGCCATTTTAAAGCGAAACTGTTCTTTTGGGAGTGTATTGCAACTTTTGGCCATTTTGAGGCGAAATTGTTCCTTTGGGGGGGTATTGTAACTTTTGGCCATTTTGAGGCGAAATTGCTCCTTTGGGGGGTTTTGCAACTTTTGGCCATTTTGAGGCGACATTGTTCCTTTGGGGGGGTATTGCAACTTTTGGCCATTTTGAGGCGAAATTACTCCTATGGGGGGGTATTGCAACTTTTGGCCAATTTGAGGCGAAACTGTTTCTTTGGGAGGGTATTGCAACTTTTGGCCATTTTGAGGCGAAATTGTTCCTTTCGGGGGGTATTGCAACTTTTGGCCATTTTAAAGCGAAACTGTTCCTTTGGGAGGGTATTGCAACTTTTGGCCATTTTGAGGCGAATTTGTTCCTTTGGGGGGGTATTGCAACTTTTGGCCATTTTGAGTCAAAATTGTTCTTTTGTGGGAGTATTGCAACTTTTGGCCATTTTGAGGCGAAATTGTTCCTTTGGGGGGTAATGCAACTTTTGGCCATTTTAAAGCGAAACTGTTCCTTTGGGAGGGTATTGCAACTTTTGGCCATTTTGAGGCGAAATTGTTCCTTTGGGGGGTATTGCAACTTTTGGCCATTTTGAGGCGAAACTGTTCCTTTGGGAGGATATTGCAACTTTTGGCCATTTTGAGTCAAAATTGTTCTTTTGGGGGAGTATTGCAACTTTTGGCCATTTTGAGGCGAAATTGTTCCTTTGAGGGGGGTATTGCAACTTTTGGCCATTTTGAGGCGAAACTGTTCCTTTGGGAGGATATTGCAACGTTTGGCCATTTTGAGTCAAAATTGTTCTTTTGGGGGAGTATTGCAATTTTTGGCCATTTTGAGGCGAAATTGTTCCCTTGGGGGGTTATGCAATTCTTTGCAATTTTAAGGCGAATTTGTTCCTTTCAGGGGGGTATTGCAACTTTTGGCCATTTTGAGTCAAAATTGTTCTTTTGGGGGGGTATGGCAACTTTTGGCTATTTTAAAGCGAAACTGTTCCTTTGGGAGGGTATTGCAACTTTTGGCCATTTTGAGGCGAATTTGTTCCTTTGGGGTGGTATTTCAACTTTTGGCCATTTTGAGGCGAATTTGTTCCTTTGGGGGAGTATTGCAACGTTTGGCCATTTTGAGGCGAAATGCTTCCTTTGGGGGGGTATTGCAACTTTTGACCATTTTGAGGCAAAATTGTTCTTTTGGGGGGTATTGCAACTTTTGGCCATTTTAAAGCGAAACTGTTCCTTTGGGAGGGTATTGCAACTTTTGGCCATTTTGAGGCGAATTTGTTCCTTTGGGAGGATATTGCAACTTTTGGCCATTTTGAGTCAAAATTGTTCTTTTGGGGGAGTATTGCAACTTTTGGCCATTTTGAGGCGAAATTGTTCCTTTGACGGGGGTATTGCAACTTTTGGCCATTTTGAGGCGAAATTGTTCTTTTGGGGGGTATTGCAACTTTTGGCCATTTTAAAGCGAAACTGTTCCTTTGGGAGGGTATTGCAAGTTTTGGCCATTTTGAGGCGAATTTGTTCCTTTGGGGGGGTATTGCAACTTTTGGCCATTTTGAGTCAAAATTGTTCTTTTAGGGGAGTATTGCAACTTTTGGCCATTTTGAGGCGAAATTGTTCCTTTGACGGGGGTATTGCAACTTTTGGCCATTTTGAGGCAAAATTGTTCTTTTGGGGGGTATTGCAACTTTTGGCCATTTTAAAGCGAAACTGTTCCTTTGGGAGGGTATTGCAACTTTTGGCCATTTTGAGGCGAATTTGTTCCTTTGGGGGGGTATTGCAACTTTTGGCCATTTTGAGTCAAAATTGTTCTTTTGGGGGAGTATTGCAACTTTTGGCCATTTTGAGGCGAAATTGTTCCTTTGAGGGGGGTACTGCAACTTTTGGCCATTTTGAGGCGAAATTGCTCCTTTGGGGGGGTATTGCAACTTTTGGCCATTTTGAGGCGAAATTACTCCTTTGGGGGGGTATCGCAACTTTTCGCCATTTTGAGGCGAATTTGTTCCTTTGGGGGGGGTATTGCAACTTTTGGCCATTTTCAAGCCAAACTGTTCCTTTCGGAGGGTATTGCAACTTTTGGCCATTTTGAGGCGAAATTGTTCCTTTGGGGGGGTATCGCAACTTTTGGCCATTTTAAAGCGAAACTGTTCCTTTGGGAGGGTATTGCAACTTTTGGCCATTTTGAGGCGAATTTGTTCCTTTGGGGGGGTATTGCAACTTTTGGCCATTTTAAGGCGAAATTGTTCCTTTGGGGGGGTATTGCAACTTTTGGCCATTTTTAGGCGAAATTGTTCCTTTGGGGGGTAATGCAACTTTTGGCCATTTTAAAGCGAAACTGTTCCTTTGGGAGGGTATTGCAACTTTTGGCCATTTTGAGGCGAATTTGTTCCTTTGGGGGGGTATTGCAACTTTTAGCCATTTTGAGGCAAAATTGTTCCTTTGGGGGGGTATTGCAACTTTTGGCCATTTTGAGACGAAATTGTTCCTTTGGGAGGGTATTGCAACTTTTGGCCATTTTGAGGCGAAATTGTTCCCTTGGGGGGTTATGCAATTCTTTGCAATTTTAAGGCGAAATTGTTCCTTTCAGGGGGGTATTGCAACTTTTGGCCATTTTGAGGCGAAATTGCTCCTTTGGGGGGGTATTGCAACTTTTGGCCATTTTGAGGCGAAATTGTTCCTTTGGGGGGGTATTGCAACTTTTGGCCATTTTGAGGCGAAATTGTTCCTTTGGGGGGTATTGCAACTTTTGGCCATTTTGAGGCGAAATTGCTCCTTTGGGGGGGTATTGCAACTTTTCGCCATTTTGAGGCGAAATTGTTCCTTTGGGGGGGTATTGCAACTTTTGGCCATTTTCAAGCCAAACTGTTCCTTTCGGAGGGTATTGCAACTTTTGGCCATTTTGAGGCGAAATTGTTCCTTTGGGGGGGTATTGCAACTTTTGGCCATTTTAAAGCGAAACTGTTCCTTTGGGAGGGTATTGCAGCTTTTGGCCATTTTGAGGCGAATTTGTTCCTTTGGGGCGGTATTGCAACTTTTTGCCATTTTGAGTTGAAATTGTTCCTTTGGGGGGTATTGCAACTTTTGGCCATTTTGAGGCGAATTTGTTCCTTTGGGGGGGTTTTGGAACTTTTGGCCATTTTGAGTCAAAATTGTTCTTTTGGGGGAGTATTTCAACTTTTGGCCATTTTGAGGCAAAATTGTTCCTTTGGGGGGTTATGCAATTTTTTGCAATTTTAAGGTGAATTTGTTCCTTTCAGGGTGGTATTGCAACTTTTGGCCATTTTGAGGCGAATTTGTTCCTTTGGGGGGTATTGCAACTTTTGGCCATTTTGAGGCGAATTTGTTCTTTTTGGGGGGTATTGCAACTTTTTGCAATTTTGAGGCGAAATTGTTCCTTTGGGGGGGTATTGCAACTTTTGGCCATTTTGAGGCGAAATTGTTCCTTTGGGGGGTATTGCAACTTTTGGCCATTTTCAGTCAAAATTGTTCCTTTGGGGGGGTTTTTGAACTTTTGGCCATTTTGAGGCGAATTTGTTCCTTTTGGGGGGGTATTGCAACTTTTGGCCATTTTGAGGCGAAATTGTTCCTTTGGGGGGGTATTGCAACTTTTGGCCATTTTGAGGCGAATTTGTTCCTTTGGGGGGTTTTGGAACTTTTGGCCATTTTGAGTCAAAATTGTTCTTTTGTGGGAGTATTTCAACTTTTGGCCATTTTGAGGCAAATTTGTTCATTTGGGGGGTTATGCAATTTTTTGCAATTTTAAGGCGAATTTGTTCCTTTCAGGGGGGTATTGCAACTTTTGGCCATTTTGAGGCAAATTTGTTCCTTTGGGGGGTATTGGAACTTTGGCCATTCTGAGTCAAAATTGTTCCTTTGGGAGAGTATTTCAACTTTTGGCCATTTTGAGGCGAATTTGTTCCTTTGGGGGGGTATTGCAACTTTTGGCCATTTTGAGGCGAATTTGTTCCTTTGGGGGGGTATTGCAACTTTTTGCAATTTTGAGGCAAAATTATTCCTTTGGGAGGGTATTGCAACTTTTGGCCATTTTGAGGCGAAATTGTTCCTTTGGGGGATATTGCAACTTTTGGCAATTTTGAGGCGAATTTGTTCCTTTGGGGGGTATTGCAACTTTTGGCCATTTTGAGGCGAAATTGTTTCTTTGGGGGGGTATTGCAACTTTTGGCCATTTTGAGGCGAAATTGTTCCTTTGGGGGGTATTGCAACTTTTGGCCATTTTGAAGCGAAACTGTTCCTTTGGGAGAGTATTTCAACTTTTGGCCATTTTGAGGCGAATTTGTTCCTTTGGGGGGTATTGCAACTTTTTGCAATTTTGAGGCGAAATTGTTCCTTTGGGGGGTATTGCAACTTTTTGCCATTTTGAGGCGAAATTTTTCCTTTGGGGGATATTGCAACTTTTGGCCATTTTGATGCGAAATTGTTCCTTTGGGGGGGTATTGCAACTTTTGGCCATTTTGAGGCGAAATGTTTCTTTTGGGGGGTATTGCAACTTTTTGCAATTTTGAGGTGAATTTGTTCCTTTGGGGGAGTATTGCAACTTTTGGCCATTTTGAGGCGAAATGTTTCCTTTAGGAGGATATTGCAACTTTTTGTCATTTTGAGGCAAATTTGTTCCTTTGGGGGGGTATTGGAACTTTTGGCCATTCTGAGTCAAAATTGTTCCTTTGGGAGAGTATTTCAACTTTTTGCCATTTTGAGGCGAATTTGTTCCTTTTGGGGTGTATTGCAACTTTTGGCCATTTTGAGGCGAAATTGTTCCTTTGGGGGGGTATTGCAACTTTTGGCCATTTTGAGGCGAAATTGCTCCTTTGGGGGGGTATTGCAACTTTTGGCCATTTTGAGGCGAAATTGCTCCTTTGGGGGGGTATTGCAACTTTTGGCCATTTTAAAGCGAAACTGTTCTTTTGGGAGGGTATTGCAACTTTTGGCCATTTTGAGGCGAAATTGTTCCTTTGGGGGGGTATTGTAACTTTTGGCCATTTTGAGGCGAAATTGCTCCTTTGGGGGGTTTTGCAACTTTTGGCCATTTTGAGGCGACATTGTTCCTTTGGGGGGGTATTGCAACTTTTGGCCATTTTGAGGCGAAATTGCTCCTTTGGGGGGGTATTGCAACTTTTGGCCAATTTGAGGCGAAACTGTTTCTTTGGGAGGGTATTGCAACTTTTGGCCATTTTGAGGCGAAATTGTTCCTTTCGGGGGGTATTGCAACTTTTGGCCATTTTAAAGCGAAACTGTTCCTTTGGGAGGGTATTGCAACTTTTGGCCATTTTGAGGCGAATTTGTTCTTTTGTGGGAGTATTGCAACTTTTGGCCATTTTGAGGCAAAATTGTTCCTTTGGGGGATATTGCAACTTTTGGCAATTTTGAGGCGAATTTGTTCCTTTGGGGGGTATTGCAACTTTTGGCCATTTTGAGGCGAATTTGTTCCTTTGGGGGGGTATTGCAACTTTTTGCAATTTTGAGGCGAAATTGTTCCTTTGGGGGGGTATTGCAACTTTTGGCCATTTTGAGGCGAAATTGTTCCTTTGGGGGGTATTGCAACTTTTGGCCATTTTCAGTCGAAATTGTTCCTTTGGGGGGGTTTTTGAACTTTTGGCCATTTTGAGGCGAATTTTTTCCTTTTGGGGGGGTATTGCAACTTTTGGCCATTTTGAGGCGAACTTGTTCCTTTGGGGGGGTATTGCAACTTTTGGCCATTTTGAGGCGAATTTGTTCCTTTGGGGGGTTTTGGAACTTTTGGCCATTTTGAGTCAAAATTGTTCTTTTGGGGGAGTATTTCAACTTTTGGCCATTTTGAGGCGAATTTGTTCATTTGGGGGGTCATGCAATTTTTTGCAATTTTAAGGCGAATTTGTTCCTTTCAGGGGGGTATTGCAACTTTTGGCCATTTTGAGGCAAATTTGTTCCTTTGGGGGGTATTGCAACTTTTGGCCATTTTAAAGCGAAACTGTTCCTTTGGGAGGGTATTGCAACTTTTGGTCATTTTGAGTCGAATTTGTTCCTTTGGGGGGTATTGGAACTTTGGCCATTCTGAGTCAAAATTGTTCCTTTGGGAGAGTATTTCAACTTTTGGCCATTTTGAGGCGAATTTGTTCCTTTGGTGGGGGTATTGCAACTTTTGGCCATTTTGAGGCGAAATTGTTCCTTTGGGGGGGTATTGTAACTTTTGGCCATTTTGAGGCGAAATTGCTCCTTTGGGGGGTTTTGCAACTTTTGGCCATTTTTAGGCGACATTGTTCCTTTGGGGGGGTATTGCAACTTTTGGCCATTTTGAGGCGAAATTGCTCCTTTGGGGGGGTATTGCAACTTTTGGCCAATTTGAGGCGAAACTGTTTCTTTGGGAGGGTATTGCAACTTTTGGCCATTTTGAGGCGAAATTGTTCCTTTCGGGGGGTATTGCAACTTTTGGCCATTTTAAAGCGAAACTGTTCCTTTGGGAGGGTATTGCAACTTTTGGCCATTTTGAGGCGAATTTGTTCTTTTGTGGGAGTATTGCAACTTTTGGCCATTTTGAGGCAAAATTGTTCCTTTGGGGGATATTGCAACTTTTGGCAATTTTGAGGCGAATTTATTCCTTTGGGGGGGTATTGCAACTTTTTGCAATTTTGAGGCAAAATTGTTCCTTTGGGGGGGTATTGCAACTTTTGGCCATTTTGAGGCGAAATTGTTCCTTTGGGGGATATTGCAACTTTTGGCAATTTTGAGGCGAATTTGTTCCTTTGGGGGGTATTGCAACTTTTGGCCATTTTGAGGCGAAATTGTTCCTTTGGGGGGGTATTGCAACTTTTGGCCATTTTGAGGCGAAATTGTTCCTTTGGGGGGTATTGCAACTTTTGGCCATTTTGAAGCGAAACTGTTCCTTTGGCAGAGTATTTCAACTTTTGGCCATTTTGAGGCGAATTTGTTCCTTTGGGGGGTATTGCAACTTTTTGCAATTTTGAGGCGAAATTGTTCCTTTGGGGGGGTATTGCAACTTTTTGCCATTTTGAGGCGAAATTGTTCCTTTGGGGAATATTGCAACTTTTGGCCATTTTGATGCGAAATTGTTCCTTTGGGGGGGGGTATTGCAACTTTTGGCCATTTTGAGGCGAAATGTTTCTTTTGGGGGGTATTGCAACTTTTTGCAATTTTGAGGCGAATTTGTTCCTTTGGGGGAGTATTGCAACTTTTGGCCATTTTGAGGCGAAATGTTTCCTTTAGGAGGATATTGCAACTTTTGGTCATTTTGAGGCGAATTTGTTCCTTTGGGGGGGTATTGGAACTTTTGGCCATTCTGAGTCAAAATTGTTCCTTTGGGAGAGTATTTCAACTTTTTGCCATTTTGAGGCGAATTTGTCCCTTTGGGGGGGTATTGCAACTTTTGGCCATTTTGAGGCGAAATTGTTCCTTTGGGGGGGTATTGCAACTTTTGGCCATTTTGAGGCGAAATTGCTCCTTTGGGGGGGTATTGCAACTTTTGGCCATTTTGAGGCGAAATTGCTCCTTTGGGGGGGTGTTGCAACTTTTGGCCATTTTAAAGCGAAACTGTTCTTTTGGGAGGGTATTGCAACTTTTGGCCATTTTGAGGCGAAATTGTTCCTTTGGGGGGGTATTGTAACTTTTGGCCATTTTGAGGCGAAATTGCTCCTTTGGGAGGTTTTGCAACTTTTGGCCATTTTGAGGCGACATTGTTCCTTTGGGGGGGTATTGCAACTTTTGGCCATTTTGAGGCGAAATTGCTCCTTTGGGGGGGTATTGCAACTTTTGGCCAATTTGAGGCGAAACTGTTTCTTTGGGAGGGTATTGCAACTTTTGGCCATTTTGAGGCGAAATTGTTCCTTTCGGGGGGTATTGCAACTTTTGGCCATTTTAAAGCGAAACTGTTCCTTTGGGAGGGTATTGCAACTTTTGGCCATTTTGAGGCGAATTTGTTCCTTTGGGGGGGTATTGCAACTTTTGGCCATTTTGAGTCAAAATTGTTCTTTTGTGGGAGTATTGCAACTTTTGGCCATTTTGAGGCGAAATTGTTCCTTTGGGGGGTAATGCAACTTTTGGCCATTTTAAAGCGAAACTGTTCCTTTGGGAGGGTATTGTAACTTTTGGCCATTTTGACGCGAAATTGCTCCTTTAGGGGGTTTTGCAACTTTTGGCCATTTTGAGGCGAACTTGTTCCTTTGGGGGGGTATTGCAACTTTTGGCCATTTTGAGGCGAAATTGTTCCTTTGGGGGGTATTGCAACTTTTGGCCATTTTGAGGCGAAACTGTTCCTTTGGGAGGATATTGCAACTTTTGGCCATTTTGAGTCAAAATTGTTCTTTTGGGGGAGTATTGCAACTTTTGGCCATTTTGAGGCGAAATTGTTCCTTTGAGGGGGGTATTGCAACTTTTGGCCATTTGGAGGCGAAACTGTTCCTTTGGGAGGATATTGCAACTTTTGGCCATTTTGAGTCAAAATTGTTCTTTTGGGGGAGTATTGCAATTTTTGGCCATTTTGAGGCGAAATTGTTCCCTTGGGGGGTTTTGCAATTCTTTGCAATTTTAAGGCGAATTTGTTCCTTTCAGGGGGGTATTGCAACTTTTGGCCATTCTGAGTCAAAATTGTTCTTTTGGGGGGGTATGGCAACTTTTGGCTATTTTAAAGTGAAACTGTTCCTTTGGGAGGGTATTGCAACTTTTGGCCATATTGAGGCGAATTTGTTCCTTTGGGGGGGTATTTCAACTTTTGGCCATTTTGAGGCGAATTTGTTCCTTTGGGGGAGTATTGCAACTTTTGGCCATTTTGAGGCGAAATGCTTCCTTTGGGGGGGTATTGCAACTTTTTGCAATTTTGAGGCGAATTTGTTCCTTTGGGGGGAATTGCAACTTTTGGCCATTTTGATGCGAAATTGTTCCTTTGGGGGGGTATTGCAACTTTTGACCATTTTGAGGCGAAATTGTTCTTTTGGGGGGTATTGCAACTTTTGGCCATTTTAAAGCGAAACTGTTCCTTTGGGAGGGTATTGCAACTTTTGGCCATTTTGAGGCGAATTTGTTCCTTTGGGGGGGTATTGCAACTTTTGGCCATTTTGAGTCAAAATTGTTCTTTTGGGGGAGTATTGCAACTTTTGGCCATTTTGAGGCGAAATTGTTCCTTTGACGGGGGTATTGCAACTTTTGGCCATTTTGAGGCGAAATTGTTCTTTTGGGGGGTATTGCAACTTTTGGCCATTTTAAAGCGAAACTGTTCCTTTGGAAGGGTATTGCAACTTTTGGCCATTTTGAGGCGAATTTGTTCCTTTGGGGGGTATTGCAACTTTTGGCCATTTTGAGTCAAAATTGTTCTTTTGGGGGAGTATTGCAACTTTTGGCCATTTTGAGGCGAAATTGTTCCTTTGACGGGGGTATTGCAACTTTTGGCCATTTTGAGGCGAAATTGTTCTTTTGGGGGTATTGCAACTTTTGGCCATTTTAAAGCGAAACTGTTCCTTTGGGAGGGTATTGCAACTTTTGGCCATTTTGAGGCGAATTTGTTCCTTTGGGGGGGTATTGCAACTTTTGGCCATTTTGAGTCAAAATTGTTCTTTTGGGGGAGTATTGCAACTTTTGGCCATTTTGAGGCGAAATTGTTCCTTTGAGGGGGGTATTGCAACTTTTGGCCATTTTGAGGCGAAATTGTTCCCTTGGGGGTTATGTAATTCTTTGCAATTTTAAGGCGAAATTGTTCCTTTCAGGGGGGTATTGCAACTTTTGGCCATTTTGAGGCGAAATTGTTCCTTTGGGGTGGTATTGCAACTTTTGGCCATTTTGAGGCGAAATTGCTCCTTTGGGGGGGTATTGCAACTTTTGGCCATTTTGAGGCGAAATTACTCCTTTGGGGGGGTATTGCAACTTTTCGCCATTTTGAGGCGAAATTGTTCCTTTGGGGGGGTATTGCAACTTTCGGCCATTTTCAAGCCAAACTGTTCCTTTCGGAGGGTATTGCAACTTTTGGCCATTTTGAGGCGAAATTGTTCCTTTGGGGGGGTATTGCAACTTTTGGCCATTTTAAAGCGAAACTGTTCCTTTGGGAGGGTATTGCAACTTTTGGCCATTTTGAGGCGAATTTGTTCCTTTGGGGGGGTATTGCAACTTTTGGCCATTTTGAGGCGAAATTGTTCCTTTGGGGGGGTATTGCAACTTTTGGCCATTTTGAGGTGAAATTGTTCCTTTGGGGGGGTATTGCAACTTTTGGCCATTTTGAGGCGAATTTGTTCCTTTGGGGGTATTGCAACTTTTAGCCATTTTGAGGCAAAATTGTTCCTTTGGGGGGGTATTGCAACTTTTGGCCATTTTGAGGCGAATTTGTTCCTTTGGGGGGTATTGCAACTTTTGGCCATTTTGAGGCGAATTTGTTCCTTTGGGGGGGTATTGCAACTTTTGGCCATTTTGAGGCGAAATTGTTCCTTTGGGGGGGTATTGCAACTTTTGGCCATTTTGAGGTGAAATTGTTCCTTTGGGGGGGTATTGCAACTTTTGGCCATTTTGAGGCGAATTTGTTCCTTTGGGGGGTATTGCAACTTTTAGCCATTTTGAGGCAAAATTGTTCCTTTGGGGGGGTATTGCAACTTTTGGCCATTTTGAGGCGAATTTGTTCCTTTGGGGGGTATTGCAACTTTTGGCCATTTTGAGTCAAAATTGTTCTTTTGGGGGAGTATTGCAACTTTTGGCCATTTTGAGGCGAAATTGTTCCTTTGACGGGGGTATTGCAACTTTTGGCCATTTTGAGGCGAAATTGTTCTTTTGGGGGTATTGCAACTTTTGGCCATTTTAAAGCGAAACTGTTCCTTTGGGAGGGTATTGCAACTTTTGGCCATTTTGAGGCGAATTTGTTCCTTTGGGGGGGTATTGCAACTTTTGGCCATTTTGAGTCAAAATTGTTCTTTTGGGGGAGTATTGCAACTTTTGGCCATTTTGAGGCGAAATTGTTCCTTTGAGGGGGGTATTGCAACTTTTGGCCATTTTGAGGCGAAATTGTTCCCTTGGGGGTTATGTAATTCTTTGCAATTTTAAGGCGAAATTGTTCCTTTCAGGGGGGTATTGCAACTTTTGGCCATTTTGAGGCGAAATTGTTCCTTTGGGGTGGTATTGCAACTTTTGGCCATTTTGAGGCGAAATTGCTCCTTTGGGGGGGTATTGCAACTTTTGGCCATTTTGAGGCGAAATTACTCCTTTGGGGGGGTATTGCAACTTTTCGCCATTTTGAGGCGAAATTGTTCCTTTGGGGGGGTATTGCAACTTTCGGCCATTTTCAAGCCAAACTGTTCCTTTCGGAGGGTATTGCAACTTTTGGCCATTTTGAGGCGAAATTGTTCCTTTGGGGGGGTATTGCAACTTTTGGCCATTTTAAAGCGAAACTGTTCCTTTGGGAGGGTATTGCAACTTTTGGCCATTTTGAGGCGAATTTGTTCCTTTGGGGGGGTATTGCAACTTTTGGCCATTTTGAGGCGAAATTGTTCCTTTGGGGGGGTATTGCAACTTTTGGCCATTTTGAGGTGAAATTGTTCCTTTGGGGGGGTATTGCAACTTTTGGCCATTTTGAGGCGAATTTGTTCCTTTGGGGGGTATTGCAACTTTTAGCCATTTTGAGGCAAAATTGTTCCTTTGGGGGGGTATTGCAACTTTTGGCCATTTTGAGGCGAATTTGTTCCTTTGGGGGGTATTGCAACTTTTGGCCATTTTGAGGCGAATTTGTTCCTTTGGGGGGGTATTGCAACTTTTGGCCATTTTGAGGCGAAATTGTTCCCTTGGGGGTTATGTAATTCTTTGCAATTTTAAGGCGAAATTGTTCCTTTCAGGGGGGTATTGCAACTTTTGGCCATTTTGAGGCGAAATTGCTCCTTTGGGGGGGTATTGCAACTTTTGGCCATTTTGAGGCGAAATTACTACTTTGGGGGGGTATTGCAACTTTTCGCCATTTTGAGGTGAAATTGTTCCTTTGGGGGGGTATTGCAACTTTTGGCCATTTTCAAGCCAAACTGTTCCTTTCGGAGGGTATTGCAACTTTTGGCCATTTTGAGGCAAAATTGTTCCTTTGGGGGGGTATTGCAACTTTTGGCCATTTTAAAGCGAAACTGTTCCTTTGGGAGGGTATTGCAGCTTTTGGCCATTTTGAGGCGAATTTGTTCCTTTGGGGCGGTATTGCAACTTTTTGCCATTTTGAGGCGAAATTGTTCCTTTGGGGGGTATTGCAACTTTTGGCCATTTTGAGGCGAATTTGTTCCTTTGGGGGGGTTTTGGAACTTTTGGCCATTTTGAGTCAAAATTGTTCTTTTGGGGGAGTATTTCAACTTTTGGCCATTTTGAGGCGAAATTGTTCCTTTGGGGGGTTATGCAATTTTTTGCAATTTTAAGGTGAATTTGTTCCTTTCAGGGTGGTATTGCAACTTTTGGCCATTTTGAGGCGAATTTGTTCCTTTGGGGGGTATTGCAACTTTTGGCCATTTTGAGGCGAATTTGTTCCTTTTGGGGGGGTATTGCAACTTTTTGCAATTTTGAGGCGAAATTGTTCCTTTGGGGGGGTATTGCAACTTTTGGCCATTTTGAGGCGAAATTGTTCCTTTGGGGGGTATTGCAACTTTTGGCCATTTTCAGTCGAAATTGTTCCTTTGGGGGGGTTTTGAACTTTTGGCCATTTTGAGGCGAATTTGTTCCTTTTGGGGGGGTATTGCAACTTTTGGCCATTTTGAGGCGAAATTGTTCCTTTGGGGGGGTATTGCAACTTTTGGCCATTTTGAGGCGAATTTGTTCCTTTGGGGGGTTTTGGAACTTTTGGCCATTTTGAGTCAAAATTGTTCTTTTGGGGGAGTATTTCAACTTTTGGCCATTTTGAGGCGAATTTGTTCATTTGGGGGGTATTGCAACTTTTGGCCATTTAAAAGCGAAACTGTTCCTTTGGGAGGGTATTGCAACTTTTGGTCATTTTGAGTCGAATTTGTTCCTTTGGGGGGTATTGGAACTTTGGCCATTCTGAGTCAAAATTGTTCCTTTGGGAGAGTATTTCAACTTTTGGCCATTTTGAGGCGAATTTGTTCCTTTGGGGGGTTTATTGCAACTTTTGGCCATTTTGAGGCGAATTTGTTCCTTTGGGGGGTTTATTGCAACTTTTGGCCATTTTGAGGCGAATTTGTTCCTTTGGGGGGTTTATTGCAACTTTTGGCCATTTTGAGGCGAAATTGTTCTTTTGGGGGGGTATTGCAACTTTTGGCCATTTTGAGGCGAAATTGCTCCTTTGGGGGGGTATTGCAACTTTTGGCCATTTTGAGGCGAAATTACTACTTTGGGGGGGTATTGCAACTTTTCGCCATTTTGAGGTGAAATTGTTCCTTTGGGAGGGTATTGCAGCTTTTGGCCATTTTGAGGCGAATTTGTTCCTTTGGGGCGGTATTGCAACTTTTTGCCATTTTGAGGCGAAATTGTTCCTTTGGGGGGTATTGCAACTTTTGGCCATTTTGAGGCGAATTTGTTCCTTTGGGGGGGTTTTGGAACTTTTGGCCATTTTGAGTCAAAATTGTTCTTTTGGGGGAGTATTTCAACTTTTTGCCATTTTGAGGCGAAATTGTTCCTTTGGGGGGTTATGCAATTTTTTGCAATTTTAAGGTGAATTTGTTCCTTTCAGGGTGGTATTGCAACTTTTGGCCATTTTGAGGCGAATTTGTTCCTTTGGGGGGTATTGCAACTTTTGGCCATTTTGAGGCGAATTTGTTCCTTTTGGGGGGGTATTGCAACTTTTTGCAATTTTGAGGCGAAATTGTTCCTTTGGGGGGTATTGCAACTTTTGGCCATTTTGAGGCGAAATTGTTCCTTTGGGGGGTATTGCAACTTTTGGCCATTTTCAGTCGAAATTGTTCCTTTGGGGGGGGTTTTGAACTTTTGGCCATTTTGAGGCGAATTTGTTCCTTTGGGGGGTTTTGGAACTTTTGGCCATTTTGAGTCAAAATTGTTCTTTTGGGGGAGTATTTCAACTTTTGGCCATTTTGAGGCGAATTTGTTCATTTGGGGGGTATTGCAACTTTTGGCCATTTTAAAGCGAAACTGTTCCTTTGGGAGGGTATTGCAACTTTTGGTCATTTTGAGTCGAATTTGTTCCTTTGGGGGGTATTGGAACTTTGGCCATTCTGAGTCAAAATTGTTCCTTTGGGAGAGTATTTCAACTTTTGGCCATTTTGAGGCGAATTTGTTCCTTTGGGGGGTTTATTGCAACTTTTGGCCATTTTGAGGCGAATTTGTTCCTTTGGGGGGGTATTGCAACTTTTTGCAATTTTGAGGCAAAATTGTTCCTTTGGGGGGGTATTGCAACTTTTGGCCATTTTGAGGCGAAATTGTTCCTTTGGGGGATATTGCAACTTTTGGCAATTTTAAAGCGAAACTGTTCCTTTGGGAGGGTATTGCAACTTTTGGCCATTTTGAGGCGAATTTGTTCCTTTGGGGGGTTTATTGCAACTTTTGGCCATTTTGAGGCGAATTTGTTCCTTTGGGGGGGTATTGCAACTTTTTGCAATTTTGAGGCAACATTGTTCCTTTGGGGGGGTATTGCAACTTTTGGCCATTTTGAGGCGAAATTGTTCCTTTGGGGATATTGCAACTTTTGGCAATTTTGAGGCGAGTTTGTTCCTTTGGGGGGGTATTGCAACTTTTGGCCATTTTGAGGCGAAATTGTTCCTTTGGGGGGGTATTGCAACTTTTGGCCATTTTGAGGCGAAATTGTTCCTTTGGTGGGTATTGCAACTTTTGGCCATTTTGAAGCGAAACTGTTCCTTTGGGAGAGTATTTCAACTTTTGGCCATTTTGAGGCGAATTTGTTCCTTTGGGGGGTATTGCAACTTTTTGCAATTTTGAGGCGAAATTGTTCCTTTGGGAGGGTATTGCAACTTTTTGCCATTTTGAGGCGAAATTGTTCCTTTGGGGGATATTGCAACTTTTGGCCATTTTGATGCGAAATTGTTCCTTTGGGGGGGGGGTATTGCAACTTTTGGCCATTTTGAGACGAAATGTTTCTTTTGGGGGGGTATTGCAACTTTTTGCAATTTTGAGGCGAATTTGTTCCTTTGGGGGAGTATTGCAACTTTTGGCCATTTTGAGGCGAAATGTTTCCTTTAGGAGGATATTGCAACTTTTGGTCATTTTGAGGCGAATTTGTTCCTTTGGGGGGGTTTTGGAACTTTTGGCCATTCTGAGTCAAAATTGTTCCTTTGGGAGAGTATTTCAACTTTTTGCCATTTTGAGGCGAATTTGTTCCTTTGGGGGGGTATTGCAACTTTTGGCCATTTTGAGGCGAAATTGTTCCTTTGGGGGGGTATTGCAACTGTTGGCCATTTTGAGGCGAAATTGCTCCTTTGGGGGGTATTGCAACTTTTGGCCATTTTGAGGCGAAATTGCTCCTTTGGGGGGGTATTGCAACTTTTGGCCATTTTAAAGCGAAACTGTTCTTTTGGGAGGGTATTGCAACTTTTGGCCATTTTGAGGCGAAATTGTTCCTTTGGGGGGTTTTGCAACTTTTGGCCATTTTGAGGCAACATTGTTCCTTTGGGGGGGTATTGCAACTTTTGGCCATTTTGAGGCGAAATTGCTCCTTTGGGGGGGTATTGCAACTTTTGGCCAATTTGAGGCGAAACTGTTTCTTTGGGAGGGTATTGCAACTTTTGGCCATTTTGAGGCGAAATTGTTCCTTTCGGGGGGTATTGCAACTTTTGGCCATTTTAAAGCGAAACTGTTCCTTTGGGAGGGTATTGCAACTTTTGGTCATTTTGAGGCGAATTTGTTCCTTTGGGGGGGTATTGCAACTTTTGGCCATTTTGAGTCAAAATTGTTCTTTTGTGGGAGTATTGCAACTTTTGGCCATTTTGAGGCGAAATTGTTCCTTTGGGGGGTAATGCAAATTTTGGTCATTTTAAAGCGAAACTGTTCCTTTGGGAGGGTATTGCAACTTTTGGCCATTTTGAGGCGAATTTGTTCCTTTGGGGGGGTATTGTAACTTTTGGCCATTTTGACGCGAAATTGCTCCTTTAGGGGGTTTTGCAACTTATGGCCATTTTGAGGCGAACTTGTTCCTTTGGGGGGTTATTGCAACTTTTGGCCATTTTGAGGCGAATTTGTTCCTTTGGGGGAGTATTGCAACTTTTGGCCATTTTGAGGCGAAATTGTTCCTTTGAGGGGGTATTGCAACTTTTGGCCATTTTGAGGCGAAATTGTTCCTTTGGGAGGATATTGCAACTTTTGGCCATTTTGAGTCAAAATTGTTCTTTTGGGGGAGTATTGCAATTTTTGGCCATTTTGAGGCGAAATTGTTCCCTTGGGGGGTTATGCAATTCTTTGCAATTTTAAGGCGAATTTGTTCCTTTCAGGGGGGTATTGCAACTTTTGGCCATTCTGAGTCAAAATTGTTCTTTTGGGGGGTATGGCAACTTTTGGCTATTTTAAAGCGAAACTGTTCCTTTGGGAGGGTATTGCAACTTTTGGCCATTTTGAGGCGAATTTGTTCCTTTGGGGGGGTATTTCAACTTTTGGCCATTTTGAGGCGAATTTGTTCCTTTGGGGGAGTGTTGCAACTTTTGGCCATTTTGAGGCGAAATGCTTCCTTTGGGGGGGTATTGCAACTTTTGACCATTTTGAGGCGAAATTGTTATTTTGGGGGGTATTGCAACTTTTGGCCATTTTAAAGCGAAACTGTTCCTTTGGGAGGGTATTGCAACTTTTGGCCATTTTGAGGCGAATTTGTTCCTTTGGGGGGGTATTGCAACTTTTGGCCATTTTGAGTCAAAATTGTTCTTTTGGGGGAGTATTGCAACTTTTGGCCATTTTGAGGCGAAATTGTTCCTTTGACGGGGGTATTGCAACTTTTGGCCATTTTGAGGCGAAATTGTTCTTTTGGGGGGTATTGCAACTTTTGGCCATTTTAAAGCGAAACTGTTCCTTTGGGAGGGTATTGCAACTTTTGGCCATTTTGAGGCGAATTTGTTCCTTTGGGGGGGTATTGCAACTTTTGGCCATTTTGAGTCAAAATTGTTCTTTTGGGGGAGTATTGCAACTTTTGGCCATTTTGAGGCGAAATTGTTCCTTTCAGGGGGGTATTGCAACTTTTGGCCATTTTGAGTCAAAATTGTTCTTTTGTGGGAGTATTGCAACTTTTGGCCATTTTGAGGCGAAATTGTTCCTTTGGGGGGTAATGCAACTTTTGGCCATTTTAAAGCGAAACTGTTCCTTGGGGGGGGGGGGGTATTGCAACTTTTGGCCATTTTGAGGCGAAATGTTTCTTTTGGGGGGGTATTGCAACTTTTTGCAATTTTGAGGCGAATTTGTTCCTTTGGGGGAGTATTGCAACTTTTGGCCATTTTGAGGCGAAATGTTTCCTTTAGGAGGATATTGCAACTTTTGGTCATTTTGAGGCGAATTTGTTCCTTTGGGGGGGTATTGGAACTTTTGGCCATTCTGAGTCAAAATTGTTCCTTTGGGAGAGTATTTCAACTTTTTGCCATTTTGAGGCGAATTTGTTCCTTTGGGGGGGTATTGCAACTTTTGGCCATTTTGAGGCGAAATTGTTCCTTTGGGGGGGTATTGCAACTTTTGGCCATTTTGAGGCGAAATTGCTCCTTTGGGGGGGTATTGCAACTTTTGGCCATTTTGAGGCGAAATTGCTCCTTTGGGGGGGTATTGCAACTTTTGGCCATTTTAAAGCGAAACTGTTCTTTTGGGAGGGTATTGCAACTTTTGGCCATTTTGAGGCGAAATTGTTCCTTTGGGGGGGTATTGTAACTTTTGGCCATTTTGAGGCGAAATTGCTCCTTTGGGGGGTTTTGCAACTTTTGGCCATTTTGAGGCGACATTGTTCCTTTGGGGGGGTATTGCAACTTTTGGCCATTTTGAGGCGAAATTGCTCCTTTGGGGGGGTATTGCAACTTTTGGCCAATTTGAGGCGAAACTGTTTCTTTGGGAGGGTATTGCAACTTTTGGCCATTTTGAGGCGAAATTGTTCCTTTTGGGGGGTATTGCAACTTTTGGCCATTTTAAAGCGAAACTGTTCCTTTGGGAGGGTATTGCAACTTTTGGCCATTTTGAGGCGAATTTGTTCCTTTGGGGGGGTATTGCAACTTTTGGCCATTTTGAGTCAAAATTGTTCTTTTGTGGGAGTATTGCAACTTTTGGCCATTTTGAGGCGAAATTGTTCCTTTGGGGGGTAATGCAACCTTTGGCCATTTTAAAGCGAAACTGTTCCTTTGGGAGGGTATTGCAACTTTTGGCCATTTTGAGGCGAATTTGTTCCTTTGGGGGGGTATTGTAACTTTTGGCCATTTTGACGCGAAATTGCTCCTTTAGGGGGTTTTGCAACTTTTGGCCATTTTGAGGCGAACTTGTTCCTTTGGGGGGGTATTGCAACTTTTGGCCATTATGAGGCGAAATTGTTCCTTTGGGGGGTATTGCAACTTTTGGCCATTTTGAGGCGAAACTGTTCCTTTGGGAGGATATTGCAACTTTTGGCCATTTTGAGTCAAAATTGTTCTTTTGGGGGAGTATTGCAACTTTTGGCCATTTTGAGGCGAAATTGTTCCTTTGAGGGGGGTATTGCAACTTTTGGCCATTTTGAGGCGAAACTGTTCCTTTGGGAGGATATTGCAACTTTTGGCCATTTTGAGTCAAAATTGTTCTTTTGGGGGAGTATTGCAATTTTTGGCCATTTTGAGGCGAAATTGTTCCCTTGGGGGGTTATGCAATTCTTTGCAATTTTAAGGCGAATTTGTTCCTTTCAGGGGGGTATTGCAACTTTTGGCCATTCTCAGTCAAAATTGTTCTTTTGGGGGGGTATGGCAACTTTTGGCTATTTTAAAGCGAAACTGTTCCTTTGGGAGGGTATTGCAACTTTTGGCCATTTTGAGGCGAATTTGTTCCTTTGGGGGGTATTTCAACTTTTGGCCATTTTGAGGCGAATTTGTTCCTTTGGGGGAGTATTGCAACTTTTGGCCATTTTGAGGCGAAATGCTTCCTTTGGGGGGGTATTGCAACTTTTTGCAATTTTGAGGCGAATTTGTTCCTTTGGGGGGTATTGCAACTTTTTGCCATTTTGATGCGAAATTGTTCCTTTGGGGGGGTATTGCAACTTTTGACCATTTTGAGGCGAAATTGTTCTTTTGGGGGGTATTGCAACTTTTGGCCATTTTAAAGCGAAACTGTTCCTTTGGGAAGGTATTGCAACTTTTGGCCATTTTGAGGCGAATTTGTTCCTTTGGGGGGTATTGCAACTTTTTGCCATTTTGATGCGAAATTGTTCCTTTGGGGGGGTATTGCAACTTTTGACCATTTTGAGGCGAAATTGTTCTTTTGGGGGGTATTGCAACTTTTGGCCATTTTGAGGCGAAATTGTTCCCTTGGGGGTTATGTAATTCTTTGCAATTTTAAGGCGAAATTGTTCCTTTCAGGGGGGTATTGCAACTTTTGGCCATTTTGAGGCGAAATTGTTCCTTTGGGGTGGTATTGCAACTTTTGGCCATTTTGAGGCGAAATTGCTCCTTTGGGGGGGTATTGCAACTTTTGGCCATTTTGAGGCGAAATTACTCCTTTGGGGGGGTATTGCAACTTTTCGCCATTTTGAGGCGAAATTGTTCCTTTGGGGGGGTATTGCAACTTTTGGCCATTTTCAAGCCAAACTGTTCCTTTCGGAGGGTATTGCAACTTTTGGCCATTTTGAGGCGAATTTGTTCCTTTGGGGGCGTTTTGGAACTTTTGGCCATTTTGAGTCAAAATTGTTCTTTTGGGGGAGTATTTCAACTTTTGGCCATTTTGAGGCGAAATTGTTCCTTTGGGGGTTATGCAATTTTTTGCAATTTTAAGGTGAATTTGTTCCTTTCAGGGTGGTATTGCAACTTTTGGCCATTTTGAGGCGAATTTGTTCCTTTGGGGGGTATTGCAACTTTTGGCCATTTTCAAGCCAAACTGTTCCTTTCGGAGGGTATTGCAACTTTTGGCCATTTTGAGGCGAAATTGTTCCTTTGGGGGGGTATTGCAACTTTTGGCCATTTTAAAGCGAAACTGTTCCTTTGGGAGGGTATTGCAACTTTTGGCCATTTTGAGGCGAATTTGTTCCTTTGGGGGGGTATTGCAACTTTTGGCCATTTTGAGGCGAAATTGTTCCTTTGGGAGGGTATTGCAACTTTTGGCCATTTTGAGGCGAATTTGTTCCTTTGGGGGGGTATTGCAACTTTTAGCCATTTTGAGGCAAAATTGTTCCTTTGGGGGGGTATTGCAATTCTTTGCAATTTTAAGGCGAAATTGTTCCTTTCAGGGGGGTATTGCAACTTTTGGCCATTTTGAGGCGAAATTGCTCCTTTGGGGGGGTATTGCAACTTTTGGCCATTTTGAGGCGAAATTGTTCCTTTGGGGGGGTATTGCAACTTTTGGCCATTTTGAGGCGAAATTGTTCCTTTGGGGGGGTATTGCAACTTTTGGCCATTTTGAGGCGAAATTACTACTTTGGGGGGGTATTGCAACTTTTCGCCATTTTGAGGCGAAATTGTTCCTTTGGGGGGGTATTGCAACTTTTGGCCATTTTCAAGCCAAACTGTTCCTTTCGGAGGGTATTGCAACTTTTGGCCATTTTGAGGCGAAATTGTTCCTTTGGGGGGGTATTGCAACTTTTGGCCATTTTAAAGCAAAACTGTTCCTTTGGGAGGGTATTGCAGCTTTTGGCCATTTTGAGGCGAATTTGTTCCTTTGGGGCGGTATTGCAACTTTTTGCCATTTTGAGGCGAAATTGTTCCTTTGGGGGCGTTTTGGAACTTTTGGCCATTTTGAGTCAAAATTGTTCTTTTGGGGGAGTATTTCAACTTTTGGCCATTTTGAGGCGAAATTGTTCCTTTGGGGGGTTATGCAATTTTTTGCAATTTTAAGGTGAATTTGTTCCTTTCAGGGTGATATTGCAACTTTTGGCCATTTTGAGGCGAATTTGTTCCTTTGGGGGGTATTGCAACTTTTGGCCATTTTGAGGCGAATTTGTTCCTTTTGGGGGGGGTATTGCAACTTTTTGCCATTTTGATGCGAAATTGTTCCTTTGGGGGGGTATTGCAACTTTTGACCATTTTGAGGCGAAATTGTTCTTTTGGGGGGTATTGCAACTTTTGGCCATTTTGAGGCGAAATTGTTCCCTTGGGGGTTATGTAATTCTTTGCAATTTTAAGGCGAAATTGTTCCTTTCAGGGGGGTATTGCAACTTTTGGCCATTTTGAGGCGAAATTGTTCCTTTGGGGTGGTATTGCAACTTTTGGCCATTTTGAGGCGAAATTGCTCCTTTGGGGGGGTATTGCAACTTTTGGCCATTTTGAGGCGAAATTACTCCTTTGGGGGGGTATTGCAACTTTTCGCCATTTTGAGGCGAAATTGTTCCTTTGGGGGGGTATTGCAACTTTTGGCCATTTTCAAGCCAAACTGTTCCTTTCGGAGGGTATTGCAACTTTTGGCCATTTTGAGGCGAATTTGTTCCTTTGGGGGCGTTTTGGAACTTTTGGCCATTTTGAGTCAAAATTGTTCTTTTGGGGGAGTATTTCAACTTTTGGCCATTTTGAGGCGAAATTGTTCCTTTGGGGGTTATGCAATTTTTTGCAATTTTAAGGTGAATTTGTTCCTTTCAGGGTGGTATTGCAACTTTTGGCCATTTTGAGGCGAATTTGTTCCTTTGGGGGGTATTGCAACTTTTGGCCATTTTCAAGCCAAACTGTTCCTTTCGGAGGGTATTGCAACTTTTGGCCATTTTGAAGCGAAATTGTTCCTTTGGGGGGGTATTGCAACTTTTGGCCATTTTAAAGCGAAACTGTTCCTTTGGGAGGGTATTGCAACTTTTGGCCATTTTGAGGCGAATTTGTTCCTTTGGGGGGGTATTGCAACTTTTGGCCATTTTGAGGCGAAATTGTTCCTTTGGGAGGGTATTGCAACTTTTGGCCATTTTGAGGCGAATTTGTTCCTTTGGGGGGGTATTGCAACTTTTAGCCATTTTGAGGCAAAATTGTTCCTTTGGGGGGGTATTGCAATTCTTTGCAATTTTAAGGCGAAATTGTTCCTTTCAGGGGGGTATTGCAACTTTTGGCCATTTTGAGGCGAAATTGCTCCTTTGGGGGGGTATTGCAACTTTTGGCCATTTTGAGGCGAAATTGTTCCTTTGGGGGGGTATTGCAACTTTTGGCCATTTTGAGGCGAAATTGTTCCTTTGGGGGGGTATTGCAACTTTTGGCCATTTTGAGGCGAAATTACTACTTTGGGGGGGTATTGCAACTTTTCGCCATTTTGAGGCGAAATTGTTCCTTTGGGGGGGTATTGCAACTTTTGGCCATTTTCAAGCCAAACTGTTCCTTTCGGAGGGTATTGCAACTTTTGGCCATTTTGAGGCGAAATTGTTCCTTTGGGGGGGTATTGCAACTTTTGGCCATTTTAAAGCAAAACTGTTCCTTTGGGAGGGTATTGCAGCTTTTGGCCATTTTGAGGCGAATTTGTTCCTTTGGGGCGGTATTGCAACTTTTTGCCATTTTGAGGCGAAATTGTTCCTTTGGGGGCGTTTTGGAACTTTTGGCCATTTTGAGTCAAAATTGTTCTTTTGGGGGAGTATTTCAACTTTTGGCCATTTTGAGGCGAAATTGTTCCTTTGGGGGGTTATGCAATTTTTTGCAATTTTAAGGTGAATTTGTTCCTTTCAGGGTGATATTGCAACTTTTGGCCATTTTGAGGCGAATTTGTTCCTTTGGGGGGTATTGCAACTTTTGGCCATTTTGAGGCGAATTTGTTCCTTTTGGGGGGGGTATTGCAACTTTTTGCAATTTTGAGGCAAAATTGTTCCTGTGGGGGGGTATTGCAACTTTTGGCCATTTTGAGGCGAAATTGTTCCTTTGAGGGGTATTGCAACTTTTGGCCATTTTCAGTCGAAATTGTTCCTTTGGGGGGGTATTGCAACTTTTGGCCATTTTGAGGCGAATTTGTTCCTTTGGGGGGTTTTGGAACTTTTGGCCATTTTGAGTCAAAATTGTTCTTTTGGGGGAGTATTTCAACTTTTGGCCATTTTGAGGCGAATTTGTTCATTTGGGGGGTTATGCAATTTTTTGCAATTTTAAGGCGAATTTGTTCCTTTCTGGGGGGTATTGCAACTTTTGGCCATTTTGAGGCAAATTTGTTCCTTTGGGGGTATTGCAACTTTTGGCCATTTTAAAGCGAAACTGTTCCTTTGGGAGGGTATTGCAACTTTTGGTCATTTTGAGTCAAAATTGTTCCTTTGGGAGAGTATTTCAACTTTTGGCCATTTTGAGGCGAATTTGTTCCTTTGGGGGGGTATTGGAACTTTGGCCATTCTGAGTCAAAATTGTTCCTTTGGGAGAATATTTCAACTTTTGGCCATTTTGAGGCGAATTTGTTCCTTTGGGGGGGTATTGCAACTTTTGGCCATTTTGAGGCGAATTTGTTCCTTTGGGGGGGTTATGCAACTTTTTGCAATTTTGAGGCAAAATTGTTCCTTTGGGGGGGTATTGCAACTTTTGGCCATTTTGAGGCGAAATTGTTCCTTTGGGGGATATTGCAACTTTTGGCAATTTTGAGGCGAATTTGTTCCTTTGGGGGGGTATTGCAACTTTTGGCCATTTTGAGGCGAAATTGTTCCTTTGGGGGGGTATTGCAACTTTTGGCCATTTTGAGGCGAAATTGTTCCTTTGGGGGGTATTGCAACTTTTGGCCATTTTGAAGCGAAACTGTTCCTTTGGGAGAGTATTTCAACTTTTGGCCATTTTGAGGCGAATTTGTTCCTTTGGGGGGTATTGCAACTTTTTGCAATTTTGAGGCGAAATTGTTCCTTTGGGGGGGTATTGCAACTTTTTGCCATTTTGAGGCGAAATTGTTCCTTTGGGGGATATTGCAACTTTTGGCCATTTTGATGCGAAATTGTTCCTTTGGGGGGGGGGGTATTGCAACTTTTGGCCATTTTGAGGCGAAATGTTTCTTTTGGGGGGGTATTGCAACTTTTTGCAATTTTGAGGCGAATTTGTTCCTTTAGGGGAGTATTGCAACTTTTGGCCATTTTGAGGCGAAATGTTTCCTTTAGGAGGATATTGCAACTTTTGGTCATTTTGAGGCGAATTTGTTCCTTTGGGGGGGTATTGGAACTTTTGGCCATTCTGAGTCAAAATTGTTCCTTTGGGAGAGTATTTCAACTTTTTGCCATTTTGAGGCGAATTTGTTCCTTTGGGGGGGTATTGCAACTTTTGGCCATTTTGAGGCGAAATTGTTCCTTTCGGGGGTATTGCAACTTTTGGCCATTTTGAGGCGAAATTGCTCCTTTGGGGGGGTATTGCAACTTTTGGCCATTTTGAGGCGAAATTGCTCCTTTGGGGGGGTATTGCAACTTTTGGCCATTTTAAAGCGAAACTGTTCTTTTGGGAGGGTATTGCAACTTTTGGCCATTTTGAGGCGAAATTTTTCCTTTGGGGGGTATTGTAACTTTTGGCCATTTTGAGGCGAAATTGCTCCTTTGGGGGGTTTTGCAACTTTTGGCCATTTTGAGGCGACATTGTTCCTTTGGGGGGGTATTGCAACTTTTGGCCATTTTGAGGCGAAATTGCTCCTTTGGGGGGGTATTGCAACTTTTGGCGAATTTGAGGCGAAACTGTTTCTTTGGGAGGGTATTGCAACTTTTGGCCATTTTGAGGCGAAATTGTTCCTTTCGGGGGTATTACAACTTTTGGCCATTTTGAGGCGAATTTGTTCCTTTGGGGGGGTATTGTAACTTTTGGCCATTTTGAGGCGAAATTGTTCCTTTGGGAGGGTATTGCAACTTTTGGCCATTTTGAGGCGAAATTGCTCCTTTGGGAGGGTATTGCAACTTTTGGCCATTTTGAGGCGAAATTGTTCCTTTCGGGGGGTATTACAACTTTTGGCCATTTTGAGGCGAATTTGTTCCTTTGGGGGGGTATTGTAACTTTTGGCCATTTTGAGGCGAATTTGTTCCTTTGGGGGGTATTGCAACTTTTGGCCACTTTGAGGCGAAATTGTTCCTTTGGGGGGTATTGCAACTTTTGGCCATTTTGAGGAGAAATTGTTCCTTTCGGGGGGTATTGCAACTTTTGGCCATTTTAAAGCGAAACTGTTCCTTTGGGAGGGTATTGCAACTTTTGGCCATTTTGAGGCGAATTTGTTCCTTTGGGGGGGTAATTCAACTTTTGGCCATTTTGAGGCAAAATTGTTCCATTGGGGAATATTGCAAGTTTTGGCCATTTTGAGGCGAAATTGTTCCTTTGGGAGGGTATTGCAACTTTTGGCCATTTTGAGGAGAAATTGTTCCTTTGGGGGGGTATTGCAACTTTTGGCCATTTTAAGGCGAAACTGTTCCTTTGGGAAGGTATTGCAACTTTTGGCCATTTTGAGGCGAAATTGTTCCTTTGGGGGGTATTGCAACTTTTGGCCGTTTTAAAGCGAAACTGTTCCTTTGGGAGGGTATTACAACTTTTGGCCATTTTGAGGCGAATTTGTTCCTTTGGGGGGGTATTGCAACTTTTGGCCATTTTGAGGCGAAATTGCTCCTTTGGGGGGATATTGCAACTTTTGGCCATTTTAAAGCGAAACTGTTCCTTTGGGAGGGTATTGCAACTTTTGGACATTTTGAGGCGAATTTGTTCCTTTCAGGGGGTATTACAACTTTTGGCCATTTTTAGGCGAAATTGCTCCTTTGGGGGGTATTGCAACTTTTGGCCATTTTGAGGCGAAATTGTTCCTTTGGGGGGTATTGCAACTTTTGGCGATTTTAAAGCGAAACTGTTCCTTTGGGAGGGTATTGCAACTTTTGGCCATTTTGAGGCGAAATTGTTCCTTTCGGGGGGTATTGCAACTTTTGGCCATTTTAAAGCGAAACTGTTCCTTTGGGAGGGTATTGCAACTTTTGGCCATTTTGAGTCGAAATTGTTCTTTTGGGGGAGTATTGCAACTTTTGGCCATTTTGCGGTGAAATTGTTCCTTTGGGGGGGTATTGCAACTTTTGGCCATTTTGAGGCGAAATTGCTCCTTTGGGGGGTTATGCAATTTTTTGCAATTTTAAGGCGAATTTGTTCCTTTCAGGGGGGTATTGCAACTTTTGGCCATTTTGAGGCGAAATTGCTCCTTTGGGGGGGTATTGCAACTTTTGGCCATTTTGAGGCGAAATTGTTCCTTTGGGGGGGTATTGCAACTTTTGGCCATTTTGAGGCGAAATTGTTCCTTTGGGGGGTATTGCAACTTTTGGCCATTTTGAGGCTATATTGTTCCTTTTTGGGGGTATTGCAACTTTTGGCCGTTTTAAAGCGAAACTGTTACTTTTGGAGGGTATTGCAACTTTTGGCCATTTTGAGGCGAATTTGTTCCTTTGGGGGATATTGCAACTTTTGGCCATTTTAAAGCGAAACTGTTCCTTTGGGGGGGTATTGCAACTTTTGGCCATTTTGAGGCAAATTTGTTCCTTTCAGGGGGGTATTACAACTTTTGGCCATTTTTAGGCGAAATTGCTCCTTTGGGGGGGTATTGCCACTTTTGGCCATTTTGAGGTGAAATTGTTCCTTTGGGGGGTATTGCAACTTTTGGCCATTTTAAAGCGAAACTGTTCCTTTAGGAGGGTATTGCAACTTTTGGCCATTTTGAGGCGAATTTGTTCCTTTGGGGGGATATTGCAACTTTTGGCCATTGTAAAGCGAAACTGTTCCTTTGGGGGGGTATTGCAACTTTTGGCCATTTTGAGGCGAAATTGCTCCTTTGGGGGGATATTGCAACTTTTGGCCATTTTAAAGCGAAACTGTTCCTTTGGGAGGGTATTGCAACTTTTGGCCATTTTGAGGCAAATTTGTTCCTTTCAGGGGGGTATTGCAACTTTTGGCCATTTTGAGGCGAAATTGTTCCTTTGGGGGGTATTGCAACTTTTGGCCATTTTAAAGCGAAACTGTTCCTTTGGGAGGGTATTGCAACTTTTGGCCAATTTGAGGCGAAATTGTTCCTTTCGGGGGGTATTGCAACTTTTGGCCATTTTAAAGCGAAACTGTTCCTTTGGGAGGGTATTGCAACTTTTGGCCATTTTGAGGCGAATTTGTTCCTTTGGGGGGGTAATTCAACTTTTGGCCATTTTGAGGCAAAATTGTTCCATTGGGGGGTATTGCAAGTTTTGGCCATTTTGAGGTGAAATTGTTCCTTTGGGGGGTATTGCATCTTTTGGCCATTTTGAGGCGAAATTGTTCCTTTGAGGGGGTTATGCAATTTTTTGCAATTTTAAGGCGAATTTGTTCCTTTCAGGGGGGTATTGCAACTTTTGGCCATTTTGAGGTGAAATTGCTCCTTTGGGGGGGTATTGCAACTTTTGGCCATTTTGAGGCGAAATTGTTCCTTTGGGCGGGTATTGCAACTTTTGGCCATTTTGAGGCGAAATTGTTCCTTTGGGGGGTATTGCAACTTTTGGCCATTTTCAAGCGAAACTATTCCTTTGGGAGGGTATTGCAACTTTTGGCCATTTTGAGGCGAATTTGTTCCTTTGGGGGGGTAATTCAACTTTTGGCCATTTTGAGGCAAAATTGTTCCATTGGGGGGTATTGCAAGTTTTGGCCATTTTGAGGCGAAATTGTTCCTTTGGGGGGTATTGCAACTTTTGGCCATTTTGAGGCGAAATTGTTCCTTTGGGGGGTATTGCAACTTTTGGCCATTTTCAAGCGAAACTGTTCCTTTGGGAGGGTATTGCAACTTTTGGCCATTTTGAGGCGAATTTGTTCCTTTGGGGGGGTATTGCAACTTTTGGCCATTTTGAGGCGAAATTGTTCCTTTGGGGGGTATTGCAACTTTTGGCCATTTTGAGGCGAAATTGTTCCTTTGGGGGGGTATTGCAACTTTTGGCCATTTTGAGGCGAAATTGCTACTTTGGGGGGGTATTGCAACTTTTGGCCATTTTGAGGCGAAATTGTTCCTTTGGGGGGTATTGCAACTTTTGGCCATTTTGAGGCGAAATTGTTCCTTTGGGGGGTATTGCAACTTTTGGCCATTTTGAGTCAAAATTGTTCTTTTGGGGGAGTATTGCAACTTTTGGTCATTTTGAGGCGAAATTGCTCCTTTGGGTGGTATTGCAACTTTTGGCCATTTTGAGGCGAAATTGCTCCTTTGGGGGGGTATTGCAACTTTTGGCCATTTTTTAGGCGAAATTGCTCCTTTGGGGGGGTATTGCAACTTTTGGCCATTTTGTGGCGAAATTGCTCCTTTAGGTGGGTATTGCAACTTTTGGCCATTTTGAGGCGAAATTGTTCCTTTGGGGGGGTATTGCAACTTTTGGCCATTTTAAAGCGAAACTGTTCCTTTGGGGGGGTATTGCAACTTTTGGCCATTTTGAGGCAAAATTGTTCCTTTGGGGGGTTATGCAATTTTTTGCAATTTTAAGGCGAATTTGTTCCTTTCAGGGGGGTATTGCAACTTTTGGCCATTTTGAGGCAAAATTGCTCCTTTGGGGGGGTATTGCAACTTTTGGCCATTTTGAGGCGAAATTGTTCCTTTGGTGGGGTATTCCAACTTTTGGCCATTTTGAGGCGAAATTATTCATTTGGGGGGTATTGCAACTTTAGGCCATTTTGAGGCGAAATTGTTCCTTTGGGGGGTATTGCAACTTTTGGGCATTTTGAGGCGAAATTGTTCCTTTGGGAGGGTATTGCAACTTTTGGCCATTTTGAGGCGAATTTGTTCCTTTGGGGGGGTATTGCAACTTTTGGCCATTTTGAGGCGAAATTGTTCCTTTGGGGGGTATTGCAACTTTTGGCCATTTTGAGGCGAAATTGCTCCTTTGGGGGGGTATTGCAACTTTTGGCCATTTTAAGGCGAAATTGCTCCTTTGGGGGGGTATTGCAACTTTTAGCCATTTTGTGGCGAAATTGCTCCATGGGTGGGTATTGCAACTTTTGGCCATTTTGAGGAGAAATTGCTTCTTTGGGGGGGTATTGCAACTTTTGGCCATTTTGAGGCGAAATTGTTCCTTTGGGGGGGTATTGCAACTTTTGGTCATTTTGAGGCGAAATTGCTCCTTTGGGTGGTATTGCAACTTTTGGCCATTTTGAGGCGAAATTGCTCCTTTGGGGGGGTATTGCAACTTTTGGCCATTTTGAGGCGAAATTGTTCCTTTGGGGGGGTATTGCAACTTTTGGCCATTTTGAGGCGAAATTGTTCCTTTGGGGGGTATTGCAACTTTTGGCCATTTTGAGGCGAAATTGTTCCTTTGGGGGGGTATTGCAACTTTTGGCCATTTTGAGGCGAAATTGCTACTTTGGGGGGGGTATTGCAAATTTTGGCCATTTTGAGGCGAAATTGTTCCTTTGGGGGGTATTGCAACTTTTGGCCATTTTGAGGCGAAATTGTTCCTTTGGGGGGTATTGCAACTTTTGGCCATTTTGAGTCAAAATTGTTCTTTTGGGGGAGTATTGCAACTTTTGGTCATTTTGAGGCGAAATTGCTCCTTTGGGTGGTATTGCAACTTTTGGCCATTTTGAGGCGAAATTGCTCCTTTGGGGGGGTATTGCAACTTTTGGCCATTTTTTAGGCGAAATTGCTCCTTTGGGGGGGTATTGCAACTTTTGGCCATTTTGTGGCGAAATTGCTCCTTTGGGTGGGTATTGCAACTTTTGGCCATTTTGAGGCGAAATTGTTCCTTTGGGGGGGTATTGCAACTTTTGGCCATTTTAAAGCGAAACTGTTCCTTTGGGGGGGTATTGCAACTTTTGGCCATTTTGAGGCAAAATTGTTCCTTTGGGGGGTTATGCAATTTTTTGCAATTTTAAGGCGAATTTGTTCCTTTCAGGGGGGTATTGCAACTTTTGGCCATTTTGAGGCGAAATTGCTCCTTTGGGTGGTATTTCAACTTTTGGCCATTTTGAGGCGAAATTGCTCCTTTGGGGGGGGTATTGCAACTTTTGGCCATTTTGAGGCGAAATTGCTCCTTTGGGGGGGTATTGCAACTTTTGGCCATTTTGAGGCGAAATTGTTCCTTTGGTGGGATATTGCAACTTTTGGCCATTTTGAGGCGAAATTATTCATTTGGGGGGGTATTGCAACTTTGGGCCATTTTGAGGTGAAATTGTTCCTTTGGGGGGTATTGCAACTTTTGGCCATTTTGAGGCGAAATTGTTCCTTTGGGGGGGTATTGCAACTTTTGGTCATTTTGAGGCGAAATTGCTCCTTTGGGTGGTATTGCAACTTTTGGCCATTTTGAGGCGAAATTGCTCCTTTGGGGGGGTATTGCAACTTTTGGCCATTTTGAGGCGAAATTGCTCCTTTGGGGGGGTATTGCAACTTTTGGCCATTTTGTGGCGAAATTGCTCCTTTGGGTGGGTATTGCAACTTTTGGCCATTTTGAGGCGAAATTGCTCCTTTGGGGGGGTATTGCAACTTTTGGCCATTTTAAAGCGAAACTGTTCCTTTGGGAGGGTATTGCAACTTTTGGCCATTTTGAGGCGAAATTGTTCCTTTAGGGGGGTATTGCAACTTTTGGCCATTTTGAGGCGAAATTGTTCCTTTGGGGGGTATTGCAACTTTTGGCCATTTTGAGGCGAAATTGTTCCTTTGGTGGGGTATTGCAACTTTTGGCCATTTTGAGGCGAAATTATTCATTTGGGGGGGTATTGCAACTTTGGGCCATTTTGAGGCGAAATTGTTCCTTTGGGGGGTATTGCAACTTTTGGCCATTTTGAGGCGAAATTGTTCCTTTGGTGGGGTATTGCAACTTTTGGCCATTTTGAGGCGAAATTATTCATTTGGGGGGGTATTGCAACTTTGGGCCATTTTGAGGCGAAATTGTTCCTTTGGGGGGTATTGCAACTTTTGGCCATTTTGAGGCGAAATTGTTCCTTTGGGGGGGTATTGCAACTTTTGGTCATTTTGAGGCGAAATTGCTCCTTTGGGTGGTATTGCAGCTTTTGGCTATTTTGAGGCGAAATTGCTCCTTTGGGGGGGTATTGCAACTTTTGGCCATTTTGAGGCGAAATTGCTCCTTTGGGGGGTATTGCAACTTTTGGCCATTTTGTGGCGAAATTGCTCCTTTGGGTGGGTATTGCAACTTTTGGCCATTTTGAGGCGAAATTGCTCCTTTGGGGGGGTATTGCAACTTTTGGCCATTTTAAAGCGAAACTGTTCCTTTGGGAGGGTATTGCAACTTTTGGCCATTTTGAGGCGAAATTGTTCCTTTGGGGGGGTATTGCAACTTTTGGCCATTTTGAGGCGAAATTGTTCCTTTGGGGGGTATTGCAACTTTTGGCCATTTTGAGGCGAAATTGTTCCTTTGGGGGGTATTGCAACTTTTGGCCATTTTCAAGCGAAACTGTTCCTTTGGGAGGGTATTGCAACTTTTGGCCATTTTGAGGCGAATTTGTTCCTTTGGGGGGGTATTGCAACTTTTGGCCATTTTGAGGCGAAATTGTTCCTTTGGGGGGTATTGCAACTTTTGGCCATTTTGAGGCGAAATTGTTCCTTTGGGGGGGTATTGCAACTTTTGGCCATTTTGAGGCGAAATTGCTACTTTGGGGGGGGTATTGCAACTTTTGGCCATTTTGAGGCGAAATTGTTCCTTTGGGGGGTATTGCAACTTTTGGCCATTTTGAGGCGAAATTGGTCCTTTGGGGGGTATTGCAACTTTTGGCCATTTTGAGGCGAAATTGTTCCTTTGGGGGGTATTGCAACTTTTGGTCATTTTGAGGCGAAATTGCTCCTTTGGGTGGTATTGCAACTTTTGGCCATTTTGAGGCGAAATTGCTCCTTTGGGGGGGTATTGCAACTTTTGGCCATTTTAAAGCGAAACTGTTCCTTTGGGAGGGTATTGCAACTTTTGGCCATTTTGAGGCAAAATTGTTCCTTTGGGGGATTATGCAATTTTTTGCAATTTTAAGGCGAATTTGTTCCTTTCAGGGGGGTATTGCAACTTTTGGCCATTTTGAGGCGAATATGCTCCTTTGGGGGGGTATTGCAACTTTTGGCCATTTTGAGGCGAAATTGTTCCTTTGGTGGGGTATTCCAACTTTTGGCCATTTTGAGGCGAAATTATTCATTTGGGGGGTATTGCAACTTTAGGCCATTTTGAGGCGAAATTGTTCCTTTGGGGGGTATTGCAACTTTTGGCCATTTTGAAGCGAAATTGTTCCTTTGGGAGGGTATTGCAACTTTTGGCCATTTTGAGGCGAATTTGTTCCTTTGGGGGGGTATTGCAACTTTTGGCCATTTTGAGGCGAAATTGTTCCTTTGGGGGGTATTGCAACTTTTGGTCATTTTGAGGCGAAATTGCTCCTTTGGGTGGTATTGCAACTTTTGGCCATTTTGAGGCGAAATTGCTCCTTTGGGGGGGTATTGCAACTTTTGGCCATTTTAAGGCGAAATTGCTCCTTTGGGGGGGTATTGCAACTTTTGGCCATTTTGTGGCGAAATTGCTCCTTTGGGTGGGTATTCCAACTTTTGGCCATTTTGAGGCGAAATTATTCATTTGGGGGGTATTGCAACTTTAGGCCATTTTGAGGCGAAATTGTTCCTTTGGGGGGTATTGCAACTTTTGGCCATTTTGAGGCGAAATTGTTTCTTTGGGAGGGTATTGCAACTTTTGGCCATTTTGAGGCGAATTTGTTCCTTTGGGGGGGTATTGCAACTTTTGGCCATTTTGAGGCGAAATTGTTCCTTTGGGGGGTATTGCAACTTTTGGTCATTTTGAGGCGAAATTGCTCCTTTGGGTGGTATTGCAACTTTTGGCCATTTTGAGGCGAAATTGCTCCTTTGGGGGGGTACTGCAACTTTTGGCCATTTTAAGGCGAAATTGCTCCTTTGGGGGGGTATTGCAACTTTTGGCCATTTTGTGGCGAAATTGCTCCTTTGGGTGGGTATTGCAACTTTTGGCCATTTTGAGGCGAAATTGCTTCTTTGGGGGGGTATTGCAACTTTTGGCCATTTTGAGGCGAAATTGTTCCTTTGGGGGGGTATTGCAACTTTTGGTCATTTTGAGGCGAAATTGCTCCTTTGGGTGGTATTGCAACTTTTGGCCATTTTGAGGCGAAATTGCTCCTTTGGGGGGGTATTGCAACTTTTGGCCATTTTAAAGCGAAACTGTTCCTTTGGGGGGGTATTGCAACTTTTGGCCATTTTGAGGCAAAATTGTTCCTTTGGGGGGTTTTGCAATTTTTTGCAATTTTAAGGCGAATTTGTTCCTTTCAGGGGGGTATTGCAACTTTTGGCCATTTTGAGGCGAAATTGCTCCTTTGGGGGGGTATTGCAACTTTTGGCCATTTTGAGGCGAAATTGTTCCTTTGGTGGGGTATTCCAACTTTTGGCCATTTTGAGGCGAAATTGCTCCTTTGGGGGGGTATTGCAACTTTTGGCCATTTTAAGGCGAAATTGCTCCTTTGGGGGGGTATTGCAACTTTTGGCCATTTTGTGGCGAAATTGCTCCTTTGGGTGGGTATTGCAACTTTTGGCCATTTTGAGGCGAAATTGCTTCTTTGGGGGGGTATTGCAACTTTTGGCCATTTTGAGGCGAAATTGTTCCTTTGGGGGGGTATTGCAACTTTTGGTCATTTTGAGGCGAAATTGCTCCTTTGGGTGGTATTGCAACTTTTGGCCATTTTGAGGCGAAATTGCTCCTTTGGGGGGGTATTGGAACTTTTGGCCATTTTGAGGCGAAATTGCTCCTTTGGGGGGGTATTGCAACTTTTGGCCATTTTGAGGCGAAATTGTTCCTTTGGGGGGGTATTGCAACTTTTGGCCATTTTGAGGCGAAATTGTTCCTTTGGGGGGTATTGCAACTTTTGGCCATTTTGAGGCTATATTGTTCCTTTTTGGGGGTATTGCAACTTTTGGCCGTTTTAAAGCGAAACTGTTACTTTTGGAGGGTATTGCAACTTTTGGCCATTTTGAGGCGAATTTGTTCCTTTGGGGGATATTGCAACTTTTGGCCATTTTAAAGCGAAACTGTTCCTTTGGGGGGGTATTGCAACTTTTGGCCATTTTGAGGCAAATTTGTTCCTTTCAGGGGGGTATTACAACTTTTGGCCATTTTTAGGCGAAATTGCTCCTTTGGGGGGGTATTGCCACTTTTGGCCATTTTGAGGTGAAATTGTTCCTTTGGGGGGTATTGCAACTTTTGGCCATTTTAAAGCGAAACTGTTCCTTTAGGAGGGTATTGCAACTTTTGGCCATTTTGAGGCGAATTTGTTCCTTTGGGGGGATATTGCAACTTTTGGCCATTGTAAAGCGAAACTGTTCCTTTGGGGGGGTATTGCAACTTTTGGCCATTTTGAGGCGAAATTGCTCCTTTGGGGGGATATTGCAACTTTTGGCCATTTTAAAGCGAAACTGTTCCTTTGGGAGGGTATTGCAACTTTTGGCCATTTTGAGGCAAATTTGTTCCTTTCAGGGGGGTATTACAACTTTTGGCCATTTTTAGGCGAAATTGCTCCTTTGGGGGGGTATTGCAACTTTTGGCCATTTTGAGGCGAAATTGTTCCTTTGGGGGGTATTGCAACTTTTGGCCATTTTAAAGCGAAACTGTTCCTTTGGGAGGGTATTGCAACTTTTGGCCAATTTGAGGCGAAATTGTTCCTTTCGGGGGGTATTGCAACTTTTGGCCATTTTAAAGCGAAACTGTTCCTTTGGGAGGGTATTGCAACTTTTGGCCATTTTGAGGCGAATTTGTTCCTTTGGGGGGGTAATTCAACTTTTGGCCATTTTGAGGCAAAATTGTTCCATTGGGGGGTATTGCAAGTTTTGGCCATTTTGAGGTGAAATTGTTCCTTTGGGGGGTATTGCATCTTTTGGCCATTTTGAGGCGAAATTGTTCCTTTGAGGGGGTTATGCAATTTTTTGCAATTTTAAGGCGAATTTGTTCCTTTCAGGGGGGTATTGCAACTTTTGGCCATTTTGAGGTGAAATTGCTCCTTTGGGGGGGTATTGCAACTTTTGGCCATTTTGAGGCGAAATTGTTCCTTTGGGCGGGTATTGCAACTTTTGGCCATTTTGAGGCGAAATTGTTCCTTTGGGGGGTATTGCAACTTTTGGCCATTTTCAAGCGAAACTATTCCTTTGGGAGGGTATTGCAACTTTTGGCCATTTTGAGGCGAATTTGTTCCTTTGGGGGGGTAATTCAACTTTTGGCCATTTTGAGGCAAAATTGTTCCATTGGGGGGTATTGCAAGTTTTGGCCATTTTGAGGCGAAATTGTTCCTTTGGGGGGTATTGCAACTTTTGGCCATTTTGAGGCGAAATTGTTCCTTTGGGGGGTATTGCAACTTTTGGCCATTTTCAAGCGAAACTGTTCCTTTGGGAGGGTATTGCAACTTTTGGCCATTTTGAGGCGAATTTGTTCCTTTGGGGGGGTATTGCAACTTTTGGCCATTTTGAGGCGAAATTGTTCCTTTGGGGGGTATTGCAACTTTTGGCCATTTTGAGGCGAAATTGTTCCTTTGGGGGGGTATTGCAACTTTTGGCCATTTTGAGGCGAAATTGCTACTTTGGGGGGGTATTGCAACTTTTGGCCATTTTGAGGCGAAATTGTTCCTTTGGGGGGTATTGCAACTTTTGGCCATTTTGAGGCGAAATTGTTCCTTTGGGGGGTATTGCAACTTTTGGCCATTTTGAGTCAAAATTGTTCTTTTGGGGGAGTATTGCAACTTTTGGTCATTTTGAGGCGAAATTGCTCCTTTGGGTGGTATTGCAACTTTTGGCCATTTTGAGGCGAAATTGCTCCTTTGGGGGGGTATTGCAACTTTTGGCCATTTTTTAGGCGAAATTGCTCCTTTGGGGGGGTATTGCAACTTTTGGCCATTTTGTGGCGAAATTGCTCCTTTAGGTGGGTATTGCAACTTTTGGCCATTTTGAGGCGAAATTGTTCCTTTGGGGGGGTATTGCAACTTTTGGCCATTTTAAAGCGAAACTGTTCCTTTGGGGGGGTATTGCAACTTTTGGCCATTTTGAGGCAAAATTGTTCCTTTGGGGGGTTATGCAATTTTTTGCAATTTTAAGGCGAATTTGTTCCTTTCAGGGGGGTATTGCAACTTTTGGCCATTTTGAGGCAAAATTGCTCCTTTGGGGGGGTATTGCAACTTTTGGCCATTTTGAGGCGAAATTGTTCCTTTGGTGGGGTATTCCAACTTTTGGCCATTTTGAGGCGAAATTATTCATTTGGGGGGTATTGCAACTTTAGGCCATTTTGAGGCGAAATTGTTCCTTTGGGGGGTATTGCAACTTTTGGGCATTTTGAGGCGAAATTGTTCCTTTGGGAGGGTATTGCAACTTTTGGCCATTTTGAGGCGAATTTGTTCCTTTGGGGGGGTATTGCAACTTTTGGCCATTTTGAGGCGAAATTGTTCCTTTGGGGGGTATTGCAACTTTTGGCCATTTTGAGGCGAAATTGCTCCTTTGGGGGGGTATTGCAACTTTTGGCCATTTTAAGGCGAAATTGCTCCTTTGGGGGGGTATTGCAACTTTTAGCCATTTTGTGGCGAAATTGCTCCATGGGTGGGTATTGCAACTTTTGGCCATTTTGAGGAGAAATTGCTTCTTTGGGGGGGTATTGCAACTTTTGGCCATTTTGAGGCGAAATTGTTCCTTTGGGGGGGTATTGCAACTTTTGGTCATTTTGAGGCGAAATTGCTCCTTTGGGTGGTATTGCAACTTTTGGCCATTTTGAGGCGAAATTGCTCCTTTGGGGGGGTATTGCAACTTTTGGCCATTTTGAGGCGAAATTGTTCCTTTGGGGGGGTATTGCAACTTTTGGCCATTTTGAGGCGAAATTGTTCCTTTGGGGGGTATTGCAACTTTTGGCCATTTTGAGGCGAAATTGTTCCTTTGGGGGGGTATTGCAACTTTTGGCCATTTTGAGGCGAAATTGCTACTTTGGGGGGGGTATTGCAAATTTTGGCCATTTTGAGGCGAAATTGTTCCTTTGGGGGGTATTGCAACTTTTGGCCATTTTGAGGCGAAATTGTTCCTTTGGGGGGTATTGCAACTTTTGGCCATTTTGAGTCAAAATTGTTCTTTTGGGGGAGTATTGCAACTTTTGGTCATTTTGAGGCGAAATTGCTCCTTTGGGTGGTATTGCAACTTTTGGCCATTTTGAGGCGAAATTGCTCCTTTGGGGGGGTATTGCAACTTTTGGCCATTTTTTAGGCGAAATTGCTCCTTTGGGGGGGTATTGCAACTTTTGGCCATTTTGTGGCGAAATTGCTCCTTTGGGTGGGTATTGCAACTTTTGGCCATTTTGAGGCGAAATTGTTCCTTTGGGGGGGTATTGCAACTTTTGGCCATTTTAAAGCGAAACTGTTCCTTTGGGGGGGTATTGCAACTTTTGGCCATTTTGAGGCAAAATTGTTCCTTTGGGGGGTTATGCAATTTTTTGCAATTTTAAGGCGAATTTGTTCCTTTCAGGGGGGTATTGCAACTTTTGGCCATTTTGAGGCGAAATTGCTCCTTTGGGGGGGTATTGCAACTTTTGGCCATTTTGAGGCGAAATTGTTCCTTTGGTGGGGTATTCCAACTTTTGGCCATTTTGAGGCGAAATTATTCATTTGGGGGGTATTGCAACTTTAGGCCATTTTGAGGCGAAATTGTTCCTTTGGGGGGTATTGCAACTTTTGGCCATTTTGAGGCGAAATTGTTCCTTTGGGAGAGTATTGCAACTTTTGGCCATTTTGAGGCGAATTTGTTCCTTTGGGGGGTATTGCAACTTTTGGCCATTTTGAGGCGAAATTGTTCCTTTGGGGGGTATTGCAACTTTTGGTCATTTTGAGGCGAAATTGCTCCTTTGGGTGGTATTGCAACTTTTGGCCATTTTGAGGCGAAATTGCTCCTTTGGGGGGGTATTGCAACTTTTGGCCATTTTAAGGCGAAATTGCTCCTTTGGGGGGGTATTGCAACTTTTGGCCATTTTGTGGCGAAATTGCTCCTTTGGGTGGGTATTGCAACTTTTGGCCATTTTGAGGCGAAATTGCTTCTTTGGGGGGGTATTGCAACTTTTGGCCATTTTGAGGCGAAATTGTTCCTTTGGGGGGGTATTGCAACTTTTGGTCATTTTGAGGCGAAATTGCTCCTTTGGGTGGTATTTCAACTTTTGGCCATTTTGAGGCGAAATTGCTCCTTTGGGGGGGGTATTGCAACTTTTGGCCATTTTGAGGCGAAATTGCTCCTTTGGGGGGGTATTGCAACTTTTGGCCATTTTGAGGCGAAATTGTTCCTTTGGTGGGATATTGCAACTTTTGGCCATTTTGAGGCGAAATTATTCATTTGGGGGGGTATTGCAACTTTGGGCCATTTTGAGGTGAAATTGTTCCTTTGGGGGGTATTGCAACTTTTGGCCATTTTGAGGCGAAATTGTTCCTTTGGGGGGGTATTGCAACTTTTGGTCATTTTGAGGCGAAATTGCTCCTTTGGGTGGTATTGCAACTTTTGGCCATTTTGAGGCGAAATTGCTCCTTTGGGGGGGTATTGCAACTTTTGGCCATTTTGAGGCGAAATTGCTCCTTTGGGGGGGTATTGCAACTTTTGGCCATTTTGTGGCGAAATTGCTCCTTTGGGTGGGTATTGCAACTTTTGGCCATTTTGAGGCGAAATTGCTCCTTTGGGGGGGTATTGCAACTTTTGGCCATTTTAAAGCGAAACTGTTCCTTTGGGAGGGTATTGCAACTTTTGGCCATTTTGAGGCGAAATTGTTCCTTTAGGGGGGTATTGCAACTTTTGGCCATTTTGAGGCGAAATTGTTCCTTTGGGGGGTATTGCAACTTTTGGCCATTTTGAGGCGAAATTGTTCCTTTGGTGGGGTATTGCAACTTTTGGCCATTTTGAGGCGAAATTATTCATTTGGGGGGGTATTGCAACTTTGGGCCATTTTGAGGCGAAATTGTTCCTTTGGGGGGTATTGCAACTTTTGGCCATTTTGAGGCGAAATTGTTCCTTTGGTGGGGTATTGCAACTTTTGGCCATTTTGAGGCGAAATTATTCATTTGGGGGGGTATTGCAACTTTGGGCCATTTTGAGGCGAAATTGTTCCTTTGGGGGGTATTGCAACTTTTGGCCATTTTGAGGCGAAATTGTTCCTTTGGGGGGGTATTGCAACTTTTGGTCATTTTGAGGCGAAATTGCTCCTTTGGGTGGTATTGCAGCTTTTGGCCATTTTGAGGCGAAATTGCTCCTTTGGGGGGGTATTGCAACTTTTGGCCATTTTGAGGCGAAATTGCTCCTTTGGGGGGTATTGCAACTTTTGGCCATTTTGTGGCGAAATTGCTCCTTTGGGTGGGTATTGCAACTTTTGGCCATTTTGAGGCGAAATTGCTCCTTTGGGGGGGTATTGCAACTTTTGGCCATTTTAAAGCGAAACTGTTCCTTTGGGAGGGTATTGCAACTTTTGGCCATTTTGAGGCGAAATTGTTCCTTTGGGGGGGTATTGCAACTTTTGGCCATTTTGAGGCGAAATTGTTCCTTTGGGGGGTATTGCAACTTTTGGCCATTTTGAGGCGAAATTGTTCCTTTGGGGGGTATTGCAACTTTTGGCCATTTTCAAGCGAAACTGTTCCTTTGGGAGGGTATTGCAACTTTTGGCCATTTTGAGGCGAATTTGTTCCTTTGGGGGGGTATTGCAACTTTTGGCCATTTTGAGGCGAAATTGTTCCTTTGGGGGGTATTGCAACTTTTGGCCATTTTGAGGCGAAATTGTTCCTTTGGGGGGGTATTGCAACTTTTGGCCATTTTGAGGCGAAATTGCTACTTTGGGGGGGGTATTGCAACTTTTGGCCATTTTGAGGCGAAATTGTTCCTTTGGGGGGTATTGCAACTTTTGGCCATTTTGAGGCGAAATTGGTCCTTTGGGGGGTATTGCAACTTTTGGCCATTTTGAGGCGAAATTGTTCCTTTGGGGGGTATTGCAACTTTTGGTCATTTTGAGGCGAAATTGCTCCTTTGGGTGGTATTGCAACTTTTGGCCATTTTGAGGCGAAATTGCTCCTTTGGGGGGGTATTGCAACTTTTGGCCATTTTAAAGCGAAACTGTTCCTTTGGGAGGGTATTGCAACTTTTGGCCATTTTGAGGCAAAATTGTTCCTTTGGGGGATTATGCAATTTTTTGCAATTTTAAGGCGAATTTGTTCCTTTCAGGGGGGTATTGCAACTTTTGGCCATTTTGAGGCGAATATGCTCCTTTGGGGGGGTATTGCAACTTTTGGCCATTTTGAGGCGAAATTGTTCCTTTGGTGGGGTATTCCAACTTTTGGCCATTTTGAGGCGAAATTATTCATTTGGGGGGTATTGCAACTTTAGGCCATTTTGAGGCGAAATTGTTCCTTTGGGGGGTATTGCAACTTTTGGCCATTTTGAAGCGAAATTGTTCCTTTGGGAGGGTATTGCAACTTTTGGCCATTTTGAGGCGAATTTGTTCCTTTGGGGGGGTATTGCAACTTTTGGCCATTTTGAGGCGAAATTGTTCCTTTGGGGGGTATTGCAACTTTTGGTCATTTTGAGGCGAAATTGCTCCTTTGGGTGGTATTGCAACTTTTGGCCATTTTGAGGCGAAATTGCTCCTTTGGGGGGGTATTGCAACTTTTGGCCATTTTAAGGCGAAATTGCTCCTTTGGGGGGGTATTGCAACTTTTGGCCATTTTGTGGCGAAATTGCTCCTTTGGGTGGGTATTCCAACTTTTGGCCATTTTGAGGCGAAATTATTCATTTGGGGGGTATTGCAACTTTAGGCCATTTTGAGGCGAAATTGTTCCTTTGGGGGGTATTGCAACTTTTGGCCATTTTGAGGCGAAATTGTTTCTTTGGGAGGGTATTGCAACTTTTGGCCATTTTGAGGCGAATTTGTTCCTTTGGGGGGGTATTGCAACTTTTGGCCATTTTGAGGCGAAATTGTTCCTTTGGGGGGTATTGCAACTTTTGGTCATTTTGAGGCGAAATTGCTCCTTTGGGTGGTATTGCAACTTTTGGCCATTTTGAGGCGAAATTGCTCCTTTGGGGGGGTACTGCAACTTTTGGCCATTTTAAGGCGAAATTGCTCCTTTGGGGGGGTATTGCAACTTTTGGCCATTTTGTGGCGAAATTGCTCCTTTGGGTGGGTATTGCAACTTTTGGCCATTTTGAGGCGAAATTGCTTCTTTGGGGGGGTATTGCAACTTTTGGCCATTTTGAGGCGAAATTGTTCCTTTGGGGGGGTATTGCAACTTTTGGTCATTTTGAGGCGAAATTGCTCCTTTGGGTGGTATTGCAACTTTTGGCCATTTTGAGGCGAAATTGCTCCTTTGGGGGGGTATTGCAACTTTTGGCCATTTTAAAGCGAAACTGTTCCTTTGGGGGGGTATTGCAACTTTTGGCCATTTTGAGGCAAAATTGTTCCTTTGGGGGGTTTTGCAATTTTTTGCAATTTTAAGGCGAATTTGTTCCTTTCAGGGGGGTATTGCAACTTTTGGCCATTTTGAGGCGAAATTGCTCCTTTGGGGGGGTATTGCAACTTTTGGCCATTTTGAGGCGAAATTGTTCCTTTGGTGGGGTATTCCAACTTTTGGCCATTTTGAGGCGAAATTGCTCCTTTGGGGGGGTATTGCAACTTTTGGCCATTTTAAGGCGAAATTGCTCCTTTGGGGGGGTATTGCAACTTTTGGCCATTTTGTGGCGAAATTGCTCCTTTGGGTGGGTATTGCAACTTTTGGCCATTTTGAGGCGAAATTGCTTCTTTGGGGGGGTATTGCAACTTTTGGCCATTTTGAGGCGAAATTGTTCCTTTGGGGGGGTATTGCAACTTTTGGTCATTTTGAGGCGAAATTGCTCCTTTGGGTGGTATTGCAACTTTTGGCCATTTTGAGGCGAAATTGCTCCTTTGGGGGGGTATTGGAACTTTTGGCCATTTTGAGGCGAAATTGCTCCTTTGGGGGGGTATTGCAACTTTTGGCCATTTTGAGGCGAAATTGTTCCTTTGGTGGGATATTGCAACTTTTGGCCATTTTGAGGCGAAATTATTCATTTGGGGGGGTATTGCAACTTTGGGCCATTTTGAGGCGAAATTGTTCCCTTGGGGGGTATTGCAACTTTTGGCCATTTTGAGGCGAAATTGTTCCTTTGGGGGGGTATTGCAACTTTTGGTCATTTTGAGGCGAAATTGCTCCTTTGGGTGGTATTGCAACTTTTGGCCATTTTGAGGCGAAATTGCTCCTTTGGGGGGGTATTGCAACTTTTGGCCATTTTGAGGCGAAATTGCTCCTTTGGGGGGGTATTGTAACTTTTGGCCATTTTGTGGCGAAATTGCTCCTTTGGGTGGGTATTGCAACTTTTGGCCATTTTGAGGCGAAATTGCTCCTTTGGGGGGGTATTGCAACTTTTGGCCATTTTAAAGCGAAACTGTTCCTTTGGGAGGGTATTGCAACTTTTGGCCATTTTGAGGCGAAATTGTTCCTTTGGGGGGGTATTGCAACTTTTGGCCATTTTGAGGCGAAATTGTTCCTTTGGGGGGTATTGCAACTTTTGGCCATTTTGAGGCGAAATTGTTCCTTTGGTGGGGTATTGCAACTTTTGGCCATTTTGAGGCGAAATTATTCATTTGGGGGGGTATTGCAACTTTGGGCCATTTTGAGGCGAAATTGTTCCTTTGGGGGGTATTGCAACTTTTGGCCATTTTGAGGCAAAATTGTTCCTTTGGTGGGGTATTGCAACTTTTGGCCATTTTGAGGCGAAATTATTCATTTGGGGGGGTATTGCAACTTTGGGCCATTTTGAGGCGAAATTGTTCCTTTGGGGGGTATTGCAACTTTTGGCCATTTTGAGGCGAAATTGTTCCTTTGGGGGGGTATTGCAACTTTTGGTCATTTTGAGGCGAAATTGCTCCTTTGGGTGGTATTGCAACTTTTGGCCATTTTGAGGCGAAATTGCTCCTTTGGGGGGGTATTGCAACTTTTGGCCATTTTGAGGCGAAATTGCTCCTTTTGGGGGGTATTGCAACTTTTGGCCATTTTGAGGCGAAATTGCTCCTTTGGGGGGTATTGCAACTTTTGGCCATTTTGTGGCGAAATTGCTCCTTTGGGTGGGTATTGCAACTTTTGGCCATTTTGAGGCGAAATTGCTCCTTTGGGGGGGTATTGCAACTTTTGGCCATTTTAAAGCGAAACTGTTCCTTTGGGAGGGTATTGCAACTTTTGGCCATTTTGAGGCGAAATTGTTCCTTTGGGGGGGTATTGCAACTTTTGGCCATTTTGAGGCGAAATTGTTCCTTTGGGGGGTATTGCAACTTTTGGCCATTTTGAGGCGAAATTGTTCCTTTGGGGGGTATTGCAACTTTTGGCCATTTTCAAGCGAAACTGTTCCTTTGGGAGGGTATTGCAACTTTTGGCCATTTTGAGGCGAATTTGTTCCTTTGGGGGGGTATTGCAACTTTTGGCCATTTTGAGGCGAAATTGTTCCTTTGGGGGGTATTGCAACTTTTGGCCATTTTGAGGCGAAATTGTTCCTTTGGGGGGGTATTGCAACTTTTGGCCATTTTGAGGCGAAATTGCTACTTTGGGGGGGGTATTGCAACTTTTGGCCATTTTGAGGCGAAATTGTTCCTTTGGGGGGTATTGCAACTTTTGGCCATTTTGAGGCGAAATTGTTCCTTTGGGGGGTATTGCAACTTTTGGCCATTTTGAGTCAAAATTGTTCTTTTGGGGGAGTATTGCAACTTTTGGTAATTTTGAGGCGAAATTGCTCCTTTGGGTGGTATTGCAACTTTTGGCCATTTTGAGGCGAAATTGCTCCTTTGGGGGGGTATTGCAACTTTTGGCCATTTTTTAGGCGAAATTGCTCCTTGGGGGGGTATTGCAACTTTTGGCCATTTTGTGGCGAAATTGCTCCTTTGGGTGGGTATTGCAACTTTTGGCCATTTTGAGGCGAAATTGTTCCTTTGGGGGGGTATTGCAACTTTTGGCCATTTTGAGGCGAAATTATTCATTTGGGGGGGTATTGCAACTTTGGGCCATTTTGAGGCGAAATTGTTCCTTTGGGGGGTATTGCAACTTTTGGCCATTTTGAGGCGAAATTGTTCCTTTGGGGGGGTATTGCAACTTTTGGTCATTTTGAGGCGAAATTGCTCCTTTGGGTGGTATTGCAACTTTTGGCCATTTTGAGGCGAAATTGCTCCTTTGGGGGGGTATTGCAACTTTTGGCCATTTTGAGGCGAAATTGCTCCTTTGGGTGGGTATTGCAACTTTTGGCCATTTTGAGGCGAAATTGCTCCTTTGGGGGGGTATTGCAACTTTTGGCCATTTTAAAGCGAAACTGTTCCTTTGGGAGGGTATTGCAACTTTTGGCCATTTTGAGGCGAAATTGTTCCTTTGGGGGGGTATTGCAACTTTTGGCCATTTTGAGGCGAAATTGTTCCTTTGGGGGGTATTGCAACTTTTGGCCATTTTGAGGCGAAATTGTTCCTTTGAGGGGTATTGCAACTTTTGGCCATTTTCAAGCGAAACTGTTCCTTTGGGAGGGTATTGCAACTTTTGGCCATTTTGTGGCGAAATTGCTCCTTTGGGTGGGTATTGCAACTTTTGGCCATTTTGAGGCGAAATTGCTCCTTTGGGGGGGTATTGCAACTTTTGGCCATTTTAAAGCGAAACTGTTCCTTTGGGAGGGTATTGCAACTTTTGGCCATTTTGAGGCGAAATTGTTCCTTTGGGGGGGTATTGCAACTTTTGGCCATTTTGAGGCGAAATTGTTCCTTTGGGGGGTATTGCAACTTTTGGCCATTTTGAGGCGAAATTGTTCCTTTGAGGGGTATTGCAACTTTTGGCCATTTTCAAGCGAAACTGTTCCTTTGGGAGGGTATTGCAACTTTTGGCCATTTTGAGGCGAATTTGTTCCTTTGGGGGGGTATTGCAACTTTTGGCCATTTTGAGGCGAAATTGTTCCTTTGGGGGGTATTGCAACTTTTGGCCATTTTGAGGCGAAATTGTTCCTTTGGGGGGGTATTGCAACTTTTGGCCATTTTGAGGCGAAATTGCTACTTTGGGGGGGGTATTGCAACTTTTGGCCATTTTGAGGCGAAATTGTTCCTTTGGGGGGTATTGCAACTTTTGGCCATTTTGAGGCGAAATTGTTCCTTTGGGGGGTATTGCAACTTTTGGCCATTTTGAGTCAAAATTGTTCTTTTGGGGGAGTATTGCAACTTTTGGTAATTTTGAGGCGAAATTGCTCCTTTGGGTGGTATTGCAACTTTTGGCCATTTTGAGGCGAAATTGCTCCTTTGGGGGGGTATTGCAACTTTTGGCCATTTTTTAGGCGAAATTGCTCCTTGGGGGGGTATTGCAACTTTTGGCCATTTTGTGGCGAAATTGCTCCTTTGGGTGGGTATTGCAACTTTTGGCCATTTTGAGGCGAAATTGTTCCTTTGGGGGGGTATTGCAACTTTTGGCCATTTTAAAGCGAAACTGTTCCTTTGGGGGGGTATTGCAACTTTTGGCCATTTTGAGGCAAAATTGTTCCTTTGGGGGGTTATGCAATTTTTTGCAATTTTAAGGCGAATTTGTTCCTTTCAGGGGGGTATTGCAACTTTTGGCCATTTTGAGGCGAAATTGCTCCTTTGGGGGGGTATTGCAACTTTTGGCCATTTTGAGGCGAAATTGTTCCTTTGGTGGGGTATTCCAACTTTTGGCCATTTTGAGGCGAAATTATTCATTTGGGGGGTATTGCAACTTTAGGCCATTTTGAGGCGAAATTGTTCCTTTGGGGGGTATTGCAACTTTTGGCCATTTTGAGGCGAAATTGTTCCTTTGGGAGGGTATTGCAACTTTTGGCCATTTTGAGGCGAATTTGTTCCTTTGGGGGGGTATTGCAACTTTTGGCCATTTTGAGGCGAAATTGTTCCTTTGGGGGGTATTGCAACTTTTGGTCATTTTGAGGCGAAATTGCTCCTTTGGGTGGTATTGCAACTTTTGGCCATTTTGAGGCGAAATTGCTCCTTTGGGGGGGTTTTGCAACTTTTGGCCATTTTAAGGCGAAATTGCTCCTTTGGGGGGGTATTGCAACTTTTGGCCATTTTGTGGCGAAATTGCTCCTTTGGGTGGGTATTGCAACTTTTGGCCATTTTGAGGCGAAATTGTTTCTTTGGGGGGGTATTGCAACTTTTGGCCATTTTGAGGCGAAATTGTTCCTTTGGGGGGGTATTGCAACTTTTGGTCATTTTGAGGCGAAATTGCTCCTTTGGGTGGTATTGCAACTTTTGGCCATTTTGAGGCGAAATTGCTCCTTTGGGGGGGTATTGCAACTTTTGGCCATTTTGAGGCGAAATTGCTCCTTTGGGGGGGTATTGCAACTTTTGGCCATTTTGAGGCGAAATTGTTCCTTTGGTGGGGTATTGCAACTTTTGGCCATTTTGAGGCGAAATTATTCATTTGGGGGGGTATTGCAACTTTGGGCCATTTTGAGGCGAAATTGTTCCTTTGGGGGGTATTGCAACTTTTGGCCATTTTGAGGCGAAATTGTTCCTTTGGGGGGGTATTGCAACTTTTGGTCATTTTGAGGCGAAATTGCTCCTTTGGGTGGTATTGCAACTTTTGGCCATTTTGAGGCGAAATTGCTCCTTTGGGGGGGTATTGCAACTTTTGGCCATTTTGAGGCGAAATTGCTCCTTTGGGGGGGTATTGCAACTTTTGGCCATTTTGTGGCGAAATTGCTCCTTTGGGTGGGTATTGCAACTTTTGGCCATTTTGAGGCGAAATTGCTCCTTTGGGGGGGTATTGCAACTTTTGGCCATTTTAAAGCGAAACTGTTCCTTTGGGATGGTATTGCAACTTTTGGCCATTTTGAGGCGAAATTGTTCCTTTGGGGGGGTATTGCAACTTTTGGCCATTTTGAGGCGAAATTGTTCCTTTTGGGGGGTATTGCAACTTTTGGCCATTTTGAGGCGAAATTGTTCCTTTGGGGGGTATTGCAACTTTTGGCCATTTTCAAGCGAAACTGTTCCTTTGGGAGGGTATTGCAACTTTTGGCCATTTTGAGGCGAATTTGTTCCTTTGGGGGGGTATTGCAACTTTTGGCCATTTTGAGGCGAAATTGTTCCTTTGGGGGGTATTGCAACTTTTGGCCATTTTGAGGCGAAATTGTTCCTTTGGGGGGGTATTGCAACTTTTGGCCATTTTGAGGCGAAATTGCTACTTTGGGGGGGTATTGCAACTTTTGGCCATTTTGAGGCGAAATTGTTCCTTTGGGGGGTAATGCAACTTTTGGCCATTTTGAGGCGAAATTGTTCCTTTGGGGGGTATTGCAACTTTTGGCCATTTTGAGTCAGAATTGTTCTTTTGGGGGAGTATTGCAACTTTTGGTCATTTTGAGGCGAAATTGCTCCTTTGGGTGGTATTGCAACTTTTGGCCATTTTGAGGCGAAATTGCTCCTTTGGGGGGGTATTGCAACTTTTGGCCATTTTTTAGGCGAAATTGCTCCTTTGGTGGGTATTGCAACTTTTGGCCATTTTGTGGCGAAATTGCTCCTTTGGGTGGGTATTGCAACTTTTGGCCATTTTGAGGCGAAATTGTTCCTTTGGGGGGGTATTGCAACTTTTGGCCATTTTAAAGCGAAACTGTTCCTTTGGGGGGGTATTGCAACTTTTGGCCATTTTGAGGCAAAATTGTTCCTTTGGGGGGTTATGCAATTTTTTGCAATTTTAAGGCGAATTTGTTCCTTTCAGGGAGGTATTGCAACTTTTGGCCATTTTGAGGCGAAATTGCTCCTTTGGGGGGGTATTGCAACTTTTGGCCATTTTGAGGCAAAATTGTTCCTTTGGTGGGGTATTCCAACTTTTGGCCATTTTGAGGCGAAATTATTCATTTGGGGGGTATTGCAACTTTAGGCCATTTTGAGGCGAAATTGTTCCTTTGGGGGGTATTGCAACTTTTGGCCATTTTGAGGCGAAATTGTTCCTTTGGGAGGGTATTGCAACTTTTGGCCATTTTGAGGCGAATTTGTTCCTTTGGGGGGGTATTGCAAATTTTGGCCATTTTGAGGCGAAATTGTTCCTTTGGGGGGTATTGCAACTTTTGGCCATTTTGAGGCGAAATTGCTCCTTTGGGGGGGGGTATTGCAACTTTTGGCCATTTTGAGGCGAAATTGTTCCTTTGGGGGGTATTGCAACTTTTGGTCATTTTGAGGCGAAATTGCTCCTTTGGGTGGTATTGCAACTTTTGGCCATTTTGAGGCGAAATTGCTCCTTTGGGGGGGGTATTGCAACTTTTGGCCATTTTAAGGCGAAATTGCTCTTTTGGGGGGTATTGCAACTTTTGGCCATTTTGTGGCGAAATTGCTCCTTTTGGTGGGTATTGCAACTTTTGGCCATTTTGAGGCGAAATTGCTTCTTTGGGGGGGTATTGCAACTTTTGGCCATTTTAAAGCGAAACTGTTCCTTTGGGAGGGTATTGACACTTTTGGCCATTTTGAGGCGAAATTGTTCCTTTGGGGGGGTATTGCAACTTTTGGCCATTTTAAAGCGAAACTGTTCCATTGGGAGGGTATTGCAACTTTTGGCCATTTTGAGTCAAAATTGATCTTTTGGGGGAGTATTGCAACTTTTGGCCATTTTGAGGCGAAATTGTTCCTTTTGGGGAGTATTACAACTTTTGGCCATTTTGAGTCAAAATTGTTCTTTTAGGGGAGTATTGCAACTTTTGGCCATTTTTAGGCGAAATTGTTCCTTTGGGGGGTATTGTAACTTTTGGCCATTTTAAAGCGAAACTGTTCCTCTGGGAGGGTATTGCAACTTTTGGCCATTTTGAGGCGAATTTGTTCCTTTGGGGGGTATTGCAACTTTTGGCCATTTTGAGGCGAATTTGTTCCTTTCAGGGGGGTATTGCAACTTTTGGCCATTTTGAGGCGAAATTGCTCCTTTGGGGGGTTATTGCAACTTTTGGCCATTTTGAGGCGAAATTGCTACTTTGGGGGGGTATTGCAACTTTTGCCCATTTTGAGTCAAAATTGTTCTTTTGGGGGAGTATTGCAACTTTTGGACATTTTTAGGCGAAATTGTTCCTTTGGGGGGTATTGTAACTTTTGGCCATTTTAAAGCGAAACTGTTCCTCTGGGAGGGTATTGCAACTTATGGCCATTTTGAGGCGAATTTGTTCCTTTGGGGGGGTATTGCAACTTTTGGCCATTTTGAGGCGAATTTGTTCCTTTCAGGGGGTATTGCAACTTTTGGCCATTTTGAGGCGAAATTGCTCCTTTGGGGGGGTTATTGCAACTTTTGGCCATTTTTAGGCGAAATTGTTCCTTTGGGGGGTATTGTAACTTTTGGCCATTTTAAAGCGAAACTGTTCCTCTGGGATGGTATTGCAACTTTTGGCCATTTTGAGGCGAATTTGTTCCTTTGGAGGGGTATTGCAACTTTTGGCCATTTTGGGGCGAATTTGTTCCTTTCAGGGGGGTATTGCAACTTTTGCCCATTTTGAGTCAAAATTGTTCTTTTGGGGGAGTATTGCAACTTTTGGACATTTTTAGGCGAAATTGTTCCTTTGGTGGGGTATTGCAACTTTTGGCCATTTTGAGGCGAAATTGTTCCTTTGGGGGGGTATTGCAACTTTTGGCCATTTTGAGGCGAAATTGTTCCTTTGGGGGGTATTGCAACTTTTGGCCATTTTGAGGCGAAATTGTTCCTTTGGGGGGTATTGCAACTTTTGGTCATTTTGAGGCGAAATTGCTCCTTTGGGTGGTATTGCAACTTTTGGCCATTTTGAGGCGAAATTGCTCCTTTGGGGGGGTATTGCAACTTTTGGCCATTTTGAGGCGAAATTGCTCCTTTGGGGGGTTATTGCAACTTTTGGCCATTTTGTGGCGAAATTGCTCCTTTGGGTGGGTATTGCAACTTTTGGCCATTTTGAGGCGAAATTGCTTCTTTGGGGGGGTATTGCAACTTTTGGCCATTTTAAAGCGAAACTGTTCCTTTGGGAGGGTATTTACACTTTTGGCCATTTTGAGGCGAAATTGTTCCTTTGGGGGGGTATTGCAACTTTTGGCCGTTTTAAAGCGAAACTGTTCCATTGGGAGGGTATTGCAACTTTTGGCCATTTTGAGTCAAAATTGATCTTTTGGGGTAGTATTGCAACTTTTGGCCATTTTGAGGCGAAATTGTTCCTTTTGGGGAGTATTACAACTTTTGGCCATTTTTAGGCGAAATTGTTCCTTTGGGGGGGTATTACAACTTTTGGCCATTTTGAGGCGAAATTGTTCCTTTCGGGGGGTATTGCAACTTTTGGCCATTTTAAAGCGAAACTGTTCCTTTGGGAGGGTATTGCAACTTTTAGGCATTTTGAGGCGAATTTGTTCCTTTGGGGGGGTAATTCAACTTTTGGCCATTTTGAGGCAAAATTGTTCCATTGGGGGGTATTGCAACTTTTGGCCAATTTGAGGCAAAATTGTTCCTTTGGGGGGGTATTGCAACTTTTGGCCATTTTGAGGCGAAATTGTTCCTTTGGGGGTTATGCAATTTTTTGCAATTTTAAGGCGAATTTGTTCCTTTCAGGGGGGTATTGAAACTTTTGGCCATTTTGATGCGAAATTGCTCCTTTGGGGGGGTATTGCAACTTTTGGCCATTTTGAGGCGAAATTGTTCCTTTGGGGGGGTATTGCAACTTTTGGCCATTTTGAGGCGAAATTGTTCCTTTGGGGGGTATTGCAACTTTTGGCCATTTTGAGGCGAAATTGTTCCTTTGGGGGGTATTGCAACTTTTGGCCATTTTCAAGCGAAACTGTTCCTTTGGGAGGGTATTGCAACTTTTGGCCATTTTGAGGCGAAATTGCTAATTTGGGGGGGTATTGCAACTTTTGCCCATTTTGAGTCAAAATTGTTCTTTTGGGGGAGTATTGCAACTTTTGGCCATTTTTAGGCGAAATTGTTCCTTTGGGGGGTATTGCAACTTTTGGCCATTTTGAGGCGAAATTGTTCCTTTGGGGGGGTATTGCAACTTTTAGCCATTTTGAGGCGAAATAGTTCCTTTGGGAGGGTATTACAACTTTTGGCCATTTTTAGGCGAAATTGCTCCTTTGGGGGGGTATTGCATCTTTTGGCCATTTTGAGGCGAAATTGTTCCTTTCGGGGGTATTGCAACTTTTGGCCATTTTAAAGCGAAACTGTTCCTTTGGGAGGGTATTGCAACTTTTGGCCATTTTGAGGCGAAATTGTTCCTTTCGGGGGGTATTGCAACTTTTGGCTATTTTAAAGCGAAACTGTTCCTTTGGGAGGGTATTGCAACTTTTAGCCATTTTGAGGCGAATTTGTTCCTTTGGGGGGGTAATTCAACTTTTAGCCATTTTGAGTCAAAATTGTTCCATTGGGGGGTATTGCAACTTTTGGCCAATTTGAGGCAAAATTGTTCAATTGGGGGGTATTGCAACTTTTGGCCATTTTGAGTCAAAATTGTTCTTTTGGGGGAGTATTGCAACTTTTGGCCATTATGAGGTGAAATTGTTCCTTTGGGGGGGTATTGCAACTTTTGGCCATTTTGAGGCGAAATTGTTCCTTCGGGGGTTATGCAATTTTTTGCAATTTTAAGGCGAATTTGTTCCTTTCAGGGGGGTATTGAAACTTTTGGCCATTTTGTTGCGAAATTGCTCCTTTGGGGGGGTATTGCAACTTTTGGCCATTTTGAGGCGAAATTGTTCCTTTGGGGGGGTATTGCAACTTTTGGCCATTTTGAGGCGAAATTGTTCCTTTGGGGGGTATTGCAACTTTTGGCCATTTTGAGGCGAAATTGTTCCTTTGGGGGGTATTGCAACTTTTGGCCATTTTCAAGCGAAACTGTTCCTTTGGGAGGGTATTGCAACTTTTGGCCATTTTGAGGCGAAATTGCTACTTTGGGGGGGTATTGCAACTTTTGCCCATTTTGAGTCAAAATTGTTCTTTTGGGGGAGTATTGCAACTTTTGGCCATTTTTAGGCGAAATTGTTCCTTTGGGGGGTATTGCAACTTTTGGCCATTTTAAGGCGAAATTGTTCCTTTGGGGGGTATTGCAACTTTTAGCCATTTTGAGGCGAAATAGTTCCTTTGGGAGGGTATTACAACTTTTGGCCATTTTGAGGCGAAATTGTTCCTTTCGGGGGTATTGCAACTTTTGGCCATTTTAAAGCGAAACTGTTCCTTTGGGAGGGTATTGCAACTTTTGGCCATTTTGAGGCGAAATTGTTCCTTTCGGGGGGTATTGCAACTTTTGGCCATTTTAAAGCGAAACTGTTCCTTTGGGAGGGTATTGCAACTTTTAGCCATTTTGAGGCGAATTTGTTCCTTTGGGGGGGTAATTCAACTTTTAGCCATTTTGAGTCAAAATTGTTCCATTGGGGGGTATTGCAACTTTTGGCCAATTTGAGGCAAAATTGTTCAATTGGGGGGGTATTGCAACTTTTGGCCATTTTGAGTCAAAATTGTTCTTTTGGGGGAGTATTGCAACTTTTGGCCATTATGAGGTGAAATTGTTCCTTTGGGGGGGTATTGCAACTTTTGGCCATTTTGAGGCGAAATTGTTCCTTCGGGGGGGTATTGCAACTTTTGGCCATTTTGAGGCGAAATTGTTCCTTTGGGGGGGTATTGCAACTTTTAGCCATTTTGAGGCGAAATTGTTCCATTGGGAGGGTATTGCAACTTTTGGCCATTTTGAGGTGAAATTGTTCCTTTGGGGGGGTATTGCAACTTTTGGCCATTTTGAGGCGAAATTGCTCCTTTGGGGGGGTATTGCAACTTTTGGCCATTTTGAGGCGAAATTGCTCCTTTGGGGGGGTATTGCAACTTTTGGCCATTTTGAGGCGAAATTGCTCCTTTGGGGGGTATTGCAACTTTTGGCCATTTTGAGGCGAAATTGCTCCATTGGGGGGGTATTGCAACTTTTGGCCATTTTAAAGCGAAACTGTTCCTTTGGGAGGGTATTGCAACTTTTGGCCATTTTGAGGCGAATTTGTTCCTTTGGGGGGGTAATTAAACTTTTGGCCATTTTGAGGCAAAATTGTTCCATTGGGGGGTATTGCAACTTTTGGCCAATTTGAGGCGAAACTGTTCCTTTGGGAGGGTATTGCAACTTTTGGCCATTTTGAGGCGAATTTGTTCCTTTGGGGGGGTAATTAAACTTTTGGCCATTTTGAGGCAAAATTGTTCCATTGGGGGGTATTGCAACTTTTGGCCAATTTGAGGCAAAATTGTTCCTTTGGGGGGGTATTGCAACTTTTGGCCATTTTGAGTCAAAATTGTTCTTTTGGGGGAGTATTGCAACTTTTGGCCATTTTGAGGTGAAATTGTTCCTTTGGGGGGGTATTGCAACTTTTGGCCATTTTGAGGCAAAATTGTTCCTTTAGGGGGTTATGCAATTTTTTGCAATTTTAAGGCGAATTTGTTCCTTTCAGGGGGGTATTGAAACTTTTGGCCATTTTGAGGCGAAATTGCTCCTTTGGGGGGGTATTGCAACTTTTGGCCATTTTGAGGCGAAATTGTTCCTTTGGGGGGGTATTGCAACTTTTGGCCATTTTGAGGCGAAATTGTTCCTTTGGGGGGTATTGCAACTTTTGGCCATTTTGAGGCGAAATTGTTCCTTTGGGGGGTATTGCAACTTTTGGCCATTTTCAAGCGAAACTGTTCCTTTGGGAGGGTATTGCAACTTTTGGCCATTTTGAGGCGAATTTGTTCCTCTGGGGGGGTATTGCAACTTTTGGCCATTTTGAGGCGAAATTGCTACTTTGGGGGGGGTATTGCAACTTTTGCCCATTTTGAGTCAAAATTGTTCTTTTGGGGGAGTATTGCAACTTTTGGCCATTTTTAGGCGAAATTGTTCCTTTGGGGGGTATTGTAACTTTTGGCCATTTTAAAGCGAAACTGTTCCTCTGGGAGGGTATTGCAACTTTTGGCCATTTTGAGGCGAATTTGTTCCTTTGGGGGGGTATTGCAACTTTTGGCCATTTTGAGGCGAATTTGTTCCTTTCAGGGGGGTATTGCAACTTTTGGCCATTTTGAGGCGAAATTGCTCCTTTGGGGGGTTATTGCAACTTTTGGCCATTTTGAGGCGAAATTGCTACTTTGGGGGGGTATTGCAACTTTTGCCCATTTTGAGTCAAAATTGTTCTTTTGGGGGAGTATTGCAACTTTTGGCCATTTTTAGGCGAAATTGTTCCTTTAGGGGGTATTGCAACTTTTGGCCATTTTGAGGCGAAATTGTTCCTTTGGGGGGGTATTGCAACTTTTAGCCATTTTGAGGCGAAATTGTTCCTTTGGGAGGGTATTACAACTTTTGGCCATTTTTAGGCGAAATTGCTCCTTTGGGGGGGTATTGCAACTTTTGGCCATTTTGAGGCGAAATTGTTCCTTTCGGGGGGTATTGCAACTTTTGGCCATTTTAAAGCGAAACTGTTCCTTTGGGAGGGTATTGCAACTTTTGGCCATTTTGAGGCGAAATTGTTCCTTTCGGGGGGTATTGCAACTTTTGGCCATTTTAAAGCGAAACTGTTCCTTTGGGAGGGTATTGCAACTTTTAGCCATTTTGAGGCGAATTTGTTCCTTTGGGGGGGTAATTCAACTTTTGGCCATTTTGAGTCAAAATTGTTCCATTGGGGGGTATTGCAACTTTTGGCCAATTTGAGGCAAAATTGTTCAATTGGGGGGGTATTGCAACTTTTGGCCATTTTGAGTCAAAATTGTTGTTTTGGGGGAGTATTGCAACTTTTGGCCATTATGAGGTGAAATTGTTCCTTTGGGGGGGTATTGCAACTTTTGGCCATTTTGAGGCGAAATTGTTCCTTTGGGGGTTATGCAATTTTTTGCAATTTTAAGGCGAATTTGTTCCTTTCAGGGGGGTATTGAAACTTTTGGCCATTTTGAGGCGAAATTGCTCCTTTGGGGGGGTATTGCAACTTTTGGCCATTTTGAGGCGAAATTGTTCCTTTGGGGGGGTATTGCAACTTTTGGCCATTTTGAGGCGAAATTGTTCCTTTGGAGGGTATTGCAACTTTTGGCCATTTTGAGGCGAAATTGTTCCTTTGGGGGGGTATTGCAACTTTTAGCCATTTTGAGGCGAAATTGTTCCTTTGGGAGGGTATTGCAACTTTTGGCCATTTTGAGGTGAAATTGTTCCTTTGGGGGGGTATTGCAACTTTTGGCCATTTTGAGGCGAAATTGCTTCTTTGGGGGGGTATTGCAACTTTTGGCCATTTTGAGGCGAAATTGCTCCTTTGGGGGGGTATTGCAACTTTTGGCCATTTTGAGGCGAAATTGCTCCTTTGGGGGGTATTGCAACTTTTGGCCATTTTGAGGCGAAATTGCTCCATTGGGGGGGTATTGCAACTTTTGGCCATTTTAAAGCGAAACTGTTCCTTTGGGAGGGTATTGCAACTTTTGGCCATTTTGAGGCGAATTTGTTCCTTTGGGGGGGTAATTAAACTTTTGGCCATTTTGAGGCAAAATTGTTCCATTGGGGGGTATTGCAACTTTTGGCCAATTTGAGGCAAAATTGTTCCTTTGGGGAAGTATTGCAACTTTTGGCCATTTTGAGTCAAAATTGTTCTTTTGGGGGAGTATTGCAACTTTTGGCCATTTTGAGGTGAAATTGTTCCTTTGGGGGGGTATTGCAACTTTTGGCCATTTTGAGGCGAAATTGTTCCTTTGGGGGGTTATGCAATTTTTTGCAATTTTAAGGCGAATTTGTTCCTTTCAGGGGGGTATTGAAACTTTTGGCCATTTTGAGGCGAAATTGCTCCTTTGGGGGGGTATTGCAACTTTTGGCCATTTTGAGGCGAAATTGTTCCTTTGGGGGGGTATTGCAACTTTTGGCCATTTTGAGGCGAAATTGTTCCTTTGGGGGGTATTGCAACTTTTGGCCATTTTGAGGCGAAATTGTTCCTTGGGGGGTATTGCAACTTTTGGCCATTTTCAAGCGAAACTGTTCCTTTGGGAGGGTATTGCAACTTTTGGCCATTTTGAGGCGAATTTGTTCCTTTGGGGGGGTATTGCAACTTTTGGCCATTTTGAGGCGAAATTGCTACTTTGGGGGGGTATTGCAACTTTTGCCCATTTTGAGTCAAAATTGTTCTTTTGGGGGAGTATTGCAACTTTTGGCCATTTTTAGGCGAAATTGTTCCTTTGGGGGGTATTGTAACTTTTGGCCATTTTAAAGCGAAACTGTTCCTCTGAGAGGGTATTGCAACTTTTGGCCATTTTGAGGCGAATTTGTTCCTTTGGGGGGGTATTGCAACTTTTGGCCATTTTGAGGCGAATTTGTTCCTTTCAGGGGGGTATTGCAACTTTTGGCCATTTTGAGGCGAAATTGCTCCTTTGGGGGGGTTATTGCAACTTTTGGCCATTTTTAGGCGAAATTGTTCCTTTGGGGGGTATTGTAACTTTTGGCCATTTTAAAGCGAAACTGTTCCTCTGGGAGGGTATAGCAACTTTTGGCCATTTTGAGGCGAATTTGTTCCTTTGGGGGGGTGTTGCAACTTTTGGCCATTTTGAGGCGAATTTGTTCCTTTCAGGGGGGTATTGCAACTTTTGGCCATTTTGAGGCGAAATTGCTCCTTTGGGGGGGTTATTGCAACTTTTGGCCATTTTGAGGCGAAATTGCTACTTTGGGGGGGTATTGCAACTTTTGCCCATTTTGAGTCAAAATTGTTCTTTTGGGGGAGTATTGCAACTTTTGGACATTTTTAGGCGAAATTGTTCCTTTGGTGGGGTATTGCAACTTTTGGCCATTTTGAGGCGAAATTGTTCCTTTGGGGGGTATTGCAACTTTTGGCCATTTTGAGGCGAAATTGTTCCTTTGGGGGGTATTGCAACTTTTGGCCATTTTGAGGCGAAATTGTTCCTTTGGTAGGGTATTGCAACTTTTGGCCATTTTGAGGCGAATTTGTTCCTTTGGGGGGTTATTGCAACTTTTGGCCATTTTGAGGCGAAATTGCTCCTTTGCGGGGGTATTGCAACTTTTGGCCATTTTGAGGCGAAATTGCTACTTTGGGGGGGTATTGCAACTTTTGCCCATTTTGAGTCAAAATTGTTCTTTTGGGGGAGTATTGCAACTTTTGGCCATTTTTAGGCGAAATTGTTCCTTTGGGGGGTATTGTAACTTTTGGCCATTTTAAAGCGAAACTGTTCCTCTGGGAGGGTATTGCAACTTTTGGCCATTTTGAGGCGAATTTGTTCCTTTGGGGGGGTATTGCAACTTTTGGCCATTTTGAGGCGAATTTGTTCCTTTCAGGGGGGTATTGCAACTTTTGGCCATTTTGAGGCGAAATTGCTCCTTTGGGGGGTTATTGCAACTTTTGGCCATTTTGAGGCGAAATTGCTACTTTGGGGGGCTATTGCAACTTTTGCCCATTTTGAGTCAAAATTGTTCTTTTGGGGGAGTATTGCAACTTTTGGACATTTTTAGGCGAAATTGTTCCTTTGGGGGGTATTGTAACTTTTGGCCATTTTAAAGCGAAACTGTTCCTCTGAGAGGGTATTGCAACTTTTGGCCATTTTGAGGCGAATTTGTTCCTTTGGGGGGGTATTGCAACTTTTGGCCATTTTGAGGCGAATTTGTTCCTTTCAGGGGGGTATTGCAACTTTTGGCCATTTTGAGGCGAAATTGCTCCTTTGGGGGGGTTATTGCAACTTTTGGCCATTTTTAGGCGAAATTGTTCCTTTGGGGGGTATTGTAACTTTTGGCCATTTTAAAGCGAAACTGTTCCTCTGGGAGGGTATAGCAACTTTTGGCCATTTTGAGGCGAATTTGTTCCTTTGGGGGGGTGTTGCAACTTTTGGCCATTTTGAGGCGAATTTGTTCCTTTGGGGGGGTATTGCAACTTTTGGCCATTTTGAGGCGAAATTGCTCCTTTGGGGGGGTTATTGCAACTTTTGGCCATTTTGAGGCGAAATTGCTACTTTGGGGGGGTATTGCAACTTTTGCCCATTTTGAGTCAAAATTGTTCTTTTGGGGGAGTATTGCAACTTTTGGACATTTTTAGGCGAAATTGTTCCTTTGGTGGGGTATTGCAACTTTTGGCCATTTTGAGGCGAAATTGTTCCTTTGGGGGGTATTGCAACTTTTGGCCATTTTGAGGCGAAATTGTTCCTTTGGGGGGTATTGCAACTTTTGGCCATTTTGAGGCGAAATTGTTCCTTTGGTAGGGTATTGCAACTTTTGGCCATTTTGAGGCGAATTTGTTCCTTTGGGGGGGTATTGCAACTTTTGGCCATTTTGAGGCGAAATTGCTCCTTTGCGGGGGTATTGCAACTTTTGGCCATTTTGTGGCGAAATTGCTCCTTTGGGTGGGTATTGCAACTTTTGGCCATTTTGAGGCGAAATTGCTCCTTTGGGGGGGTATTGCAACTTTTAGCCATTTTAAAGCGAAACTGTTCCTTTGGGAGGGTATTGCAACTTTTGGCCATTTTGAGGCGAAATTGTTCCTTTGGGGGGGTATTGCAACTTTTGGCCATTTTGAGTCAAAATTGTTCTTTTGGGGGAGTATTGCAACTTTTGGCCATTTTGAGGTGAAATTGTTCCTTTGGGGGGGTATTGCAACTTTTGTCCATTTTGAGGCGAAATTGTTCCTTTGGGGGGTTATGCAATTTTTTGCAATTTTAAGGCGAATTTGTTCCTTTCAGGGGGGTATTGAAACTTTTGGCCATTTTGAGGCGAAATTGCTCCTTTGGGGGGGTATTGCAACTTTTGGCCATTTTGAGGCGAAATTGTTCCTTTGGGGGGGTATTGCAACTTTTGGCCATTTTGAGGCGAAATTGTTCCTTTGGGGGGTATTGCAACTTTTGGCCATTTTGAGGCAAAATTGTTCCTTTGGGGGGTATTGCAACTTTTGGCCATTTGCAAGCGAAACTGTTCCTTTGGGAGGGTATTGCAACTTTTGGCCATTTTGAGGCGAATTTGTTCCTCTGGGGGGGTATTGCAACTTTTGGCCATTTTGAGGCGAAATTGCTACTTTGGGGGGGGTATTGCAACTTTTGCCCATTTTGAGTCAAAATTGTTCTTTTGGGGGAGTATTGCAACTTTTGGCCATTTTTAGGCGAAATTGTTCCTTTGGGGGGTATTGTAACTTTTGGCCATTTTAAAGCGAAACTGTTCCTCTGGGAGGGTATTGCAACTTTTGGCCATTTTGAGGCGAATTTGTTCCTTTGGGGGGTATTGCAACTTTTGGCCATTTTGAGGCGAATTTGTTCCTTTCAGGGGGGTATTGCAACTTTTGGCCATTTTGAGGCGAAATTGCTCCTTTGGGGGGTTATTGCAACTTTTGGCCATTTTGAGGCGAAATTGCTACTTTGGGGGGGTATTGCAACTTTTGCCCATTTTGAGTCAAAATTGTTCTTTTGGGGGAGTATTGCAACTTTTGGCCATTTTTAGGCGAAATTGTTCCTTTAGGGGGTATTGCAACTTTTGGCCATTTTGAGGCGAAATTGTTCCTTTGGGGGGGTATTGCAACTTTTAGCCATTTTGAGGCGAAATTGTTCCTTTGGGAGGGTATTACAACTTTTGGCCATTTTTAGGCGAAATTGCTCCTTTGGGGGGGTATTGCAACTTTTGGCCATTTTGAGGCGAAATTGTTCCTTTCGGGGGGTATTGCAACTTTTGGCCATTTTAAAGCGAAACTGTTCCTTTGGGAGGGTATTGCAACTTTTGGCCATTTTGAGGCGAAATTGTTCCTTTCGGGGGGTATTGCAACTTTTGGCCATTTTAAAGCGAAACTGTTCCTTTGGGAGGGTATTGCAACTTTTAGCCATTTTGAGGCGAATTTGTTCCTTTGGGGGGGTAATTCAACTTTTGGCCATTTTGAGTCAAAATTGTTCCATTGGGGGGTATTGCAACTTTTGGCCAATTTGAGGCAAAATTGTTCAATTGGGGGGGTATTGAAACTTTTGGCCATTTTGAGTCAAAATTGTTCTTTTGGGGGAGTATTGCAACTTTTGGCCATTATGAGGTGAAATTGTTCCTTTGGGGGGGTATTGCAACTTTTGGCCATTTTGAGGCGAAATTGTTCCTTTGGGGGGGTATTGCAACTTTTAGCCATTTTGAGGCGAAATTGTTCCTTTGGGAGGGTATTGCAACTTTTGGCCATTTTGAGGTGAAATTGTTCCTTTGGGGGGGTATTGCAATTTTTTTCCATTTTGAGGCGAAATTGCTCCTTTGGGGGGGTATTGCAACTTTTGGCCATTTTGAGGCGAAATTGATCCTTTGGGGGGGTATTGCAACTTTTGGCCATTTTGAGGCGAAATTGCTCCTTTGGGGGTATTGCAACTTTTGGCCATTTTGAGGCGAAATTGCTCCATTGGGGGGGTATTGCAACTTTTGGCCATTTTAAAGCGAAACTGTTCCTTTGGGAGGGTATTGCAACTTTTGGCCATTTTGAGGCGAATTTGTTCCTTTGGGGGGGTAATTAAACTTTTGGCCATTTTGAGGCAAAATTGTTCCATTGGGGGGTATTGCAACTTTTGGCCAATTTGAGGCAAAATTGTTCCTTTGGGGGGGTATTGCAACTTTTGGCCATTTTGAGTCAAAATTGTTCTTTTGGGGGAGTATTGCAACTTTTGGCCATTTTGAGGTGAAATTGTTCCTTTGGGGGGGTATTGCAACTTTTGGCCATTTTGAGGCGAAATTGTTCCTTTGGGGGGTTATGCAATTTTTTGCAATTTTAAGGCGAATTTGTTCCTTTCAGGGGGGTATTGAAACTTTTGGCCATTTTGAGGCGAAATTGCTCCTTTGGGGGGGTATTGCAACTTTTGGCCATTTTGAGGTGAAATTGTTCCTTTGGGGGGGTATTGCAACTTTTGGCCATTTTGAGGCGAAATTGTTCCTTTGGGGGGTATTGCAACTTTTGGCCATTTTGAGGCGAAATTGTTCCTTGGGGGGTATTGCAACTTTTGGCCATTTTCAAGCGAAACTGTTCCTTTGGGAGGGTATTGCAACTTTTGGCCATTTTGAGGCGAATTTGTTCCTTTGGGGGGGTATTGCAACTTTTGGCCATTTTGAGGCGAAATTGCTACTTTGGGGGGGTATTGCAACTTTTGCCCATTTTGAGTCAAAATTGTTCTTTTGGGGGAGTATTGCAACTTTTGGCCATTTTTAGGCGAAATTGTTCCTTTGGGGGGTATTGTAACTTTTGGCCATTTTAAAGCGAAACTGTTCCTCTGGGAGGGTATTGCAACTTTTGGCCATTTTGAGGCGAATTTGTTCCTTTGGGGGGGTATTGCAACTTTTGGCCATTTTGAGGCGAATTTGTTCCTTTCAGGGGGGTATTGCAACTTTTGGCCATTTTGAGGCGAAATTGCTCCTTTGGGGGGTTATTGCAACTTTTGGCCATTTTGAGGCGAAATTGCTACTTTGGGGTGGTATTGCAACTTTTGCCCATTTTGAGTCAAAATTGTTCTTTTGGGGGAGTATTGCAACTTTTGGACATTTTTAGGCGAAATTGTTCCTTTGGGGGGTATTGTAACTTTTGGCCATTTTAAAGCGAAACTGTTCCTCTGAGAGGGTATTGCAACTTTTGGCCATTTTGAGGCGAATTTGTTCCTTTGGGGGGGTATTGCAACTTTTGGCCATTTTGAGGTGAATTTGTTCCTTTGAGGGGGTATTGCAACTTTTGGCCATTTTGAGGCGAAATTGCTCCTTTGGGGGGGTTATTGCAACTTTTGGCCATTTTTAGGCGAAATTGTTCCTTTGGGGGGTATTGTAACTTTTGGCCATTTTAAAGCGAAACTGTTCCTCTGGGAGGGTATAGCAACTTTTGGCCATTTTGAGGCGAATTTGTTCCTTTGGGGGGGTATTGCAACTTTTGGCCATTTTGAGGCGAATTTGTTCCTTTCAGGGGGGTATTGCAACTTTTGGCCATTTTGAGGCGAAATTGCTCCTTTGGGGGGGTTATTGCAACTTTTGGCCATTTTGAGGCGAAATTGCTACTTTGGGGGGGTATTGCAACTTTTGCCCATTTTGAGTCAAAATTGTTCCTTTCGGGGGGTATTGCAACTTTTGGCCATTTTAAAGCGAAACTGTTCCTTTGGGAGGGTATTGCAACTTTTAGCCATTTTGAGGCGAATTTGTTCCTTTGGGGGGGTAATTCAACTTTTGGCCATTTTGAGTCAAAATTGTTCCATTGGGGGGTATTGCAACTTTTGGCCAATTTGAGGCAAAATTGTTCAATTGGGGGGGTATTGCAACTTTTGGCCATTTTGAGTCAAAATTGTTCTTTTGGGGGAGTATTGCAACTTTTGGCCATTATGAGGTGAAATTGTTCCTTTGGGGGGGTATTGCAACTTTTGGCCATTTTGAGGCGAAATTGTTCCTTTGGGGGTTATGCAATTTTTTGCAATTTTAAGGCGAATTTGTTCCTTTCAGGGGGGTATTGAAACTTTTGGCCATTTTGAGGCGAAATTGCTCCTTTGGGGGGGTATTGCAACTTTTGGCCATTTTGAGGCGAAATTGTTCCTTTGGGGGGGTATTGCAACTTTTGGCCATTTTGAGGCTAAATTGTTCCTTTGGAGGGTATTGCAACTTTTGGCCATTTTGAGGCGAAATTGTTCCTTTGGGGGGGTATTGCAACTTTTAGCCATTTTGAGGCGAAATTGTTCCTTTGGGAGGGTATTGCAACTTTTGGCCATTTTGAGGTGAAATTGTTCCTTTGGGGGGGTATTGCAACTTTTGGCCATTTTGAGGCGAAATTGCTCCTTTGGGGGGGTATTGCAACTTTTGGCCATTTTGAGGCGAAATTGCTCCTTTGGGGGGGTATTGCAACTTTTGGCCATTTTGAGGCGAAATTGCTCCTTTGGGGGGTATTGCAACTTTTGGCCATTTTGAGGCGAAATTGCTCCATTGGGGGGGTATTGCAACTTTTGGCCATTTTAAAGCGAAACTGTTCCTTTGGGAGGGTATTGCAACTTTTGGCCATTTTGAGGCGAATTTGTTCCTTTGGGGGGTAATTAAACTTTTGGCCATTTTGAGGCAAAATTGTTCCATTGGGGGGTATTGCAACTTTTGGCCAATTTGAGGCAAAATTGTTCCTTTGGGGAAGTATTGCAACTTTTGGCCATTTTGAGTCAAAATTGTTCTTTTGGGGGAGTATTGCAACTTTTAGCCATTTTGAGGTGAAATTGTTCCTTTGGGGGGGTATTGCAACTTTTGGCCATTTTGAGGCGAAATTGTTCCTTTGGGGGGTTATGCAATTTTTTGCAATTTTAAGGCGAATTTGTTCCTTTCAGGGGGGTATTGAAACTTTTGGCCATTTTGAGGCGAAATTGCTCCTTTGGGGGGGTATTGCAACTTTTGGCCATTTTGAGGCGAAATTGTTCCTTTGGGGGGGTATTGCAACTTTTGGCCATTTTGAGGCGAAATTGTTCCTTTGTGGGGTATTGCAACTTTTGGCCATTTTGAGGCGAAATTGTTCCTTGGGGGGTATTGCAACTTTTGGCCATTTTCAAGCGAAACTGTTCCTTTGGGAGGGTATTGCAACTTTTGGCCATTTTGAGGCGAATTTGTTCCTTTGGGGGGGTATTGCAACTTTTGGCCATTTTGAGGCGAAATTGCTACTTTGGGGGGGTATTGCAACTTTTGCCCATTTTGAGTCAAAATTGTTCTTTTGGGGGAGTATTGCAACTTTTGGCCATTTTTAGGCGAAATTGTTCCTTTGGGGGGTATTGTAACTTTTGGCCATTTTAAAGCGAAACTGTTCCTCTGGGAGGGTATTGCAACTTTTGGCCATTTTGAGGCGAATTTGTTCCTTTGGGGGGGTATTGCAACTTTTGGCCATTTTGAGGCGAATTTGTTCCTTTCAGGGGGGTATTGCAACTTTTGGCCATTTTGAGGCGAAATTGCTCCTTTGGGGGGGTTATTGCAACTTTTGGCCATTTTGAGGCGAAATTGCTACTTTGGGGGGGTATTGCAACTTTTGCCCATTTTGAGTCAAAATTGTTCTTTTGGGGGAGTATTGCAACTTTTGGACATTTTTAGGCGAAATTGTTCCTTTGGTGGGGTATTGCAACTTTTGGCCATTTTGAGGCGAAATTGTTCCTTTGGGGGGTATTGCAACTTTTGGCCATTTTGAGGCGAAATTGTTCCTTTGGGGGGTATTGCAACTTTTGGCCATTTTGAGGCGAAATTGTTCCTTTGGTAGGGTATTGCAACTTTTGGCCATTTTGAGGCGAATTTGTTCCTTTGGGGGGGTATTGCAACTTTTGGCCATTTTGAGGCGAAATTGCTCCTTTGCGGGGGTATTGCAACTTTTGGCCATTTTGAGGCGAAATTGCTACTTTGGGGGGGTATTGCAACTTTTGCCCATTTTGAGTCAAAATTGTTCTTTTGGGGGAGTATTGCAACTTTTGGCCATTTTTAGGCGAAATTGTTCCTTTGGGGGGTATTGTAACTTTTGGCCATTTTGAGGCGAATTTGTTCCTTTGGGGGGGTATTGCAACTTTTGGCCATTTTGAGGCGAATTTGTTCCTTTCAGGGGGGTATTGCAACTTTTGGCCATTTTGAGGCGAAATTGCTCCTTTGGGGGGTTATTGCAACTTTTGGCCATTTTGAGGCGAAATTGCTACTTTGGGGGGGTATTGCAACTTTTGCCCATTTTGAGTCAAAATTGTTCTTTTGGGGGAGTATTGCAACTTTTGGACATTTTTAGGCGAAATTGTTCCTTTGGGGGGTATTGTAACTTTTGGCCATTTTAAAGCGAAACTGTTCCTCTGAGAGGGTATTGCAACTTTTGGCCATTTTGAGGCGAATTTGTTCCTTTGGGGGGGTATTGCAACTTTTGGCCATTTTGAGGCGAATTTGTTCCTTTCAGGGGGGTATTGCAACTTTTGGCCATTTTGAGGCGAAATTGCTCCTTTGGGGGGGTTATTGCAACTTTTGGCCATTTTTAGGCGAAATTGTTCCTTTGGGGGGTATTGTAACTTTTGGCCATTTTAAAGCGAAACTGTTCCTCTGGGAGGGTATAGCAACTTTTGGCCATTTTGAGGCGAATTTGTTCCTTTGGGGGGGTGTTGCAACTTTTGGCCATTTTGAGGCGAATTTGTTCCTTTCAGGGGGGTATTGCAACTTTTGGCCATTTTGAGGCGAAATTGCTCCTTTGGGGGGGTTATTGCAACTTTTGGCCATTTTGAGGCGAAATTGCTACTTTGGGGGGGTATTGCAACTTTTGCCCATTTTGAGTCAAAATTGTTCTTTTGGGGGAGTATTGCAACTTTTGGACATTTTTAGGCGAAATTGTTCCTTTGGTGGGGTATTGCAACTTTTGGCCATTTTGAGGCGAAATTGTTCCTTTGGGGGGTATTGCAACTTTTGGCCATTTTGAGGCGAAATTGTTCCTTTGGGGGGTATTGCAACTTTTGGCCATTTTGAGGCGAAATTGTTCCTTTGGTAGGGTATTGCAACTTTTGGCCATTTTGAGGCGAATTTGTTCCTTTGGGGGGGTATTGCAACTTTTGGCCATTTTGAGGCGAAATTGCTCCTTTGGGGGGGTATTGCAACTTTTAGCCATTTTAAAGCGAAACTGTTCCTTTAGGAGGGTATTGCAACTTTTGGCCATTTTGAGGCGAAATTGTTCCTTTGGGGGGGTATTGCAACTTTTGGCCATTTTGAGTCAAAATTGTTCTTTTGGGGGAGTATTGCAACTTTTGGCCATTTTGAGGTGAAATTATTCCTTTGGGGGGGTATTGCAACTTTTGTCCATTTTGAGGCGAAATTGTTCCTTTGGGGGGTTATGCAATTTTTTGCAATTTTAAGGCGAATTTGTTCCTTTCAGGGGGGTATTGAAACTTTTGGCCATTTTGAGGCGAAATTGCTCCTTTGGGGGGGTATTGCAACTTTTGGCCATTTTGAGGCGAATTTGTTCCTTTCAGGGGGGTATTGCAACTTTTGGCCATTTTGAGGCGAAATTGCTCCTTTGGGGGGGTTATTGCAACTTTTGGCCATTTTTAAGCGAAATTGTTCCTTTGGGGGGTATTGTAACTTTTGGCCATTTTAAAGCGAAACTGTTCCTCTGGGAGGGTATAGCAAATTTTGGCCATTTTGAGGCGAATTTGTTCCTTTGGGGGGGTGTTGCAACTTTTGGCCATTTTGAGGCGAATTTGTTCCTTTCAGGGGGGTATTGCAACTTTTGGCCATTTTGAGGCGAAATTGCTCCTTTGGGGGGGTTATTGCAACTTTTGGCCATTTTGAGGCGAAATTGCTACTTTGGGGGGGTATTGCAACTTTTGCCCAATTTGAGTCAAAATTGTTCTTTTGGGGGAGTATTGCAACTTTTGGACATTTTTAGGCGAAATTGTTCCTTTGGTGGGGTATTGCAACTTTTGGCCATTTTGAGGCGAAATTGTTCCTTTGGGGGGTATTGCAACTTTTGGCCATTTTGAGGCGAAATTGTTCCTTTGGGGGGTATTGCAACTTTTGGCCATTTTGAGGCGAAATTGTTCCTTTGGTAGGGTATTGCAACTTTTGGCCATTTTGAGGCGAATTTGTTCCTTTGGGGGGGTATTGCAACTTTTGGCCATTTTGAGGCGAAATTGCTCCTTTGCGGGGGTATTGCAACTTTTGGCCATTTTGAGGCGAAATTGCTACTTTGGGGGGGTATTGCAACTTTTGCCCATTTTGAGTCAAAATTGTTCTTTTGGGGGAGTATTGCAACTTTTGGCCATTTTTAGGCGAAATTGTTCCTTTGGGGGGTATTGTAACTTTTGGCCATTTTAAAGCGAAACTGTTCCTCTGGGAGGGTATTGCAACTTTTGGCCATTTTGAGGCGAATTTGTTCCTTTGGGGGGGTATTGCAACTTTTGGCCATTTTGAGGCGAATTTGTTCCTTTCAGGGGGGTATTGCAACTTTTGGCCATTTTGAGGCGAAATTGCTCCTTTGGGGGGTTATTGCAACTTTTGGCCATTTTGAGGCGAAATTGCTACTTTGGGGGGGTATTGCAACTTTTGCCCATTTTGAGTCAAAATTGTTCTTTTGGGGGAGTATTGCAACTTTTGGACATTTTTAGGCGAAATTGTTCCTTTGGGGGGTATTGTAACTTTTGGCCATTTTAAAGCGAAACTGTTCCTCTGAGAGGGTATTGCAACTTTTGGCCATTTTGAGGCGAATTTGTTCCTTTGGGGGGGTATTGCAACTTTTGGCCATTTTGAGGCGAATTTGTTCCTTTCAGGGGGGTATTGCAACTTTTGGCCATTTTGAGGCGAAATTGCTCCTTTGGGGGGGTTATTGCAACTTTTGGCCATTTTTAGGCGAAATTGTTCCTTTGGGGGGTATTGTAACTTTTGGCCATTTTAAAGCGAAACTGTTCCTCTGGGAGGGTATAGCAACTTTTGGCCATTTTGAGGCGAATTTGTTCCTTTGGGGGGGTGTTGCAACTTTTGGCCATTTTGAGGCGAATTTGTTCCTTTCAGGGGGGTATTGCAACTTTTGGCCATTTTGAGGCGAAATTGCTCCTTTGGGGGGGTTATTGCAACTTTTGGCCATTTTGAGGCGAAATTGCTACTTTGGGGGGGTATTGCAACTTTTGCCCATTTTGAGTCAAAATTGTTCTTTTGGGGGAGTATTGCAACTTTTGGACATTTTTAGGCGAAATTGTTCCTTTGGTGGGGTATTGCAACTTTTGGCCATTTTGAGGCGAAATTGTTCCTTTGGGGGGTATTGCAATTTTTGGCCATTTTGAGGCGAAATTGTTCCTTTGGGGGGTATTGCAACTTTTGGCCATTTTGAGGCGAAATTGTTCCTTTGGTAGGGTATTGCAACTTTTGGCCATTTTGAGGCGAATTTGTTCCTTTGGGGGGGTATTGCAACTTTTGGCCATTTTGAGGCGAAATTGCTCCTTTGGGGGGGTATTGCAACTTTTAGCCATTTTAAAGCGAAACTGTTCCTTTAGGAGGGTATTGCAACTTTTGGCCATTTTGAGGCGAAATTGTTCCTTTGGGGGGGTATTGCAACTTTTGGCCATTTTGAGTCAAAATTGTTCTTTTGGGGGAGTATTGCAACTTTTGGCCATTTTGAGGTGAAATTGTTCCTTTGGGGGGGTATTGCAACTTTTGTCCATTTTGAGGCGAAATTGTTCCTTTGGGGGGTTATGCAATTTTTTGCAATTTTAAGGCGAATTTGTTCCTTTCAGGGGGGTATTGAAACTTTTGGCCATTTTGAGGCGAAATTGCTCCTTTGGGGGGGTATTGCAACTTTTGGCCATTTTGAGGCGAAATTGTTCCTTTGGGGGGGTATTGCAACTTTTGGCCAATTTGAGGCGAAATTGTTCCTTTGGGGGGTATTGCAACTTTTGGCCATTTTGAGGCGAAATTGTTCCTTTGCGGGGTATTGCAACTTTTGGCCATTTTCAAGCGAAACTGTTCCTTTGGGAGGGTATTGCAACTTTTGGCCATTTTGAGGCGAATTTGTTCCTCTGGGGGGGTATTGCAACTTTTGGCCATTTTGAGGCGAAATTGCTACTTTGGGGGGGGGTATTGCAACTTTTGCCCATTTTGAGTCAAAATTGTTCTTTTGGGGGAGTATTGCAACTTTTGGCCATTTTTAGGCGAAATTGTTCCTTTGGGGGGTATTGTAACTTTTGGCCATTTTAAAGCGAAACTGTTCCTCTGGGAGGGTATTGCAACTTTTGGCCATTTTGAGGCGAATTTGTTCCTTTGGGGGGTATTGCAACTTTTGGCCATTTTGAGGCGAATTTGTTCCTTTCAGGGGGGTATTGCAACTTTTGGCCATTTTGAGGCGAAATTGTTCCTTTCGGGGGGTATTGCAACTTTTGGCCATTTTAAAGCGAAACTGTTCCTCTGAGAGGGTATTGCAACTTTTGGCCATTTTGAGGCGAATTTGTTCCTTTGGGGGGGTATTGCAACTTTTGGCCATTTTGAGGCGAATTTGTTCCTTTCAGGGGGGTATTGCAACTTTTGGCCATTTTGAGGCGAAATTGCTCCTTTGGGGGGGTTATTGCAACTTTTGGCCATTTTTAGGCGAAATTGTTCCTTTGGGGGGTATTGTAACTTTTGGCCATTTTAAAGCGAAACTGTTCCTCTGGGAGGGTATAGCAACTTTTGGCCATTTTGAGGCGAATTTGTTCCTTTGGGGGGGTGTTGCAACTTTTGGCCATTTTGAGGCGAATTTGTTCCTTTCAGGGGGGTATTGCAACTTTTGGCCATTTTGAGGCGAAATTGCTCCTTTGGGGGGGTTATTGCAACTTTTGGCCATTTTGAGGCGAAATTGCTACTTTGGGGGGGTATTGCAACTTTTGCCCATTTTGAGTCAAAATTGTTCTTTTGGGGGAGTATTGCAACTTTTGGACATTTTTAGGCGAAATTGTTCCTTTGGTGGGGTATTGCAACTTTTGGCCATTTTGAGGCGAAATTGTTCCTTTGGGGGGTATTGCAACTTTTGGCCATTTTGAGGCGAAATTGTTCCTTTGGGGGGTATTGCAACTTTTGGCCATTTTGAGGCGAAATTGTTCCTTTGGTAGGGTATTGCAACTTTTGGCCATTTTGAGGCGAATTTGTTCCTTTGGGGGGGTATTGCAACTTTTGGCCATTTTGAGGCGAAATTGCTCCTTTGCGGGGGTATTGCAACTTTTGGCCATTTTGATGCGAAATTGCTACTTTGGGGGGGTATTGCAACTTTTGCCCATTTTGAGTCAAAATTGTTCTTTTGGGGGAGTATTGCAACTTTTGGCCATTTTTAGGCGAAATTGTTCCTTTGGGGGGTATTGTAACTTTTGGCCATTTTAAAGCGAAACTGTTCCTCTGGGAGGGTATTGCAACTTTTGGCCATTTTGAGGCGAATTTGTTCCTTTGGGGGGGTATTGCAACTTTTGGCCATTTTGAGGCGAATTTGTTCCTTTCAGGGGGGTATTGCAACTTTTGGCCATTTTGAGGCGAAATTGCTCCTTTGGGGGGTTATTGCAACTTTTGGCCATTTTGAGGCGAAATTGCTACTTTGGGGGGGTATTGCAACTTTTGCCCATTTTGAGTCAAAATTGTTCTTTTGGGGGAGTATTGCAACTTTTGGACATTTTTAGGCGAAATTGTTCCTTTGGGGGGTATTGTAACTTTTGGCCATTTTAAAGCGAAACTGTTCCTCTGAGAGGGTATTGCAACTTTTGGCCATTTTGAGGCGAATTTGTTCCTTTGGGGGGGTATTGCAACTTTTGGCCATTTTGAGGCGAATTTGTTCCGTTCAGGGGGGTATTGCAACTTTTGGCCATTTTGAGGCGAAATTGCTCCTTTGGGGGGGTTATTGCAACTTTTGGCCATTTTTAGGCGAAATTGTTCCTTTGGGGGGTATTGTAACTTTTGGCCATTTTAAAGCGAAACTGTTCCTCTGGGAGGGTATAGCAACTTTTGGCCATTTTGAGGCGAATTTGTTCCTTTGGGGGGGTGTTGCAACTTTTGGCCATTTTGAGGCGAATTTGTTCCTTTCAGGGGGGTATTGCAACTTTTGGCCATTTTGAGGCGAAATTGCTCCTTTGGGGGGGTTATTGCAACTTTTGGCCATTTTGAGGCGAAATTGCTACTTTGGGGGGGTATTGCAACTTTTGCCCATTTTGAGTCAAAATTGTTCTTTTGGGGGAGTATTGCAACTTTTGGACATTTTTAGGCGAAATTGTTCCTTTGGTGGGGTATTGCAACTTTTGGCCATTTTGAGGCGAAATTGTTCCTTTGGGGGGTATTGCAACTTTTGGCCATTTTGAGGCGAAATTGTTCCTTTGGGGGGTATTGCAACTTTTGGCCATTTTGAGGCGAAATTGTTCCTTTGGTAGGGTATTGCAACTTTTGGCCATTTTGAGGCGAATTTGTTCCTTTGGGGGGGTATTGCAACTTTTGGCCATTTTGAGGCGAAATTGCTCCTTTGGGGGGGTATTGCAACTTTTAGCCATTTTAAAGCGAAACTGTTCCTTTAGGAGGGTATTGCAACTTTTGGCCATTTTGAGGCGAAATTGTTCCTTTGGGGGGGTATTGCAACTTTTGGCCATTTTGAGTCAAAATTGTTCTTTTGGGGGAGTATTGCAACTTTTGGCCATTTTGAGGTGAAATTGTTCCTTTGGGGGGTATTGCAACTTTTGTCCATTTTGAGGCGAAATTGTTCCTTTGGGGGGTTATGCAATTTTTTGCAATTTTAAGGCGAATTTGTTCCTTTCAGGGGGGTATTGAAACTTTTGGCCATTTTGAGGCGAAATTGCTCCTTTGGGGGGGTATTGCAACTTTTGGCCATTTTGAGGCGAAATTGTTCCTTTGGGGGGGTATTGCAACTTTTGGCCAATTTGAGGCGAAATTGTTCCTTTGGGGGGTATTGCAACTTTTGGCCATTTTGAGGCGAAATTGTTCCTTTGGGGGGTATTGCAACTTTTGGCCATTTTCAAGCGAAACTGTTCCTTTGGGAGGGTATTGCAACTTTTGGCCATTTTGAGGCGAATTTGTTCCTCTGGGGGGGTATTGCAACTTTTGGCCATTTTGAGGCGAAATTGCTACTTTGGGGGGGGTATTGCAACTTTTGCCCATTTTGAGTCAAAATTGTTCTTTTGGGGGAGTATTGCAACTTTTGGCCATTTTTAGGCGAAATTGTTCCTTTGGGGGGTATTGTAACTTTTGGCCATTTTAAAGCGAAACTGTTCCTCTGGGAGGGTATTGCAACTTTTGGCCATTTTGAGGCGAATTTGTTCCTTTGGGGGGTATTGCAACTTTTGGCCATTTTGAGGCGAATTTGTTCCTTTCAGGGGGGTATTGCAACTTTTGGCCATTTTGAGGCGAAATTGTTCCTTTCGGGGGGTATTGCAACTTTTGGCCATTTTAAAGCGAAACTGTTCCTTTGGGAGGGTATTGCAACTTTTGGCCATTTTGAGGCGAAATTGTTCCTTTCGGGGGGTATTGCAACTTTTGGCCATTTTAAAGCGAAACTGTTCCTTTGGGAGGGTATTGCAACTTTTAGCCATTTTGAGGCGAATTTGTTCCTTTGGGGAGGTAATTCAACTTTTGGCCATTTTGAGTCAAAATTGTTCCATTGGGGGGTATTGCAACTTTTGGCCAATTTGAGGCAAAATTGTTCAATTGGGGGGGTATTGCAACTTTTGGCCATTTTGAGTCAAAATTGTTCTTTTGGGGGAGTATTGCAACTTTTGGCCATTATGAGGTGAAATTGTTCCTTTGGGGGGGTATTGCAACTTTTGGCCATTTTGAGGCGAAATTGTTCCTTTGGGGGTTATGCAATTTTTTGCAATTTTAAGGCGAATTTGTTCCTTTCTGGGGGGTATTGAAACTTTTGGCCATTTTGAGGCGAAATTGCTCCTTTGGGGGGGTATTGCAACTTTTGGCCATTTTGAGGCGAAATTGTTCCTTTGGGGGGGTATTGCAACTTTTGGCCATTTTGAGGCGAAATTGTTCCTTTGGAGGGTATTGCAACTTTTAGCCATTTTGAGGCGAAATTGTTCCTTTGGGGGGGGGTATTGCAACTTTTAGCCATTTTGAGGCGAAATTGTTCCTTTGGGAGGGTATTGCAACTTTTGGCCATTTTGAGGTGAAATTGTTCCTTTGGGGGGGTATTGCAATTTTTTTCCATTTTGAGGCGAAATTGCTCCTTTGGGGGGGTATTGCAACTTTTGGCCATTTTGAGGCGAAATTGATCCTTTGGGGGGGTATTGCAACTTTTGGCCATTTTAAGGCGAAATTGCTCCTTTGGGGGGTATTGCAACTCTTGGCCATTTTGAGGCGAAATTGCTCCATTGGGGGGGTATTGCAACTTTTGGCCATTTTAAAGCGAAACTGTTCCTTTGGGAGGGTATTGCAACTTTTGGCCATTTTGAGGCGAATTTGTTCCTTTGGGGGGGTAATTAAACTTTTGGCCATTTTGAGGCAAAATTGTTCCATTGGGGGGTATTGCAACTTTTGGCCAATTTGAGGCAAAATTGTTCCTTTGCGGGGGTATTGCAACTTTTGGCCATTTTGAGTCAAAATTGTTCTTTTGGGGGAGTATTGCAACTTTTGGCCATTTTGAGGTGAAATTGTTCCTTTGGGGGGGTATTGCAACTTTTGGCCATTTTGAGGCGAAATTGTTCCTTTGGGGGGTTATGCAATTTTTTGCAATTTTAAGGCGAATTTGTTCCTTTCAGGGGGGTATTGAAACTTTTGGCCATTTTGAGGCGAAATTGCTCCTTTGGGGGGGTATTGCAACTTTTGGCCATTTTGAGGTGAAATTGTTCCTTTGGGGGGGTATTGCAACTTTTGGCCATTTTGAGGCGAAATTGTTCCTTTGGGGGGTATTGCAACTTTTGGCCATTTTGAGGCGAAATTGTTCCTTGGGGGGTATTGCAACTTTTGGCCATTTTCAAGCGAAACTGTTCCTTTGGGAGGGTATTGCAACTTTTGGCCATTTTGAGGCGAATTTGTTCCTATGGGGGGGTATTGCAACTTTTGGCCATTTTGAGGCGAAATTGTTCCTTTGGGGGGGTATTGCAACTTTTGGCCATTTTGAGTCAAAATTGTTCTTTTGGGGGAGTATTGCAACTTTTGGCCATTTTGAGGTGAAATTGTTCCTTTGGGGGGGTATTGCAACTTTTGTCCATTTTGAGGCGAAATTGTTCCTTTGGGGGGTTATGCAATTTTTTGCAATTTTAAGGCGAATTTGTTCCTTTCAGGGGGGTATTGAAACTTTTGGCCATTTTGAGGCGAAATTGCTCCTTTGGGGGGGTATTGCAACTTTTGGCCATTTTGAGGCGAAATTGTTCCTTTGGGGGGGTATTGCAACTTTTGGCCAATTTGAGGCGAAATTGTTCCTTTGGGGGGTATTGCAACTTTTGGCCATTTTGAGGCGAAATTGTTCCTTTGGGGGGTATTGCAACTTTTGGCCATTTTCAAGCGAAACTGTTCCTTTGGGAGGGTATTGCAACTTTTGGCCATTTTGAGGCGAATTTGTTCCTCTGGGGGGGTATTGCAACTTTTGGCCATTTTGAGGCGAAATTGCTACTTTGGGGGGGGTATTGCAACTTTTGCCCATTTTGAGTCAAAATTGTTCTTTTGGGGGAGTATTGCAACTTTTGGCCATTTTTAGGCGAAATTGTTCCTTTGGGGGGTATTGTAACTTTTGGCCATTTTAAAGCGAAACTGTTCCTCTGGGAGGGTATTGCAACTTTTGGCCATTTTGAGGCGAATTTGTTCCTTTGGGGGGTATTGCAACTTTTGGCCATTTTGAGGCGAATTTGTTCCTTTCAGGGGGGTATTGCAACTTTTGGCCATTTTGAGGCGAAATTGTTCCTTTCGGGGGGTATTGCAACTTTTGGCCATTTTAAAGCGAAACTGTTCCTTTGGGAGGGTATTGCAACTTTTGGCCATTTTGAGGCGAAATTGTTCCTTTCGGGGGGTATTGCAACTTTTGGCCATTTTAAAGCGAAACTGTTCCTTTGGGAGGGTATTGCAACTTTTAGCCATTTTGAGGCGAATTTGTTCCTTTGGGGAGGTAATTCAACTTTTGGCCATTTTGAGTCAAAATTGTTCCATTGGGGGGTATTGCAACTTTTGGCCAATTTGAGGCAAAATTGTTCAATTGGGGGGGTATTGCAACTTTTGGCCATTTTGAGTCAAAATTGTTCTTTTGGGGGAGTATTGCAACTTTTGGCCATTATGAGGTGAAATTGTTCCTTTGGGGGGGTATTGCAACTTTTGGCCATTTTGAGGCGAAATTGTTCCTTTGGGGGTTATGCAATTTTTTGCAATTTTAAGGCGAATTTGTTCCTTTCAGGGGGGTATTGAAACTTTTGGCCATTTTGAGGCGAAATTGCTCCTTTGGGGGGGTATTGCAACTTTTGGCCATTTTGAGGCGAAATTGTTCCTTTGGGGGGGTATTGCAACTTTTGGCCATTTTGAGGCGAAATTGTTCCTTTGGAGGGTATTGCAACTTTTAGCCATTTTGAGGCGAAATTGTTCCTTTGGGGGGGGGTATTGCAACTTTTAGCCATTTTGAGGCGAAATTGTTCCTTTGGGAGGGTATTGCAACTTTTGGCCATTTTGAGGTGAAATTGTTCCTTTGGGGGGGTATTGCAATTTTTTTCCATTTTGAGGCGAAATTGCTCCTTTGGGGGGGTATTGCAACTTTTGGCCATTTTGAGGCGAAATTGATCCTTTGGGGGGGTATTGCAACTTTTGGCCATTTTAAGGCGAAATTGCTCCTTTGGGGGGTATTGCAACTCTTGGCCATTTTGAGGCGAAATTGCTCCATTGGGGGGGTATTGCAACTTTTGGCCATTTTAAAGCGAAACTGTTCCTTTGGGAGGGTATTGCAACTTTTGGCCATTTTGAGGCGAATTTGTTCCTTTGGGGGGGTAATTAAACTTTTGGCCATTTTGAGGCAAAATTGTTCCATTGGGGGGTATTGCAACTTTTGGCCAATTTGAGGCAAAATTGTTCCTTTGCGGGGGTATTGCAACTTTTGGCCATTTTGAGTCAAAATTGTTCTTTTGGGGGAGTATTGCAACTTTTGGCCATTTTGAGGTGAAATTGTTCCTTTGGGGGGGTATTGCAACTTTTGGCCATTTTGAGGCGAAATTGTTCCTTTGGGGGGTTATGCAATTTTTTGCAATTTTAAGGCGAATTTGTTCCTTTCAGGGGGGTATTGAAACTTTTGGCCATTTTGAGGCGAAATTGCTCCTTTGGGGGGGTATTGCAACTTTTGGCCATTTTGAGGTGAAATTGTTCCTTTGGGGGGGTATTGCAACTTTTGGCCATTTTGAGGCGAAATTGTTCCTTTGGGGGGTATTGCAACTTTTGGCCATTTTGAGGCGAAATTGTTCCTTGGGGGGTATTGCAACTTTTGGCCATTTTCAAGCGAAACTGTTCCTTTGGGAGGGTATTGCAACTTTTGGCCATTTTGAGGCGAATTTGTTCCTATGGGGGGGTATTGCAACTTTTGGCCATTTTGAGGCGAAATTGCTACTTTGGGGGGGTATTGCAACTTTTGCCCATTTTGAGTCAAAATTGTTCTTTTGGGGGAGTATTGCAACTTTTGGCCATTTTTAGGCGAAATTGTTCCTTTGGGGGGTATTGTAACTTTTGGCCATTTTAAAGCGAAACTGTTCCTCTGGGAGGGTATTGCAACTTTTGGCCATTTTGAGGCGAATTTGTTCCTTTGGGGGGGTATTGCAACTTTTGGCCATTTTGAGGCGAATTTGTTCCTTTCAGGGGGGTATTGCAACTTTTGGCCATTTTGAGGCGAAATTGCTCCTTTGGGGGGTTATTGCAACTTTTGGCCATTTTGAGGCGAAATTGCTACTTTGGGGTGGTATTGCAACTTTTGCCCATTTTGAGTCAAAATTGTTCTTTTGGGGGAGTATTGCAACTTTTGGACATTTTTAGGCGAAATTGTTCCTTTGGGGGGTATTGTAACTTTTGGCCATTTTAAAGCGAAACTGTTCCTCTGAGAGGGTATTGCAACTTTTGGCCATTTTGAGGCGAATTTGTTCCTTTGGGGGGGTATTGCAACTTTTGGCCATTTTGAGGTGAATTTGTTCCTTTGAGGGGGTATTGCAACTTTTGGCCATTTTGAGGCGAAATTGCTCCTTTGGGGGGGTTATTGCAACTTTTGGCCATTTTTAGGCGAAATTGTTCCTTTGGGGGGTATTGTAACTTTTGGCCATTTTAAAGCGAAACTGTTCCTCTGGGAGGGTATAGCAACTTTTGGCCATTTTGAGGCGAATTTGTTCCTTTGGGGGGGTATTGCAACTTTTGGCCATTTTGAGGCGAATTTGTTCCTTTCAGGGGGGTATTGCAACTTTTGGCCATTTTGAGGCGAAATTGCTCCTTTGGGGGGGTATTGCAACTTTTGGCCATTTTGAGGTGAAATTGTTCCTTTGGGGGGGTATTGCAACTTTTGGCCATTTTGAGGCGAAATTGTTCCTTTGGGGGGTATTGCAACTTTTGGCCATTTTGAGGCGAAATTGTTCCTTGGGGGGTATTGCAACTTTTGGCCATTTTCAAGCGAAACTGTTCCTTTGGGAGGGTATTGCAACTTTTGGCCATTTTGAGGCGAATTTGTTCCTATGGGGGGGTATTGCAACTTTTGGCCATTTTGAGGCGAAATTGCTACTTTGGGGGGGTATTGCAACTTTTGCCCATTTTGAGTCAAAATTGTTCTTTTGGGGGAGTATTGCAACTTTTGGCCATTTTTAGGCGAAATTGTTCCTTTGGGGGGTATTGTAACTTTTGGCCATTTTAAAGCGAAACTGTTCCTCTGGGAGGGTATTGCAACTTTTGGCCATTTTGAGGCGAATTTGTTCCTTTGGGGGGGTATTGCAACTTTTGGCCATTTTGAGGCGAATTTGTTCCTTTCAGGGGGGTATTGCAACTTTTGGCCATTTTGAGGCGAAATTGCTCCTTTGGGGGGTTATTGCAACTTTTGGCCATTTTGAGGCGAAATTGCTACTTTGGGGTGGTATTGCAACTTTTGCCCATTTTGAGTCAAAATTGTTCTTTTGGGGGAGTATTGCAACTTTTGGACATTTTTAGGCGAAATTGTTCCTTTGGGGGGTATTGTAACTTTTGGCCATTTTAAAGCGAAACTGTTCCTCTGAGAGGGTATTGCAACTTTTGGCCATTTTGAGGCGAATTTGTTCCTTTGGGGGGGTATTGCAACTTTTGGCCATTTTGAGGTGAATTTGTTCCTTTGAGGGGGTATTGCAACTTTTGGCCATTTTGAGGCGAAATTGCTCCTTTGGGGGGGTTATTGCAACTTTTGGCCATTTTTAGGCGAAATTGTTCCTTTGGGGGGTATTGTAACTTTTGGCCATTTTAAAGCGAAACTGTTCCTCTGGGAGGGTATAGCAACTTTTGGCCATTTTGAGGCGAATTTGTTCCTTTGGGGGGGTATTGCAACTTTTGGCCATTTTGAGGCGAATTTGTTCCTTTCAGGGGGGTATTGCAACTTTTGGCCATTTTGAGGCGAAATTGCTCCTTTGGGGGGGTTATTGCAACTTTTGGCCATTTTGAGGCGAAATTGCTACTTTGGGGGGGTATTGCAACTTTTGCCCATTTTGAGTCAAAATTGTTCTTTTGGGGGAGTATTGCAACTTTTGGACATTTTTAGGCGAAATTGTTCCTTTGGTGGGGTATTGCAACTTTTGGCCATTTTGAGGCGAAATTGTTCCTTTGGGGGGGTATTGCAACTTTTGGCCATTTTGTAGCGAAATTGCTCCTTTGGGTGGGTATTGCAACTTTTGGCCATTTTGAGGCGAAATTGTTCCTTTGGGGGGGTATTGCAACTTTTAGCCATTTTGAGGCGAAATTGTTCCTTTGGGAGGGTATTGCAACTTTTGGCCATTTTGAGGTGAAATTGTTCCTTTGGGGGGGTATTGCAATTTTTTTCCATTTTGAGGCGAAATTGCTCCTTTGGGGGGGTATTGCAACTTTTGGCCATTTTGAGGCGAAATTGATCCTTTGGGGGGGTATTGCAACTTTTGGCCATTTTAAGGCGAAATTGCTCCTTTGGGGGGTATTGCAACTTTTGGCCATTTTGAGGCGAAATTGCTCCATTGGGGGGGTATTGCAACTTTTGGCCATTTTAAAGCGAAACTGTTCCTTTGGGAGGGTATTGCAACTTTTGGCCATTTTGAGGCGAATTTGTTCCTCTGGGGGGGTATTGCAACTTTTGGCCATTTTGAGGCGAAATTGCTACTTTGGGGGGGGTATTGCAACTTTTGCCCATTTTGAGTCAAAATTGTTCTTTTGGGGGAGTATTGCAACTTTTGGCCATTTTTAGGCGAAATTGTTCCTTTGGGGGGTATTGTAACTTTTGGCCATTTTAAAGCGAAACTGTTCCTCTGGGAGGGTATTGCAACTTTTGGCCATTTTGAGGCGAATTTGTTCCTTTGGGGGGTATTGCAACTTTTGGCCATTTTGAGGCGAATTTGTTCCTTTCAGGGGGGTATTGCAACTTTTGGCCATTTTGAGGCGAAATTGTTCCTTTCGGGGGGTATTGCAACTTTTGGCCATTTTAAAGCGAAACTGTTCCTTTGGGAGGGTATTGCAACTTTTGGCCATTTTGAGGCGAAATTGTTCCTTTCGGGGGGTATTGCAAGTTTTGGCCATTTTAAAGCGAAACTGTTCCTTTGGGAGGGTATTGCAACTTTTAGCCATTTTGAGGCGAATTTGTTCCTTTGGGGGGGTAATTCAACTTTTGGCCATTTTGAGTCAAAATTGTTCCATTGGGGGGTATTGCAACTTTTGGCCAATTTGAGGCAAAATTGTTCAATTGGGGGGGTATTGCAACTTTTGGCCATTTTGAGTCAAAATTGTTCTTTTGGGGGAGTATTGCAACTTTTGGCCATTATGAGGTGAAATTGTTCCTTTGGGGGGGTATTGCAACTTTTGGCCATTTTGAGGCGAAATTGTTCCTTTGGGGGTTATGCAATTTTTTGCAATTTTAAGGCGAATTTGTTCCTTTCAGGGGGGTATTGAAACTTTTGGCCATTTTGAGGCGAAATTGCTCCTTTGGGGGGGTATTGCAACTTTTGGCCATTTTGAGGCGAAATTGTTCCTTTGGGGGGGTATTGCAACTTTTGGCCATTTTGAGGCGAAATTGTTCCTTTGGAGGGTATTGCAACTTTTAGCCATTTTGAGGCGAAATTGTTCCTTTGGGGGGGTATTGCAACTTTTAGCCATTTTGAGGCGAAATTGTTCCTTTGGGAGGGTATTGCAACTTTTGGCCATTTTGAGGTGAAATTGTTCCTTTGGGAGGGTATTGCAATTTTTTTCCATTTTGAGGCGAAATTGCTCCTTTGGGGGGGTATTGCAACTTTTGGCCATTTTGAGGCGAAATTGATCCTTTGGGGGGGTATTGCAACTTTTGGCCATTTTAAGGCGAAATTGCTCCTTTGGGGGGTATTGCAACTTTTGGCCATTTTGAGGCGAAATTGCTCCATTGGGGGGGTATTGCAACTTTTGGCCATTTTAAAGCGAAACTGTTCCTTTGGGAGGGTATTGCAACTTTTGGCCATTTTGAGGCGAATTTGTTCCTTTGGGGGGGTAATTAAACTTTTGGCCATTTTGAGGCAAAATTGTTCCATTGGGGGGTATTGCAACTTTTGGCCAATTTGAGGCAAAATTGTTCCTTTGGGGGGGTATTGCAACTTTTGGCCATTTTGAGTCAAAATTGTTCTTTTGGGGGAGTATTGCAACTTTTGGCCATTTTGAGGTGAAATTGTTCCTTTGGGGGGGTATTGCAACTTTTGGCCATTTTGAGGCGAAATTGTTCCTTTGGGGGGTTATGCAATTTTTTGCAATTTTAAGGCGAATTTGTTCCTTTCAGGGGGGTATTGAAACTTTTGGCCATTTTGAGGCGAAATTGCTCCTTTGGGGGGGTATTGCAACTTTTGGCCATTTTGAGGTGAAATTGTTCCTTTGGGGGGGTATTGCAACTTTTGGCCATTTTGAGGCGAAATTGTTCCTTTGGGGGGTATTGCAACTTTTGGCCATTTTGAGGCGAAATTGTTCCTTGGGGGGGTATTGCAACTTTTGGCCATTTTCAAGCGAAACTGTTCCTTTGGGAGGGTATTGCAACTTTTGGCCATTTTGAGGCGAATTTGTTCCTATGGGGGGGTATTGCAACTTTTGGCCATTTTGAGGCGAAATTGCTACTTTGGGGGGGTATTGCAACTTTTGCCCATTTTGAGTCAAAATTGTTCTTTTGGGGGAGTATTGCAACTTTTGGCCATTTTTAGGCGAAATTGTTCCTTTGGGGGGTATTGTAACTTTTGGCCATTTTAAAGCGAAACTGTTCCTCTGGGAGGGTATTGCAACTTTTGGCCATTTTGAGGCGAATTTGTTCCTTTGGGGGGGTATTGCAACTTTTGGCCATTTTGAGGCGAATTTGTTCCTTTCAGGGGGGTATTGCAACTTTTGGCCATTTTGAGGCGAAATTGCTCCTTTGGGGGGTTATTGCAACTTTTGGCCATTTTGAGGCGAAATTGCTACTTTGGGGTGGTATTGCAACTTTTGCCCATTTTGAGTCAAAATTGTTCTTTTGGGGGAGTATTGCAACTTTTGGACATTTTTAGGCGAAATTGTTCCTTTGGGGGGTATTGTAACTTTTGGCCATTTTAAAGCGAAACTGTTCCTCTGAGAGGGTATTGCAACTTTTGGCCATTTTGAGGCGAATTTGTTCCTTTGGGGGGGTATTGCAACTTTTGGCCATTTTGAGGTGAATTTGTTCCTTTGAGGGGGTATTGCAACTTTTGGCCATTTTGAGGCGAAATTGCTCCTTTGGGGGGGTTATTGCAACTTTTGGCCATTTTTAGGCGAAATTGTTCCTTTGGGGGGTATTGTAACTTTTGGCCATTTTAAAGCGAAACTGTTCCTCTGGGAGGGTATAGCAACTTTTGGCCATTTTGAGGCGAATTTGTTCCTTTGGGGGGGTATTGCAACTTTTGGCCATTTTGAGGCGAATTTGTTCCTTTCAGGGGGGTATTGCAACTTTTGGCCATTTTGAGGCGAAATTGCTCCTTTGGGGGGGTATTGCAACTTTTGGCCATTTTGAGGTGAAATTGTTCCTTTGGGGGGGTATTGCAACTTTTGGCCATTTTGAGGCGAAATTGTTCCTTTGGGGGGTATTGCAACTTTTGGCCATTTTGAGGCGAAATTGTTCCTTGGGGGGTATTGCAACTTTTGGCCATTTTCAAGCGAAACTGTTCCTTTGGGAGGGTATTGCAACTTTTGGCCATTTTGAGGCGAATTTGTTCCTATGGGGGGGTATTGCAACTTTTGGCCATTTTGAGGCGAAATTGCTACTTTGGGGGGGTATTGCAACTTTTGCCCATTTTGAGTCAAAATTGTTCTTTTGGGGGAGTATTGCAACTTTTGGCCATTTTTAGGCGAAATTGTTCCTTTGGGGGGTATTGTAACTTTTGGCCATTTTAAAGCGAAACTGTTCCTCTGGGAGGGTATTGCAACTTTTGGCCATTTTGAGGCGAATCTGTTCCTTTGGGGGGGTATTGCAACTTTTGGCCATTTTGAGGCGAATTTGTTCCTTTCAGGGGGGTATTGCAACTTTTGGCCATTTTGAGGCGAAATTGCTCCTTTGGGGGGTTATTGCAACTTTTGGCCATTTTGAGGCGAAATTGCTACTTTGGGGTGGTATTGCAACTTTTGCCCATTTTGAGTCAAAATTGTTCTTTTGGGGGAGTATTGCAACTTTTGGACATTTTTAGGCGAAATTGTTCCTTTGGGGGGTATTGTAACTTTTGGCCATTTTAAAGCGAAACTGTTCCTCTGAGAGGGTATTGCAACTTTTGGCCATTTTGAGGCGAATTTGTTCCTTTGGGGGGGTATTGCAACTTTTGGCCATTTTGAGGTGAATTTGTTCCTTTGAGGGGGTATTGCAACTTTTGGCCATTTTGAGGCGAAATTGCTCCTTTGGGGGGGTTATTGCAACTTTTGGCCATTTTTAGGCGAAATTGTTCCTTTGGGGGGTATTGTAACTTTTGGCCATTTTAAAGCGAAACTGTTCCTCTGGGAGGGTATAGCAACTTTTGGCCATTTTGAGGCGAATTTGTTCCTTTGGGGGGGTATTGCAACTTTTGGCCATTTTGAGGCGAATTTGTTCCTTTCAGGGGGGTATTGCAACTTTTGGCCATTTTGAGGCGAAATTGCTCCTTTGGGGGGGTTATTGCAACTTTTGGCCATTTTGAGGTGAAATTGCTACTTTGGGGGGGTATTGCAACTTTTGCCCATTTTGAGTCAAAATTGTTCTTTTGGGGGAGTATTGCAACTTTTGGACATTTTTAGGCGAAATTGTTCCTTTGGTGGGGTATTGCAACTTTTGGCCATTTTGAGGCGAAATTGTTCCTTTGGGGGGGTATTGCAACTTTTGGCCATTTTGAGGCGAAATTGTTCCTTTGGGGGGTATTGCAACTTTTGGCCATTTTGAGGCGAAATTGTTCCTTTGGTAGGGTATTGCAACTTTTGGCTATTTTGAGGCGAATTTGTTCCTTTGGGGGGGTATTGCAACTTTTGGCCATTTTGAGGCGAAATTGCTCCTTTGCGGGGGTATTGCAACTTTTGGCCATTTTGTAGCGAAATTGCTCCTTTGGGTGGGTATTGCAACTTTTGGCCATTTTGAGGCGAAATTGCTCCTTTGGGGGGGTATTGCAACTTTTAGCCATTTTAAAGCGAAACTGTTCCTTTGGGAGGGTATTGCAACTTTTGGCCATTTTGAGGCGAAATTGTTCCTTTGGGGGGGTATTGCAACTTTTGGCCATTTTGAGGCGAAATTGTTCCTTTGGGGGGTTATGCAATTTTTTGCAATTTTAAGGCGAATTTGTTCCTTTCAGGGGGGTATTGAAACTTTTGGCCATTTTGAGGCGAAATTGCTCCTTTGGGGGGGTATTGCAACTTTTGGCCATTTTGAGGCGAAATTGTTCCTTTGGGGGGGTATTGCAACTTTTGGCCAATTTGAGGCGAAATTGTTCCTTTGGGGGGTATTGCAACTTTTGGCCATTTTGAGGCGAAATTGTTCCTTTGGGTGGTATTGCAACTTTTGGCCATTTTCAAGCGAAACTGTTCCTTTGGGAGGGTATTGCAACTTTTGGCCATTTTGAGGCGAATTTGTTCCTCTGGGGGGGTATTGCAACTTTTGGCCATTTTGAGGCGAAATTGCTACTTTGGGGGGGGTATTGCAACTTTTGCCCATTTTGAGTCAAAATTGTTCTTTTGGGGGAGTATTGCAACTTTTGGCCATTTTTAGGCGAAATTGTTCCTTTGGGGGGTATTGTAACTTTTGGCCATTTTAAAGCGAAACTGTTCCTCTGGGAGGGTATTGCAACTTTTGGCCATTTTGAGGCGAATTTGTTCCTTTGGGGGGTATTGCAACTTTTGGCCATTTTGAGGCGAATTTGTTCCTTTCAGGGGGGTATTGCAACTTTTGGCCATTTTGAGGCGAAATTGTTCCTTTCGGGGGGTATTGCAACTTTTGGCCATTTTAAAGCGAAACTGTTCCTTTGGGAGGGTATTGCAACTTTTGGCCATTTTGAGGCGAAATTGTTCCTTTCGGGGGGTATTGCAACTTTTGGCCATTTTAAAGCGAAACTGTTCCTTTGGGAGGGTATTGCAACTTTTAGCCATTTTGAGGCGAATTTGTTCCTTTGGGGGGGTAATTCAACTTTTGGCCATTTTGAGTCAAAATTGTTCCATTGGGGGGTATTGCAACTTTTGGCCAATTTGAGGCAAAATTGTTCAATTGGGGGGGTATTGCAACTTTTGGCCATTTTGAGTCAAAATTGTTCTTTTGGGGGAGTATTGCAACTTTTGGCCATTATGAGGTGAAATTGTTCCTTTGGGGGGGTATTGCAACTTTTGGCCATTTTGAGGCGAAATTGTTCCTTTGGGGGTTATGCAATTTTTTGCAATTTTAAGGCGAATTTGTTCCTTTCAGGGGGGTATTGAAACTTTTGGCCATTTTGAGGCGAAATTGCTCCTTTGGGGGGGTATTGCAACTTTTGGCCATTTTGAGGCGAAATTGTTCCTTTGGGGGGGTATTGCAACTTTTGGCCATTTTGAGGCGAAATTGTTCCTTTGGAGGGTATTGCAACTTTTAGCCATTTTGAGGCGAAATTGTTCCTTTGGGGGGGTATTGCAACTTTTAGCCATTTTGAGGCGAAATTGTTCCTTTGGGAGGGTATTGCAACTTTTGGCCATTTTGAGGTGAAATTGTTCCTTTGGGGGGGTATTGCAATTTTTTTCCATTTTGAGGCGAAATTGCTCCTTTGGGGGGGTATTGCAACTTTTGGCCATTTTGAGGCGAAATTGATCCTTTGGGGGGGTATTGCAACTTTTGGCCATTTTAAGGCGAAATTGCTCCTTTGGGGGGTATTGCAACTTTTGGCCATTTTGAGGCGAAATTGCTCCATTGGGGGGGTATTGCAACTTTTGGCCATTTTAAAGCGAAACTGTTCCTTTGGGAGGGTATTGCAACTTTTGGCCATTTTGAGGCGAATTTGTTCCTTTGGGGGGGTAATTAAACTTTTGGCCATTTTGAGGCAAAATTGTTCCATTGGGGGGTATTGCAACTTTTGGCCAATTTGAGGCAAAATTGTTCCTTTGGGGGGGTATTGCAACTTTTGGCCATTTTGAGTCAAAATTGTTCTTTTGGGGGAGTATTGCAACTTTTGGCCATTTTGAGGTGAAATTGTTCCTTTGGGGGGGTATTGCAACTTTTGGCCATTTTGAGGCGAAATTGTTCCTTTGGGGGGTTATGCAATTTTTTGCAATTTTAAGGCGAATTTGTTCCTTTCAGGGGGGTATTGAAACTTTTGGCCATTTTGAGGCGAAATTGCTCCTTTGGGGGGGTATTGCAACTTTTGGCCATTTTGAGGTGAAATTGTTCCTTTGGGGGGGTATTGCAACTTTTGGCCATTTTGAGGCGAAATTGTTCCTTTGGGGGGTATTGCAACTTTTGGCCATTTTGAGGCGAAATTGTTCCTTGGGGGGTATTGCAACTTTTGGCCATTTTCAAGCGAAACTGTTCCTTTGGGAGGGTATTGCAACTTTTGGCCATTTTGAGGCGAATTTGTTCCTATGGGGGGGTATTGCAACTTTTGGCCATTTTGAGGCGAAATTGCTACTTTGGGGGGGTATTGCAACTTTTGCCCATTTTGAGTCAAAATTGTTCTTTTGGGGGAGTATTGCAACTTTTGGCCATTTTTAGGCGAAATTGTTCCTTTGGGGGGTATTGTAACTTTTGGCCATTTTAAAGCGAAACTGTTCCTCTGGGAGGGTATTGCAACTTTTGGCCATTTTGAGGCGAATTTGTTCCTTTGGGGGGGTATTGCAACTTTTGGCCATTTTGAGGCGAATTTGTTCCTTTCAGGGGGGTATTGCAACTTTTGGCCATTTTGAGGCGAAATTGCTCCTTTGGGGGGTTATTGCAACTTTTGGCCATTTTGAGGCGAAATTGCTACTTTGGGGTGGTATTGCAACTTTTGCCCATTTTGAGTCAAAATTGTTCTTTTGGGGGAGTATTGCAACTTTTGGACATTTTTAGGCGAAATTGTTCCTTTGGGGGGTATTGTAACTTTTGGCCGTTTTAAAGCGAAACTGTTCCTCTGAGAGGGTATTGCAACTTTTGGCCATTTTGAGGCGAATTTGTTCCTTTGGGGGGGTATTGCAACTTTTGGCCATTTTGAGGTGAATTTGTTCCTTTGAGGGGGTATTGCAACTTTTGGCCATTTTGAGGCGAAATTGCTCCTTTGGGGGGGTTATTGCAACTTTTGGCCATTTTTAGGCGAAATTGTTCCTTTGGGGGGTATTGTAACTTTTGGCCATTTTAAAGCGAAACTGTTCCTCTGGGAGGGTATAGCAACTTTTGGCCATTTTGAGGCGAATTTGTTCCTTTGGGGGGGTATTGCAACTTTTGGCCATTTTGAGGCGAATTTGTTCCTTTCAGGGGGGTATTGCAACTTTTGGCCATTTTGAGGCGAAATTGCTCCTTTGGGGGGGTATTGCAACTTTTGGCCATTTTGAGGTGAAATTGTTCCTTTGGGGGGGTATTGCAACTTTTGGCCATTTTGAGGCGAAATTGTTCCTTTGGGGGGTATTGCAACTTTTGGCCATTTTGAGGCGAAATTGTTCCTTGGGGGGTATTGCAACTTTTGGCCATTTTCAAGCGAAACTGTTCCTTTGGGAGGGTATTGCAACTTTTGGCCATTTTGAGGCGAATTTGTTCCTATGGGGGGGTATTGCAACTTTTGGCCATTTTGAGGCGAAATTGCTACTTTGGGGGGGTATTGCAACTTTTGCCCATTTTGAGTCAAAATTGTTCTTTTGGGGGAGTATTGCAACTTTTGGCCATTTTTAGGCGAAATTGTTCCTTTGGGGGGTATTGTAACTTTTGGCCATTTTAAAGCGAAACTGTTCCTCTGGGAGGGTATTGCAACTTTTGGCCATTTTGAGGCGAATTTGTTCCTTTGGGGGGGTATTGCAACTTTTGGCCATTTTGAGGCGAATTTGTTCCTTTCAGGGGGGTATTGCAACTTTTGGCCATTTTGAGGCGAAATTGCTCCTTTGGGGGGTTATTGCAACTTTTGGCCATTTTGAGGCGAAATTGCTACTTTGGGGTGGTATTGCAACTTTTGCCCATTTTGAGTCAAAATTGTTCTTTTGGGGGAGTATTGCAACTTTTGGACATTTTTAGGCGAAATTGTTCCTTTGGGGGGTATTGTAACTTTTGGCCATTTTAAAGCGAAACTGTTCCTCTGAGAGGGTATTGCAACTTTTGGCCATTTTGAGGCGAATTTGTTCCTTTGGGGGGGTATTGCAACTTTTGGCCATTTTGAGGTGAATTTGTTCCTTTGAGGGGGTATTGCAACTTTTGGCCATTTTGAGGCGAAATTGCTCCTTTGGGGGGGTTATTGCAACTTTTGGCCATTTTTAGGCGAAATTGTTCCTTTGGGGGGTATTGTAACTTTTGGCCATTTTAAAGCGAAACTGTTCCTCTGGGAGGGTATAGCAACTTTTGGCCATTTTGAGGCGAATTTGTTCCTTTGGGGGGGTATTGCAACTTTTGGCCATTTTGAGGCGAATTTGTTCCTTTCAGGGGGGTATTGCAACTTTTGGCCATTTTGAGGCGAAATTGCTCCTTTGGGGGGGTTATTGCAACTTTTGGACATTTTTAGGCGAAATTGTTCCTTTGGTGGGGTATTGCAACTTTTGGCCATTTTGAGGCGAAATTGTTCCTTTGGGGGGGTATTGCAACTTTTGGCCATTTTGAGGCGAAATTGTTCCTTTGGGGGGTATTGCAACTTTTGGCCATTTTGAGGCGAAATTGTTCCTTTGGTAGGGTATTGCAACTTTTGGCCATTTTGAGGCGAATTTGTTCCTTTGGGGGGGTATTGCAACTTTTGGCCATTTTGAGGCGAAATTGCTCCTTTGCGGGGGTATTGCAACTTTTGGCCATTTTGTAGCGAAATTGCTCCTTTGGGTGGGTATTGCAACTTTTGGCCATTTTGAGGCGAAATTGCTCCTTTGGGGGGGTATTGCAACTTTTAGCCATTTTAAAGCGAAACTGTTCCTTTGGGAGGGTATTGCAACTTTTGGCCATTTTGAGGCGAAATTGTTCCTTTGGGGGGGTATTGCAACTTTTGGCCATTTTAAAGCGAAACTGTTCCTTTGGGAGGGTATTGCAACTTTTGGCCATTTTGAGTCAAAATTGATCTTTTGGGGGAGTATTGCAACTTTTGGCCATTTTGAGGCGAAATTGTTCCTTTTGGGGAGTATTGCAACTTTTGGCCATTTTGAGGCGAAATTGTTCCTTTGGGGGGTTATGCAATTTTTTGCAATTTTAAGGCGAATTTGTTCCTTTCAGGGGGGTATTGCAACTTTTGGCCATTTTGAGGCGAAATTGTTCCTTTTGGGGAGTATTACAACTTTTGGCCATTTTTAGGCGAAATTGCTCCTTTGGGGGGGTATTGCAACTTTTGGCCATTTTGAGGCGAAATTGTTCCTTTCGGGGGGTATTGCAACTTTTGGCCATTTTAAAGCGAAACTGTTCCTTTGGGAGGGTATTGCAACTTTTGGCCATTTTGAGGCGAAATTGTTCCTTTCGTGGGGTATTGCAACTTTTGGCCATTTTAAAGCGAAACTGTTCCTTTGGGAGGGTATTGCAACTTTTAGCCATTTTGAGGCGAATTTGTTCCTTTGGGGGGGTAATTCAACTTTTGGCCATTTTGAGGCAAAATTGTTCCATTGGGGGGTATTGCAACTTTTGGCCAATTTGAGGCAAAATTGTTCCTTTGGGGGGGTATTGCAACTTTTGGCCATTTTGAGTCAAAATTGTTCTTTTGGGGGAGTATTGCAACTTTTGGCCATTTTGAGGTGAAATTGTTCCTTTGGGGGGGTATTGCAACTTTTGGCCATTTTGAGGCGAAATTGTTCCTTTGGGGGTTATGCAATTTTTTGCAATTTTAAGGCGAATTTGTTCCTTTCAGGGGGGTATTGAAACTTTTGGCAGTTTTGAGGCGAAATTGCTCCTTTGGGGGGGTATTGCAACTTTTGGCCATTTTGAGGCGAAATTGTTCCTTTGGGGGGGTATTGCAACTTTTGGCCATTTTCAAGCCAAACTGTTCCTTTCGGAGGGTATTGCAACTTTTGGCCATTTTGAGGCGAAATTGTTTCTTTGGGGGGTATTGCAACTTTTGTCCATTTTGAGGCGAAATTGTTCCTTTGGGGGGTATTGCAACTTTTGGCCATTTTCAAGCAAAACTGTTCCTTTGGGAGGGTATTGCAACTTTTGGCCATTTTGAGGCGAAATTGTTCCTTTGGGGGGGTATTGCAACTTTTGGCCATTTTGAGGCGAAATTGTTCCTTTGGGGGGTATTGCAACTTTTGGCCATTTTGAGGCGAAATTGTTCCTTTGGTAGGGTATTGCAACTTTTGGCCATTTTGAGGCGAATTTGTTCCTTTGGGGGGGTATTGCAACTTTTGGCCATTTTGAGGCGAAATTGTTCCTTTGGGGGGTATTGCAACTTTTGGTCATTTTGAGGCGAAATTGCTCCTTTGGGTGGTATTGCAACTTTTGGCCATTTTGAGGCGAAATTGCTCCTTTGGGGGGGTATTGCAACTTTTGGCCATTTTGAGGTGAAATTGCTCCTTTGCGGGGGTTATGCAACTTTTGGCCATTTTGTGGCGAAATTGCTCCTTTGGGTGGGTATTGCAACTTTTGGCCATTTTGAGGCGAAATTGCTCCTTTGGGGGGGTATTGCAACTTTTAGCCATTTTAAAGCGAAACTGTTCCTTTGGGAGGGTATTGCAACTTTTGGCCATTTTGAGGCGAAATTGTTCCTTTGGGGGGGTATTGCAACTTTTGGCCATTTTAAAGCGAAACTGTTCCTTTGGGAGGGTATTGCAACTTTTGGCCATTTTGAGTCAAAATTGATCTTTTGGGGGAGTCTTGCAACTTTTGGCCATTTTGAGGCGAAATTGTTCCTTTTGGGGAGTATTGCAACTTTTGGCCATTTTGAGGCGAAATTGTTCCTTTGGGGGGTTATGCAATTTTTTGCAATTTTAAGGCGAATTTGTTCCTTTCAGGGGGGTATTGCAACTTTTGGCCATTTTGAGGCGAAATTGTTCCTTTTGGGGAGTATTACAACTTTTGGCCATTTTTAGGCGAAATTGCTCCTTTGGGGGGGTATTGCAACTTTTGGCCATTTTGAGGCGAAATTGTTCCTTTCGGGGGGTATTGCAACTTTTGGCCATTTTAAAGCGAAACTGTTCCTTTGGGAGGGTATTGCAACTTTTGGCCATTTTGAGGCGAAATTGTTCCTTTCGGGGGGTATTGCAACTTTTGGCCATTTTAAAGCGAAACTGTTCCTTTGGGAGGGTATTGCAACTTTTAGCCATTTTGAGGCGAATTTGTTCCTTTGGGGGGGTAATTCAACTTTTGGCCATTTTGAGGCAAAATTGTTCCATTGGGGGGTATTGCAACTTTTGGCCAATTTGAGGCAAAATTGTTCCTTTGGGGGGGTATTGCAACTTTTGGCCATTTTGAGTCAAAATTGTTCTTTTGGGGGAGTATTGCAACTTTTGGCCATTTTGAGGTGAAATTGTTCCTTTGGGGGGGTATTGCAACTTTTGGCCATTTTGAGGCGAAATTGTTCCTTTGGGGGTTATGCAATTTTTTGCAATTTTAAGGCGAATTTGTTCCTTTCAGGGGGGTATTGAAACTTTTGGCCATTTTGAGGCGAAATTGCTCCTTTGGGGGGGTATTGCAACTTTTGGCCATTTTGAGGCGAAATTGTTCCTTTGGGGGGGTATTGCAACTTTTGGCCATTTTGAGGCGAAATTATTACTTTGGGGGGGTATTGCAACTTTTCGCCATTTTGAGGCGAAATTGTTCCTTTGGGGGGGTATTGCAACTTTTGGCCATTTTCAAGCCAAACTGTTCCTTTCGGAGGGTATTGCAACTTTTGGCCATTTTGAGGCGAAATTGTTTCTTTGGGGGGTATTGCAACTTTTGGCCATTTTGAGGCGAAATTGTTCCTTTGGGGGGTATTGCAACTTTTGGCCATTTTCAAGCAAAACTGTTCCTTTGGGAGGGTATTGCAACTTTTGGCCATTTTGAGGCGAAATTGTTCCTTTGGGGGGTATTGCAACTTTTGGCCATTTTGAGGCAAAATTGTTCCTTTGGGAGGGTATTGCAACTTTTGGCCATTTTGAGGCGAAATTGCTCCTTTGGGTGGTATTGCAACTTTTGTCCATTTTGAGGCGAAATTGCTCCTTTGGGGGGGTATTGCAACTTTTGGCCATTTTGAGGCGAAATTGCTCCTTTGGGGGGGTATTGCAACTTTTGGCCATTTTGTGGCGAAATTGCTCCTTTGGGTGGGTATTGCAACTTTTGGCCATTTTGAGGCGAAATTGCTTCTTTGGGGGGGTATTGCAACTTTTGGCCATTTTAAAGCGAAACTGTTCCTTTGGGAGGGTATTGCAACTTTTGGCCATTTTGAGTCAAAATTGATCTTTTGGGGGAGTATTGTAACTTTTGGCCATTTTGAGGCGAAATTGTTCCTTTTGGGGAGTATTACAACTTTTGGCCATTTTTAGGCGAAATTGCTCCTTTGGGTGGGTATTGCAACTTTTGGCCATTTTGAGGTGAAATTGTTCCTTTCGGGGGGTATTGCAACTTTTGGCCATTTTAAAGCGAAACTGTTCCTTTGGGAGGGTATTGCAACTTTTGGCCATTTTGAGGCGAAATTGTTCCTTTCGGGGGGTATTGCAACTTTTGGCCATTTTAAAGCGAAACTGTTCCTTTGGGAGGGTATTGCAACTTTTAGCCATTTTGAGGCGAATTTGTTCCTTTGGGGGGGTAATTCAACTTTTGGCCATTTTGAGGCAAAATTGTTCCATTGGGGGGTATTGCAACTTTTGGCCAATTTGAGGCAAAATTGTTCCTTTGGGGGGGTATTGCAACTTTTGGCCATTTTGAGTCAAAATTGTTCTTTTGGGGGAGTATTGCAACTTTTGGCCATTTTGAGGTGAAATTGTTCCTTTGGGGGGGGTATTGCAACTTTTGGCCATTTTGAGGCGAAATTGTTCCTTTGGGGGTTATGCAATTTTTTGCAATTTTAAGGCGAATTTGTTCCTTTCAGGGGGGTATTGAAACTTTTGGCCATTTTGAGGCGAAATTGCTCCTTTGGGGGGGTATTGCAACTTTTGGCCATTTTGAGTCAAAATTGTTCTTTTGGGGGAGTATTGCAACTTTTGGCCATTATGAGGTGAAATTGTTCCTTTGGGGGGGTATTGCAACTTTTGGCCATTTTGAGGCGAAATTGTTCCTTTGGGGGTTATGCAATTTTTTGCAATTTTAAGGCGAATTTGTTCCTTTCAGGGGGGTATTGAAACTTTTGGCCATTTTGAGGCGAAATTGCTCCTTTGGGGGGGTATTGCAACTTTTGGCCATTTTGAGGCAAAATTGTTCCTTTGGGGGGGTATTGCAACTTTTAGCCATTTTGAGGCGAAATTGTTCCATTGGGAGGGTATTGCAACTTTTGGCCATTTTGAGGTGAAATTGTTCCTTTGGGGGGGTATTGCAACTTTTGGCCATTTTGAGGCGAAATTGCTCCTTTGGGGGGGTATTGCAACTTTTGGCCATTTTGAGGCGAAATTGCTCCTTTGGGGGGTATTGCAACTTTTGGCCATTTTGAGGCGAAATTGCTCCATTGGGGGGGTATTGCAACTTTTGGCCATTTTAAAGCGAAACTGTTCCTTTGCGAGGGTATTGCAACTTTTGGCCATTTTGAGGCGAATTTGTTCCTTTGGGGGGGTAATTAAACTTTTGGCCATTTTGAGGCAAAATTGTTCCATTGGGGGGTATTGCAACTTTTGGCCAATTTGAGGCAAAATTGTTCCTTTGGGGGGGTATTGCAACTTTTGGCCATTTTGAGTGAAAATTGTTCTTTTGGGGGAGTATTGCAACTTTTGGCCATTTTGAGGTGAAATTGTTCCTTTGGGGGGGTATTGCAACTTTTGGCCATTTTGAGGCGAAATTGTTCCTTTGGGGGGTATTGCAACTTTTGGCCATTTTGAGGCGAAATTGCTACTTTGGGGGGGTATTGCAACTTTTGCCCATTTTGAGTCAAAATTGTTCTTTTGGGGGAGTATTGCAACTTTTGGCCATTTTTAGGCAAAATTGTTCCTTTGGGGGGTATTGCAACTTTTGGCCATTTTGAGGCGAAATTGTTCCTTTGGGGAGGTATTGCAACTTTTAGCCATTTTGAGGCGAAATTGATCCTTTGGGAGGGTATTACAACTTTTGGCCATTTTTAGGCGAAATTGCTCCTTTGGGGGGGTATTGCAACTTTTGGCCATTTTGAGGCGAAATTGTTCCTTTCGGGGGGTATTGCAACTTTTGGCCATTTTAAAGCGAAACTGTTCCTTTGGGAGGGTATTGCAACTTTTGGCCATTTTGAGGCGAAATTGTTCCTTTCGGGGGGTATTGCAACTTTTGGCCATTTTAAAGCGAAACTGTTCCTTTGGGAGGGTATTGCAACTTTTACCCATTTTGAGGCGAATTTGTTCCTTTGGGGGGGTAATTCAACTTTTGGCCATTTTGAGGCAAAATTGTTCCATTGGGGGGTATTGCAACTTTTGGCCATTTTGAGTCAAAATTGTTCTTTTGGGGGAGTATTGCAACTTTTGGCCATTTTGAGGTGAAATTGTTCCTTTGGGGGGGGGTATTGCAACTTTTGGCCATTTTGAGGCGAAATTGTTCCTTTGGGGTTATGCAATTTTTTGCAATTTTAAGGCGAATTTGTTCCTTTCAGGGGGGTATTGAAACTTTTGGCCATTTTGAGGCGAAATTGCTCCTTTGGGGGGGTATTGCAACTTTTGGCCATTTTGAGGCGAAATTGTTCCTTTGGGGGGTATTGCAACTTTTGGCCATTTTGAGGCGAAATTGTTCCTTTGGGGGGTATTGCAACTTTTGGCCATTTTCAAGCAAAATTGCTACTTTGGGGGGGTATTGCAACTTTTGCCCATTTTGAGTCAAAATTGTTCTTTTGGGGGAGTATTGCAACTTTTGGCCATTTTTAGGCGAAATTGTTCCTTTGGGGGGTATTGCAACTTTTGGCCATTTTGAGGCGAAATTGTTCCTTTGGGGAGGTATTGCAACTTTTAGCCATTTTGAGGCGAAATTGTTCCTTTGGGGAGGTAATACAACTTTTGGCCATTTTTAGGCGAAATTGCTCCTTTGGGGGGGTATTGAAACTTTTGGCCATTTTGAGGCGAAATTGTTCCTTTCGGGGGGTATTGCAACTTTTGGCCATTTTAAAGCGAAACTGTTCCTTTGGGAGGGTATTGCAACTTTTGGCCATTTTGAGGCGAAATTGTTCCTTTCGGGGGTATTGCAACTTTTGGCCATTTCAAAGCGAAACTGTTCCTTTGGGAGGGTATTGCAACTTTTAGCCATTTTGAGGCGAATTTGTTCCTTTGGGGGGGTAATTCAACTTTTGGCCATTTTGAGGCAAAATTGTTCCTTTGGGGGGGTATTGCAACTTTTGGCCATTTTGAGGCGAAATTGTTCCTTTGGGGGGGTATTGCAACTTTTGGCCATTTTGAGGCGAAATTGTTCCTTTGGGGGGTATTGCAACTTTTGGCCATTTTGAGGCGAAATTGTTCCTTTGGGGGGTATTGCAACTTTTGGCCATTTTGAGGCGAAATTGTTCCTTTGGGGGGTATTGCAACTTTTGGCCATTTTTAGGCGAAATTGTTCCTTTGGGGGGTATTGCAACTTTTGGCGATTTTGAGGCGAAATTGTTCCTTTGGGGGGGTATTGCAACTTTTAGCCATTTTGAGGCGAAATTGTTCCTTTGGGAGGGTATTGCAACTTTTGGCCATTTTGAGGTGAAATTGTTCCTTTGGGGGGGTATTGCAACTTTTGGCCATTTTGAGGCGAAATTGCTCCTTTGGGGGGGTATTGCAACTTTTGGCCATTTTGAGGCGAAATTGCTCCTTTGGGGGGTATTGCAACTTTTGGCCATTTTGAGGCGAAATTGCTCCATTGGGGGGTATTGCAACTTTTGGCCATTTTAAAGCGAAACTGTTCCTTTGGGAGGGTATTGCAACTTTTGGCCATTTTGAGGCGAATTTGTTCCTTTGGGGGGGTAATTCAACTTTTGGCCATTTTGAGGCAAAATTGTTCCATTGGGGGGTATTGCAACTTTTGGCCAATTTGAGGCAAAATTGTTCCTTTGGGGGGGTATTGCAACTTTTGGCCATTTTGAGTCAAAATTGTTCTTTTGGGGGAGTATTGCAACTTTTGGCCATTTTGAGGTGAAATTGTTCCTTTGGGGGGTATTGCAACTTTTGGCCATTTTGAGGCGAAATTGTTCCTTTGGGGGTTATGCAATTTTTTGCAATTTTAAGGCGAATTTGTTCCTTTCAGGGGGGTATTGAAACTTTTGGCCATTTTGAGGCGAAATTGCTCCTTTGGGGGGGTATTGCAACTTTTGGCCATTCTGAGGCGAAATTGTTCCTTTGGGGGGGTATTGCAACTTTTGGCCATTTTGAGGCGAAATTGTTCCTTTGGGGGGTATTGCAACTTTTGGCCATTTTGAGGCGAAATTGTTCCTTTGGGGGGTATTGCAACTTTTGGCCATTTTCAAGCGAAACTGTTCCTTTGGGAGGGTATTGCAACTTTTGGCCATTTTGAGGCGAATTTGTTCCTTTGGGGGGGTATTGCAACTTTTGGCCATTTTGAGGCGAAATTGCTACTTTGGGGGGGGGGGATTGCAACTTTTGCCCATTTTGAGTCAAAATTGTTCTTTTGGGGGAGTATTGCAACTTTTGGCCATTTTTAGGCGAAATTGTTCCTTTGGGGGGTATTGTAACTTTTGGCCATTTTAAAGCGAAACTGTTCCTCTGGGAGGGTATTGCAACTTTTGGCCATTTTGAGGCGAATTTGTTCCTTTGGGGGGGTATTGCAACTTTTGGCCATTTTGAGGCGAATTTGTTCCTTTCAGGGGGGTATTGCAACTTTTGGCCATTTTGAGGCGAAATTGCTCCTTTGGGGGGGGTTATTGCAACTTTTGGCCATTTTGAGGCGAAATTGTTCCTTTGGTGGGGTATTGCAACTTTTGGCCATTTTGAGGCGAAATTGTTCCTTTGGGGGGGTATTGCAACTTTTGGCCATTTTGAGGCAAAATTGCTTCTTTGGGGGGGTTATTGCAACTTTTGGCCATTTTGAGGCGAAATTGCTACTTTGGGGGGGTATTGCAACTTTTGCCCATTTTGAGTCAAAATTGTTCTTTTGGGGGAGTATTGCAACTTTTGGACATTTTTAGGGAAATTGTTCCTTTGGGGGGTATTGTAACTTTTGGCCATTTTAAAGCGAAACTGTTCCTCTGGGAGGGTATTGCAACTTTTGGCCATTTTGAGGCGAATTTGTTCCTTTGGGGGGGTAATGCAACTTTTGGCCATTTTGAGGCGAATTTGTTCCTTTCAGGGGGGTATTGCAACTTTTGGCCATTTTGAGGCGAAATTGCTCCTTTGGGGGGGGTTATTGCAACTTTTGGCCATTTTGAGGCGAAATTGTTCCTTTGGTGGGGTATTGCAACTTTTGGCCATTTTGAGGCGAAACTGTTCCTTTGGGGGGGTATTGCAACTTTTGGCCATTTTGAGGCAAAATTGCTTCTTTGGGGGGGTTATTGCAACTTTTGGCCATTTTGAGGCGAAATTGCTACTTTGGGGGGGTATTGCAACTTTTGCCCATTTTGAGTCAAAATTGTTCTTTTGGGGGAGTATTGCAACTTTTGGACATTTTTAGGCAAAATTGTTCCTTTGGGGGGTATTGTAACTTTTGGCCATTTTAAAGCGAAACTGTTCCTCTGGGAGGGTATTGCAACTTTTGGCCATTTTGAGGCGAATTTGTTCCTTTGGGGGGGTATTGCAACTTTTGGCCATTTTGAGGCGAATTTGTTCCTTTCAGGGGGGTATTTCAACTTTTGGCCATTTTGAGGCGAAATTGCTCCTTTGGGGGGGTTATTGCAACTTTTGGCCATTTTGAGGCGAAATTGTTCCTTTGGTGGGGTATTGCAACTTTTGGCCATTTTGAGGCGAAATTGTTCCTTTGGGGGGTATTGCAACTTTTGGCCATTTTGAGGCGAAATTGTTTCTTTGGGGGGTATTGCAACTTTTGGCCATTTTGAGGCGAAATTATTCCTTTGGTAGGGTATTGCAACTTTTGGCCATTTTGAGGCGAATTTGTTCCTTTGGGGGGGTATTGCAACTTTTGGCCATTTTGAGGCGAAATTGTTCCTTTGGGGGGTATTGCAACTTTTGGTCATTTTGAGGCGAAATTGCTCCTTTGGGTGGTATTGCAACTTTTGGCCATTTTGAGGCGAAATTGCTCCTTTGGGGGGGTATTGCAACTTTTGGCCATTTTGAGGCGAAATTGCTCCTTTGCGGGGGTATTGCAAGTTTTGGCCATTTTGTGGCGAAATTGCTCCTTTGGGTGGGTATTGCAACTTTTGGCCATTTTGAGGCGAAATTGCTCCTTTGGGGGGGTATTGCAACTTTTAGCCATTTTAAAGCGAAACTGTTCCTTTGGGAGGGTATTGCAACTTTTGGCCATTTTGAGGCGAAATTGTTCCTTTGGGGGGGTATTGCAACTTTTGGCCATTTTAAAGCGAAACTGTTCCTTTGGGAGGGTATTGCAACTTTTGGCCATTTTGAGTCAAAATTGATCTTTTGGGGGAGTATTGCAACTTTTGGCCATTTTGAGGCGAAATTGTTCCTTTTGGGGAGTATTGCAACTTTTGGCCATTTTGAGGCGAAATTGTTCCTTTGGGGGGTTATGCAATTTTTTGCAATTTTAAGGCGAATTTGTTCCTTTCAGGGGGGTATTGCAACTTTTGGCCATTTTGAGGCGAATCTGCTCCTTTGGGGGGGTATTGCAACTTTTGGCCACTTTGAGGCGAAATTGTTCCTTTGGGGGGGCATTGCAACTTTTGGCCATTTTGAGGCGAAATTGCTCCTTTGGGGGGGTATTGCAACTTTTGGCCATTTTGAGGCGAAATTGTTCCTTTGGGGGGGTATTGCAACTTTTGGCCATTTTGAGGCGAAATTGCTCCTTTGGGGGGTATTGCAACTTTTGGCCATTTTGAGGCGAAATTGCTCCTTTGGGGGTGGTATTGCAACTTTTGGCCATTTTGAGGCGAAATTGTTCCTTTGGGGGGGTATTGTAACTTTTGGCCATTTTAAAGCGAAACTGTTCCTTTGGGAGGGTATTGCAACTTTTGGCCATTTTAAAGCGAAACTGTTCCTTTGGGAGGGTATTGCAACTTTTGGCCATTTTGAGGCGAATTTTTCCTTTGGGGGGGTATTGCAACTTTTGGCCATTTTGAGGCGAAATTGTTCCTTTGGGGGAGTATTGCAACTTTTGGCCATTTTGAGGCGAAATTGTTCCTTTGGGGGTTTTGCAATTTTTTGCAATTTTAAGGCGAATTTGTTCCTTTCAGGGGGGTATTGCAACTTTTGGCCATTTTGAGGCAAAATTGTTCCTTTGGTGGGGTATTGCAACTTTTGGCCATTTTGAGGCGAAATTGTTCCTTTGGGGGGGTATTGCAACTTTTGGCCATTTTAAAGCGAAACTGTTCTTTTGGGAGGGTATTGCAACTTTTGGCCTTTTTGAGGCGAAATTGCTCTTTTGGGGGGTATTGCAACTTTTGGCCATTTTGAGGCGAAATTGCTCCTTTGGGGGGGTATTGCAACTTTTGGCCATTTTGAGGCAAAATTGCTCCTTTGGGGGGGTATTGCAACTTTTGGCCATTTTGTGGCGAAATTGCTCCTTTGGGTGGGTATTGCAACTTTTGGCCATTTTGAGGCGAAATTGCTCCTTTGGGGGGGTATTGCAATTTTTGGCCATTTTGAGGCGAAATTGTTCCTTTGGGGGGGTATTGCAACTTTTGGCCATTTTGAGGCGAAATTGTTCCTTTGAGGGGGTATTGCAACTTTTGGCCATTTTAAAGCGAAACTGTTCCTTTGGGAGGGTATTGCAACTTTTGGCCATTTTGAGGCGAATTTGTTCCTTTGGGGGGGTATTGCAACTTTTGGCCATTTTGAGGCGAAATTGCTCCTTTGGGGGGGTATTGCAACTTTTGGCCATTTTAAAGCGAAATTGTTCCTTTGGGAGGGTATTGCAACGTTTGGCCATTTTGAGACCAAATTGTTCCTTTGGGGGGGTATTGCAACTTTTGGCCATTTTAAAACGAAACTGTTCCTTTGGGAGGGTATTGCAACTTTTGGCCATTTTGAGGCGAATTTGTTCCTTTGGGGGGGTATTGCAACTTTTGGCCATTTTGAGGCGAAATTGTTCCTTTGGGGGAGTATTGCAACTTTTGGCCATTTTGAGGCGAAATTCTTCCTTTGGGGGTTATCTAATTTTTTGCAATTTTAAGGCGAATTTGTTCCTTTCAGGGGGGTATTGCAACTTTTGGCCATTTTGAGGCGAAATTGTTTCTTTGGTGGGGTATTGCAACTTTTGGCCATTTTGAGGCGAAATTTCTCCTTTGGGGGGGTATTGCAACTTTTGGCCATTTTGAGGCGAAATTGTTCCTTTGGGGGTTATTGCAACTTTTGGCCATTTTGAGGCGAAATTGTTCCTTTGGGGGGGTATTGCAACTTTTGGCCATTTTAAAGCGAAACTGTTCTTTTGGGAGGGTATTGCAACTTTTGGCCATTTTGAGGCGAAATTGTTCCTTTGGGGGGTATTGCAACTTGTGGCCATTTTGAGGCGAAATTGTTCCTTTGGGGGGTATTGCAACTTTTGGCCATTTTAAAGCGATACTGTTCCTTTGGGAGGGTATTGCAACTTTTGGCCATTTTGAGGCGAATTTGTTCATTTGGGGGGGTATTGCAACTTTTGGCCATTTTGAGGCGAAATTGCTCCTTTGGGGGGTATTGCAACTTTTGGCCATTTTGAGGCGAAATTGCTCCTTTGGGGGGTATTGCAACTTTTGGCCATTTTGAGGCGAAATTGCTCCTTTGGGCGGTATTGCAACTTTTGGCCATTTTGAGGCGAAATTGCTCCTTTGGGGGGTATTGCAACTTTTGGCCATTTTGAGGCGAAATTGCTCCTTTGGGGGGGTATTGCAACTTTTGGCCATTTTGTGGCAAAATTGCTCCTTTGGGTGGGTATTGCAACTTTTGGCCATATTGAGGCGAAATTGCTCCTTTGGGGGGGTATTGCAACTTTTGGCCATTTTGAGGCGAAATTGTTCCTTTGGGGGGTATTGCAACTTTTGGCCATTTTAAAGCGAAACTGTTCCTTTGGGAAGGTATTGCAACTTTTGGCCATTTTGATGCGAAATTGTTCCTTTGGGGGGGTATTGCAACTTTTGGCCATTTTAAAGCGAAATTGTTCCTTTGGGGGGGTATTGCAACTTTTGGCCATTTTGAGTCAAAATTGTTCTTTTGTGGTAGTATTGCAACTTTTGGCCATTTTGAGGTGAAATTGTTCCTTTGGGGGGAATTGCAACTTTTGGCCATTTTGAGGCGAAATGCTTCCTTTGGGGGGTATTGCAACTTTGGCCATTTTGAGTCAAAATTGTTCTTTTGGGGGAGTATTGCAACTTTTGGCCATTTTGAGGCGAAATTGTTCCTTTGGGGGTGTATTGCAACTTTTGGCCATTTTGAGGCGAAATTGCTCCTTTGGGGGGGTATTGCAACTTTTAGCCATTTTAAAGCGAAACTGTTCCTTTGGGAGGGTATTTCAACTTTTGGCCATTTTGAGGCGAATTTGTTCCTTTGGGGGGTATTGCAACTTTTGGCCATTTTGAGGCGAATTTGTTCCTTTGGGGGGGTATTGTAACTTTTGGCCATTTTGAGGCGAAATTGCTCCTTTGGGGGGGTATTGCAACTTTTGGCCATTTTAAAGCGAAATTGTTCCTTTGGGAGGGTATTGCAACGTTTGGCCATTTTGAGACCAAATTGTTCCTTTGGGGGGGTATTGCAACTTTTGGCCATTTTAAAACGAAACTGTTCCTTTGGGAGGGTATTGCAACTTTTGGCCATTTTGAGGCGAATTTGTTCCTTTGGGGGGGGTATTGCAACTTTTGGCCATTTTGAGGCGAAATTGTTCCTTTGGGGGAGTATTGCAACTTTTGGCCATTTTGAGGCGAAATTCTTCCTTTGGGGGGGTATTGCAACTTTGGCCATTTTGAGTCAAAATTGTTCTTTTGGGGGAGTATTGCAACTTTTGGCCATTTTGAGGCGAAATTGTTCCTTTGGGGGTGTATTGCAACTTTTGGCCATTTTGAGGCGAAATTGCTCCTTTGGGGGGGTATTGCAACTTTTAGCCATTTTAAAGCGAAACTGTTCCTTTGGGAGGGTATTTCAACTTTTGGCCATTTTGAGGCGAATTTGTTCCTTTGGGGGGTATTGCAACTTTTGGCCATTTTGAGGCGAATTTGTTCCTTTGGGGGGGTATTGTAACTTTTGGCCATTTTGAGGCGAAATTGCTCCTTTGGGGGGGTATTGCAACTTTTGGCCATTTTAAAGCGAAATTGTTCCTTTGGGAGGGTATTGCAACGTTTGGCCATTTTGAGACCAAATTGTTCCTTTGGGGGGGTATTGCAACTTTTGGCCATTTTAAAACGAAACTGTTCCTTTGGGAGGGTATTGCAACTTTTGGCCATTTTGAGGCGAATTTGTTCCTTTGGGGGGGGTATTGCAACTTTTGGCCATTTTGAGGCGAAATTGTTCCTTTGGGGGAGTATTGCAACTTTTGGCCATTTTGAGGCGAATTTGTTCCTTTCAGGGGGGTATTGCAACTTTTGGCCATTTTGAGGCGAAATTGTTTCTTTGGTGGGGTATTGCAACTTTTGGCCATTTTGAGGCGAAATTTCTCCTTTGGGGGGGTATTGCAACTTTTGGCCATTTTGAGGCGAAATTGTTCCTTTGGGGGGGTATTGCAACTTTTGGCCATTTTGAGGCGAAATTGTTCCTTTGGGGGGTATTGCAACTTTTGGCCATTTTAAAGCGAAACTGTTCTTTTGGGAGGGTATTGCAACTTTTGGCCATTTTGAGGCGAATTTGTTCCTTTGGGGGGTATTGCAACTTTTGGTCATTTTGAGGAGAAATTGCTCCTTTAGGGGGTATTGCAACTTTTGGCCATTTTGAGGCAAAATTGCTCCTTTGGGGGGTATTGCAACTTTTGGCCATTTTGAGGCGAAATTGTTCCTTTGGGGGGTATTGCAACTTTTGGCCATTTTGAGGCGAAATTGTTCCTTTGGGGGGTATTGCAACTTTTGGCCATTTTAAAGCGATACTGTTCCTTTGGGAGGGTATTGCAACTTTTGGCCATTTTGAGGCGAATTTGTTCATTTGGAAGGGTATTGCAACTTTTGGCCATTTTGAGGCGAAATTGCTCCTTTGGGGGGTATTGCAACTTTTGGCCATTTTGAGGCGAAATTGCTCCTTTGGGGGGTATTGCAACTTTTGGCCATTTTGAGGCGAAATTGCTCCTTTGGGCGGTATTGCAACTTTTGGCCATTTTGAGGCGAAATTGCTCCTTTGGGGGGTATTGCAACTTTTGGACATTTTGAGGCGAAATTGCTCCTTTGGGGGGGTATTGCAACTTTTGGCCATTTTGTGGCAAAATTGCTCCTTTGGGTGGGTATTGCAACTTTTGGCCATATTGAGGCGAAATTGCTCCTTTGGGGGGGTATTGCAACTTTTGGCCATTTTGAGGCGAAATTGTTCCTTTGGGGGGGTATTGCAACTTTTGGCCATTTTAAAGCGAAACTGTTCCTTTGGGAAGGTATTGCAACTTTTGGCCATTTTGATGCGAAATTGTTCCTTTGGGGGGGTATTGCAACTTTTGGCCATTTTAAAGCGAAATTGTTCCTTTGGGGGGGTATTGCAACTTTTGGCCATTTTGAGTCAAAATTGTTCTTTTGTGGTAGTATTGAAACTTTTGGCCATTTTGAGGTGAAATTGTTCCTTTGGGGGTAATTGCAACTTTTGGCCATCTTGAGGCGAAATGCTTCCTTTGGGGGGTATTGCAACTTTGGCCATTTTGAGTCAAAATTGTTCTTTTGGGGGAGTATTGCAACTTTTGGCCATTTTGAGGCGAAATTGTTCCTTTGGGGGTGTATTGCAACTTTTGGCCATTTTGAGGCGAAATTGCTCCTTTGGTGGGGTATTGCAACTTTTGGCCATTTTAAAGCGAAACTGTTCCTTTGGGAGGGTATTTCAACTTTTGGCCATTTTGAGGCGAATTTGTTCCTTTGGGGGGTATTGCAACTTTTGGCCATTTTGAGGCAAAATTGCTCCTTTGGGGGGGTATTGCAACTTTTGGCCATTTTGTGGCGAAATTGCTCCTTTGGGTGGGTATTGCAACTTTTGGCCATTTTGAGGCGAAATTGCTCCTTTGGGGGGGTATTGCAACTTTTGGCCATTTTAAAGCGAAATTGTTCCTTTGGGAGAATATTGCAACGTTTGGCCATTTTGAGACCAAATTGTTACTTTGGGGGGGTATTGCAACTTTTGGCCATTTTAAAACGAAACTGTTCCTTTGGGAGGGTATTGCAACTTTTGGCCATTTTGAGGCGAATTTGTTCCTTTGGGGGGGTATTGCAACTTTTGGCCATTTTGAGGCGAAATTGTTCCTTTGGGGTAGTATTGCAACTTTTGGCCATTTTGAGGCGAAATTCTTCCTTTGGGGGTTATGCAATTTTTTGCAATTTTAAGGCGAATTTGTTCCTTTCAGGGGGGTATTGCAACTTTTGGCCATTTTGAGGCGAAATTGTTTCTTTGGTGGGGTATTGCAACTTTTGGCCATTTTGAGGCGAAATTGTTCCTTTGGGGGGGTATTGCAACTTTTGGCCATTTTGAGGCGAAATTGTTCCTTTGGGGGGGTATTGAAACTTTTGGCCATTTTAAAGCGAAACTGTTCTTTTGGGAGGGTATTGCAACTTTTGGCCATTTTGAGGCGAATTTGTTCCTTTGGGGGGTATTGCAACTTTTGGTCATTTTGAGGCGAAATTGTTCCTTTGGGGGGTATTGCAACTTTTGGTCATTTTGAGGAGAAATTGCTCCTTTGGGGGGTATTGCAACTTTTGGCCATTTTGAGGCGAAATTATTCCTTTGGGGGGTATTGCAACGTTTGGCCATTTTGAGGCGAAATTGTTCCTTTGGGGGGTATTGCAACTTTTGGCCATTTTAAAGCGATACTGTTCCTTTGGGAGGGTATTGCAACTTTTGGCCATTTTGAGGCGAATTTGTTCATTTGGGGGGGTATTGCAACTTTTGGCCATTTTGAGGCGAAATTGCTCCTTTGGGGGGTATTGCAACTTTTGGCCATTTTGAGGCGAAATTGCTCCTTTGGGGGGTATTGCAACTTTTGGCCATTTTGAGGCGAAATTGCTCCTTTGGGCGGTATTGCAACTTTTGGCCATTTTGAGGCGAAATTGCTCCTTTGGGGGGTATTGCAACTTTTGGCCATTTTGAGGCGAAATTGCTCCTTTGGGGGGGTATTGCAACTTTTGGCCATTTTGTGGCAAAATTGCTCCTTTGGGTGGGTATTGCAACTTTTGGCCATATTGAGGCGAAATTGCTCCTTTGGGGGGGTATTGCAACTTTTGGCCATTTTGAGGCGAAATTGTTCCTTTGGGGGGGTATTGCAACTTTTGGCCATTTTAAAGCGAAATTGTTCCTTTGGGGGGGTATTGCAACTTTTGGCCATTTTGAGTCAAAATTGTTCTTTTGTGGTAGTATTTCAACTTTTGGCCATTTTGAGGTGAAATTGTTCCTTTGGGGGGAATTGCAACTTTTGGCCATTTTGAGGCGAAATGCTTCTTTTGGGGGGTATTGCAACTTTGGCCATTTTGAGTCAAAATTGTTCTTTTGGGGGAGTATTGCAACTTTTGGCCATTTTGAGGCGAAATTGTTCCTTTGGGGGTGTATTGCAACTTTTGGCCATTTTGAGGCGAAATTGCTCCTTTGGGGGGGTATTGCAACTTTTGGCCATTTTAAAGCGAAACTGTTCCTTTGGGAGGGTATTTCAACTTTTGGCCATTTTGAGGCGAAATTGCTCCTTTGGGGGGGTATTGCAACTTTTGGCCATTTTAAAGCGAAACTGTTCCTTTGGGAGGGTATTTCAACTTTTGGCCATTTTGAGGCGAAATTGTTCCTTTGGGGGGTATTGCAACTTTTGGTCATTTTGAGGCGAAATTGCTCCTTTGGGGGGTATTGCAACTTTTGGCCATTTTGAGGCGAATTTGTTCCTTTGGGGGGGTATTGTAACTTTTGGCCATTTTGAGGCGAAATTGTTCCTTTGGGGGGGTATTGCAACTTTTGGCCATTTTGAGGCGAAATATTTCCTTTGGGGGGTATTGCAACTTTGGCCATTTTGAGTCAAAATTGTTCTTTTGGGGGAGTATTGCAACTTTTGGCCATTTTGAGGCGAAATTGTTCCTTTGGGGGTGTATTGCAACTTTTGGCCATTTTAAAGCGAAACTGTTTTTTGGGAGGGTATTGCAACTTTTGGCCATTTTGAGGCGAAATTGCTCCTTTGGGGGGTATTGCAACTTTTGGCCATTTTGAGGCGAAATTGCTCCTTTGGGCGGTATTGCAACTTTTGGCCATTTTGAGGCGAAATTGCTCCTTTGGGGGGTATTGCAACTTTTGGCCATTTTGAGGCGAAATTGCTCCTTTGGGGGGGTATTGCAACTTTTGGCCATTTTGTGGCAAAATTGCTCCTTTGGGTGGGTATTGCAACTTTTGGCCATATTGAGGCGAAATTGCTCCTTTGGGGGGGTATTGCAACTTTTGGCCATTTTGAGGTGAAATTGTTCCTTTGGGGGGGTATTGCAACTTTTGGCCATTTTAAAGCGAAACTGTTCCTTTGGAAAGGTATTGCAACTTTTGGCCATTTTGATGCGAAATTGTTCCTTTGGGGGGGTATTGCAACTTTTGGCCATTTTAAAGCGAAATTGTTCCTTTGGGGGGGTATTGCAACTTTTGGCCATTTTGAGTCAAAATTGTTCTTTTGTGGTAGTATTGCAACTTTTGGCCATTTTGAGGTGAAATTGTTCCTTTGGGGGGAATTGCAACTTTTGGCCATTTTGAGGCGAAATGCTTCCTTTGGGGGGTATTGCAACTTTGGCCATTTTGAGTCAAAATTGTTCTTTTGGGGGAGTATTGCAACTTTTGGCCATTTTGAGGCGAAATTGTTCCTTTGGGGGTGTATTGCAACTTTTGGCCATTTTGAGGCGAAATTGCTCCTTTGGGGGGGTATTGCAACTTTTGGCCATTTTAAAGCGAAACTGTTTTTTGGGAGGGTATTGCAACTTTTGGCCATTTTGAGGCGAAATTGTTCCTTTGGGGGGGTATTGCAACTTTTGGTCATTTTAAAGCGAAACTGTTCCTTTGGGGGGGTATTGCAACTTTTGGCCATTTTGAGGCAAAATTGTTCCTTTGGGGGTTATGCAATTTTTTGCAATTTTAAGGCGAATTTGTTCCTTTCAGGGGGGTATTGCAACTTTTGGCCATTTTGAGGCGAAATTGCTCCTTTGGGGGGGTATTGCAACTTTTGGCCATTTTGAGGCGAAATTGTTCCTTTGGTGGGGTATTCCAACTTTTGGCCATTTTGAGGCGAAATTATTCATTTGGGGGGTATTGCAACTTTAGGCCATTTTGAGGCGAAATTGTTCCTTTGGGGGGTATTGCAACTTTTGGCCATTTTGAGGCGAAATTGTTCCTTTGGGAGGGTATTGCAACTTTTGGCCATTTTGAGGCGAATTTGTTCCTTTGAGGGGGTATTGCAACTTTTGGCCATTTTGAGGCGAAATTGTTCCTTTGGGGGGTATTGCAACTTTTGGTCATTTTGAGGCGAAATTGCTCCTTTGGGTGGTATTGCAACTTTTGGCCATTTTGAGGCGAAATTGCTCCTTTGGGGGGGTATTGCAACTTTTGGCCATTTTAAGGCGAAATTGCTCCTTTGGGGGGTATTGCAACTTTTGGCCATTTTGTGGCGAAATTGCTCCTTTGGGTGGGTATTCCAACTTTTGGCCATTTTGAGGCGAAATTGCTTCTTTGGGGGGGTATTGCAACTTTTGGCCATTTTAAAGCGAAACTGTTCCTTTGGGGGGGTATTGCAACTTTTGGCCATTTTAAGGCGAAATTGTTCCTTTGGGGGGGTATTGCAACTTTTGGCCATTTTGAGGCTAAATTGCTCCTTTGGGGAGGAATTGCAACTTTTGGCCATTTTGTGGCGAAATTGCTCCTTTGGGTGGGTATTGCAACTTTTGGCCATTTTGAGGCGAAATTGCAAACTGTTCCTTTGGGAGGGTATTGCAACTTTTGGCCATTTTGAGGCAAAATTGTTCCTTTGGGGGGTAATGCAACTTTTGGCCATTTTAAAGCGAAACTGTTCCTTTGGGAGGGTATTGCAACTTTTGGCCATTTTGAGGCGAATTTGTTCCTTGGGGGGGTATTGCAACTTTTGGCCATTTTGAGGCGAAATTGTTCCTTTGGGGGGGTATTGCAACTTTGGCCATTTTGAGTCAAAATTGTTCTTTTGGGGGAGTATTGCAACTTTTGGCAATTTTGAGGCGAAACTGTTCCTTTGGGGGGGTATTGCAACTTTTGGCCATTTTGAGGCGAAATTGCTCCTTTGGGGGGTATTGCAACTTTTGGCCATTTTAAAGCGAAACTGTTCCTTTGGGAGGGTATTGCAACTTTTGGCCATTTTGAGGCGAAATTGTTCCTTTGGGGGGGTAATGCAACTTTTGGCCATTTTAAAGCGAAACTGTTCCTTTGGGAGGGTATTGCAACTTTTGGCCATTTTGAGGCGAATTTGTTCCTTTGGGGGGTATTGTAACTTTTGGCCATTTTGAGGCGAAATTGTTCCTTTGGGGGGGTATTGCAACTTTGGCCATTTTGAGTCAAAATTGCTCCTTTGGGGGGGTATTGCAACTTTTGGCCATTTTAAAGCGAAACTGTTCCTTTGGGAGGGTATTGCAACTTTTGGCCATTTTGAGGCGAATTTGTTCCTTTGGGAGGGTATTGCAACTTTTGGCCATTTTGAGGCGAAATTGTTCCTTTGGGGGGGTAATACAACTTTTGGCCATTTTAAAGCGAAACTGTTCCTTTGGGAGGGTATTGCAGTTTTTGGCCATTTTGAGGCGAATTTGTTCCTTTGGGGGATATTGTAACTTTTGGCCATTTTGAGGCGAAATTGCTCCTTTGGGGGGGTATTGCAACTTTTGGCCATTTTGAGGCGAAATTGTTCCTTTGGGGGGGTATTGCAACTTTTGGCCATTTTAAAGCGAAACTGTTCCTTTGGGAGGGTATTTCAACTTTTGGCCATTTTGAGGCGAATTTGTTCCTTTGGGGGGGTATTGCAACTTTTGGCCATTTTGAGGCGAATTTGTTCCTTTGGGGGGGTATTGTAACTTTTGGCCATTTTGAGGCGAAATTGTTCCTTTGGGGGGGTATTGCAACTTTTGGCCATTTTGAGGCGAAATTGCTCCTTTGGGGGGGTATTGCAACTTTTGGCCATTTTGAGGCGAAATTGCTTCTTTGGGGGGGTATTGCAACTTTTGGCCATTTTGAGGCGAAATTGTTCCTTTGGGGGGGTATTGCAACTTTTGGCCATTTTAAAGCAAAACTGTTCCTTTGGGAGGGTATTGCAACTTTTGGCCATTTTGAGGCGAATTTGTTCCTTTGGGGGGGTATTGCAACTTTTGGCCATTTTGAGGCGAAATTGCTCCTTTGGGGGGTATTGCAACTTTTGGCCATTTTGAGGCGAAATTGCTCCTTTGGGGGTATTGCAACTTTTGGCCATTTTGAGGCGAAATTGCTCCTTTGGGGGGTATTGCAACTTTTGGCCATTTTGAGGCGAAATTGTTCCTTTGGGGGGTACTGCAACTTTTGGCCATTTTGAGGCGAAATTGCTCCTTTGGGGGGGTATTGCAACTTTTGGCCATTTTGTGGCAAAATTGCTCCTTTGGGGGGGTATTGCAACTTTTGGCCATTTTGAGGCGAAATTGTTCCTTTGGGGGGGTATTGCAATTTTTGGCCATTTTAAAGCGAAACTCTTCCTTTGGGAGGGTATTGCAACTTTTGGCCATTTTGAAGCGAAATTGTTCCTTTGGGGGGGTATTGCAACTTTTGGCCATTTTGAGGCGAAATGCTTCCTTTGGGGGGGTATTGCAACTTTGGCCATTTTGAGTCAAAATTGTTCTTTTGGGGGAGTATTGCAACTTTTGGCCATTTTGAGGCGAAATTGTTCCTTTGGGGGGGTATTGCAACTTTTGGCCATTTTGAGGCGAAATTGTTTCTTTGGCGGGGTATTGCAACTTTTGGCCATTTTGAGGCGAAATTGCTCCTTTGGGGGGGTATTGCAACTTTTGGCCATTTTAAAGCGAAACGGTTCCTTTGGGAGGGTATTTCAACTTTTGGCAATTTTGAGGCGAATTTGTTCCTTTGGGGGGGTATTGCAACTTTTGGTCATTTTGAGGTGAATTTGTTCCTTTGGGGGGGTATTGTAACTTTTGGCCATTTTGAGGCGAAATTGTTCCTTTGGGGGGGTATTGCAACTTTTGGCCATTTTGAGGCAAAATTGCTCCTTTGGGGGGGTATTGCAACTTTTGGCCATTTTGAGGCGAAATTGCTCCTTTGGGGGGGTATTGCAACTTTTGGCCATTTTAAAGCGAAACTGTTCCTTTGAGAGGGTATTGCAACTTTTGGCCATTTTGAGGCGAAATTGTTCCTTTGGGGGGGTAATGCAACTTTTGGCCATTTTAAAGCGAAACTGTTCCTTTGGGAGGGTATTGCAACTTTTAGCCATTTTGAGGCGAATTTGTTCCTTTGGGGGGGTAATTCAACTTTTGGCCATTTTGAGGCAAAATTGTTCCATTGGGGGGTATTGCAACTTTTGGCCAATTTGAGGCAAAATTGTTCCTTTGGGGGGGTATTGCAACTTTTGGCCATTTTGAGTCAAAATTGTTCTTTTGGGGGAGTATTGCAACTTTTGGCCATTTTGAGGTGAAATTGTTCCTTTGGGGGGGGTATTGCAACTTTTGGCCATTTTGAGGCGAAATTGTTCCTTTGGGGGTTATGCAATTTTTTGCAATTTTAAGGCGAATTTGTTCCTTTCAGGGGGGTATTGAAACTTTTGGCCATTTTGAGGCGAAATTGCTCCTTTGGGGGGGTATTGCAACTTTTGGCCATTTTGAGGCGAAATTGTTCCTTTGGGGGGGTATTGCAACTTTTGGCCATTTTCAAGCCAAACTGTTCCTTTCGGAGGGTATTGCAACTTTTGGCCATTTTGAGGCGAAATTGTTTCTTTGGGGGGTATTGCAACTTTTGGCCATTTTGAGGCGAAATTGTTCCTTTGGGGGGGTATTGCAACTTTTGGCCATTTTGAGGCGAAATTGTTCCTTTGGGGGGTATTGCAACTTTTGGCCATTTTGAGGCGAAATTGTTCCTTTGGTAGGGTATTGCAACTTTTGGCCATTTTGAGGCGAATTTGTTCCTTTGGGGGGGTATTGCAACTTTTGGCCATTTTGAGGCGAAATTGTTCCTTTGGGGGGGTATTGCAACTTTTGGTCATTTTGAGGCGAAATTGCTCCTTTGGGTGGTATTGCAACTTTTGGCCATTTTGAGGCGAAATTGCTCCTTTGGGGGGGTATTGCAACTTTTGGCCATTTTGAGGTGAAATTGCTCCTTTGCGGGGGTTATGCAACTTTTGGCCATTTTGTGGCGAAATTGCTCCTTTGGGTGGGTATTGCAACTTTTGGCCATTTTGAGGCGAAATTGCTCCTTTGGGGGGGTATTGCAACTTTTAGCCATTTTAAAGCGAAACTGTTCCTTTGGGAGGGTATTGCAACTTTTGGACATTTTGAGGCGAAATTGTTCCTTTGGGGGGTTATTGCAACTTTTGGCCATTTTAAAGCGAAACTGTTCCTTTGGGAGGGTATTGCAACTTTTGGCCATTTTGAGTCAAAATTGATCTTTTGGGGGAGTATTGCAACTTTTGGCCATTTTGAGGCGAAATTGTTCCTTTTGGGGAGTATTGCAACTTTTGGCCATTTTGAGGCGAAATTGTTCCTTTGGGGGGTTATGCAATTTTTTGCAATTTTAAGGCGAATTTGTTCCTTTCAGGGGGGTATTGCAACTTTTGGCCATTTTGAGGCGAAATTGTTCCTTTTGGGGAGTATTACAACTTTTGGCCATTTTTAGGCGAAATTGCTCCTTTGGGGGGGTATTGCAACTTTTGGCCATTTTGAGGCGAAATTGTTCCTTTCGGGGGGTATTGCAACTTTTGGCCATTTTAAAGCGAAACTGTTCCTTTGGGAGGGTATTGCAACTTTTGGCCATTTTGAGGCGAAATTGTTCCTTTCGGGGGGTATTGCAACTTTTGGCCATTTTAAAGCGAAACTGTTCCTTTGGGAGGGTATTGCAACTTTTAGCCATTTTGAGGTGAATTTGTTCCTTTGGGGGGGTAATTCAACTTTTGGCCATTTTGAGGCAAAATTGTTCCATTGGGGGGTATTGCAACTTTTGGCCAATTTGAGGCAAAATTGTTCCTTTGGGGGGGGTATTGCAACTTTTGGCCATTTTGAGTCAAAATTGTTCTTTTGGGGGAGTATTGCAACTTTTGGCCATTTTGAGGTGAAATTGTTCCTTTGGGGGGGGTATTGCAACTTTTGGCCATTTTGAGGCGAAATTGTTCCTTTGGGGGTTATGCAATTTTTTGCAATTTTAAGGCGAATTTGTTCCTTTCAGGGGGGTATTGAAACTTTTGGCCATTTTGAGGCGAAATTGCTCCTTTGGGGGGGTATTGCAACTTTTGGCCATTTTGAGGCGAAATTGTTCCTTTGGGGGGGTATTGCAACTTTTGGCCATTTTGAGGCGAAATTATTACTTTGGGGGGGTATTGCAACTTTTCGCCATTTTGAGGCGAAATTGTTCCTTTGGGGGGGTATTGCAACTTTTGGCCATTTTCAAGCCAAACTGTTCCTTTCGGAGGGTATTGCAACTTTTGGCCATTTTGAGGCGAAATTGTTTCTTTGGGGGGTATTGCAACTTTTGGCCATTTTGAGGCGAAATTGTTCCTTTGGGGGGTATTGCAACTTTTGGCCATTTTCAAGCAAAACTGTTCCTTTGGGAGGGTATTGCAACTTTTGGCCATTTTGAGGCGAAATTGTTCCTTTGGGGGGTATTGCAACTTTTGGCCATTTTGAGGCAAAATTGTTCCTTTGGGAGGGTATTGCAACTTTTGGCCATTTTGAGGCGAAATTGCTCCTTTGGGTGGTATTGCAACTTTTGGCCATTTTGAGGCGAAATTGCTCCTTTGGGGGGGTATTGCAACTTTTGGCCATTTTGAGGCGAAATTGCTCCTTTGGGGGGGTATTGCAACTTTTGGCCATTTTGTGGCGAAATTGCTCCTTTGGGTGGGTATTGCAACTTTTGGCCATTTTGAGGCGAAATTGCTTCTTTGGGGGGGTATTGCAACTTTTGGCCATTTTAAAGCGAAACTGTTCCTTTGGGAGGGTATTGACACTTTTGGCCATTTTGAGGCGAAATTGTTCCTTTGGGGGGGTATTGCAACTTTTGGCCATTTTAAAGCGAAACTGTTCAATTGGGAGGGTATTGCAACTTTTGGCCATTTTGAGTCAAAATTGATCTTTTGGGGGAGTATTGTAACTTTTGGCCATTTTGAGGCGAAATTGTTCCTTTTGGGGAGTATTACAACTTTTGGCCATTTTTAGGCGAAATTGCTCCTTTGGGTGGGTATTGCAACTTTTGGCCATTTTGAGGCGAAATTGTTCCTTTCGGGGGGTATTGCAACTTTTGGCCATTTTAAAGCGAAACTGTTCCTTTGGGAGGGTATTGCAACTTTTGGCCATTTTGAGGCGAAATTGTTCCTTTCGGGAGGTATTGCAACTTTTGGCCATTTTAAAGCGAAACTGTTCCTTTGGGAGGGTATTGCAACTTTTAGCCATTTTGAGGCGAATTTGTTCCTTTGGGGGGTAATTCAACTTTTGGCCAATTTGAGGCAAAATTGTTCCTTTGGGGGGGTATTGCAACTTTTGGCCATTTTGAGTCAAAATTGTTCTTTTGGGGGAGTATTGCAACTTTTGGCCATTTTGAGGTGAAATTGTTCCTTTGGGGGGGTATTGCAACTTTTGGCCATTTTGAGGCAAAATTGTTCCTTTGGGGGTTATGCAATTTTTTGCAATTTTAAGGCGAATTTGTTCCTTTCAGGGGGGTATTGAAACTTTTGGCCATTTTGAGGCGAAATTGCTCCTTTGGGGGGGTATTGCAACTTTTGGCCATTTTGAGGCGAAATTGTTCCTTTGGGGGGGTATTGCAACTTTTAGCCATTTTGAGGCGAAATTGTTCCATTGGGAGGGTATTGCAACTTTTGGCCATTTTGAGGTGAAATTGTTCCTTTGGGGGGGTATTGCAACTTTTGGCCATTTTGAGGCGAAATTGCTCCTTTGGGGGGGTATTGCAACTTTTGGCCATTTTGAGGCGAAATTGCTCCTTTGGGGGGTATTGCAACTTTTGGCCATTTTGAGGCGAAATTGCTCCATTGGGGGGGTATTGCAACTTTTGGCCATTTTAAAGCGAAACTGTTCCTTTGGGAGGGTATTGCAACTTTTGGCCATTTTGAGGCGAATTTGTTCCTTTGGGGGGGTATTGCAACTTTTGGCCAATTTGAGGCAAAATTGTACCTTTGGGGGGGTATTGCAACTTTTGGCCATTTTGAGTCAAAATTGTTCTTTTGGGGGAGTATTGCAACTTTTGGCCATTTTGAGGTGAAATTGTTCCTTTGGGGGGGTATTGCAACTTTTGGCCATTTTGAGGCGAAATTGTTCCTTTGGGGGGTTATGCAATTTTTTGCAATTTTAAGGCGAATTTGTTCCTTTCAGGGGGGTATTGAAACTTTTGGCCATTTTGAGGCGAAATTGCTCCTTTGGGGGGTATTGCAACTTTTGGCCATTTTGAGGTGAAATTGTTCCTTTGGGGGGGTATTGCAACTTTTGGCCATTTTGAGGCGAAACTGTTCCTTTGGGGGGTATTGCAACTTTTGGCCATTTTGAGGCGAAATTGTTCCTTTGGGGGGTATTGCAACTTTTGGCCATTTTCAAGCGAAACTGTTCCTTTGGGAGGGTATTGCAACTTTTGGCCATTTTGAGGCGAATTTGTTCCTTTGGGGGGGTATTGCAACTTTTGGCCATTTTGAAGCGAAATTGCTACTTTGGGGGGGGTATTGCAACTTTTGCCCATTTTGAGTCAAAATTGTTCTTTTGGGGGAGTATTGCAACTTTTGGCCATTTTTAGGCGAAATTGTTCCTTTGGGGGGTATTGTAACTTTTGGCCATTTTAAAGCGAAACTGTTCCTCTGGGAGGGTATTGCAACTTTTGGCCATTTTGAGGCGAATTTGTTCCTTTGGGGGGGGTATTGCAACTTTTGGCCATTTTGAGGCGAATTTGTTCCTTTCAGGGGGGTATTGCAACTTTTGGCCATTTTGAGGCGAAATTGCTCCTTTGGGGGGTTATTGCAACTTTTGGCCATTTTGAGGCGAAATTGCTACTTTGGGGGGGTATTGCAACTTTTGCCCATTTTGAGTCAAAATTGTTCTTTTGGGGGAGTATTGCAACTTTTGGCCATTTTTAGGCGAAATTGTTCCTTTGGGGGGTATTGCAACTTTTGGCCATTTTGAGGCGAAATTGTTCCTTTGGGGGGGTATTGCAACTTTTAGCCATTTTGAGGCGAAATTGTTCCTTTGGGAGGGTATTACAACTTTTGGCCATTTTTAGGCGAAATTGCTCCTTTGGGGGGGTATTGCAACTTTTGGCCATTTTGAGGCGAAATTGTTCCTTTCGGGGGGTATTGCAACTTTTGGCCATTTTAAAGCGAAACTGTTCCTTTGGGAGGGTATTGCAACTTTTGGCCATTTTGAGGCGAAATTGTTCCTTTCGGGGGGTATTGCAACTTTTGGCCATTTTAAAGCGAAACTGTTCCTTTGGGAGGGTATTGCAACTTTTAGCCATTTTGAGGCAAATTTGTTCCTTTGGGGGGGTAATTCAACTTTTGGCCATTTTGAGTCAAAATTGTTCCATTGGGGGGTTTTGCAACTTTTGGCCAATTTGAGGCAAAATTGTTCAATTGGGGGGGTATTGCAACTTTTGGCCATTTTGAGTCAAAATTGTTCTTTTGGGGGAGTATTGCAACTTTTGGCCATTTTGAGGCGAAATTGCTCCATTGGGGGGGTATTGCAACTTTTGGCCATTTTAAAGCGAAACTGTTCCTTTGGGAGGGTATTGCAACTTTTGGCCATTTTGAGGCGAATTTGTTCCTTTGGGGGGGTAATTAAACTTTTGGCCATTTTGAGGCGAAATTGCTCCTTTGGGGGGGTATTGCAACTTTTGGCCATTTTGAGGCGAAATTGCTCCTTTGGGGGGTATTGCAACTTTTGGCCATTTTGAGGCGAAATTGCTCCATTGGGGGGGTATTGCAACTTTTGGCCATTTTAAAGCGAAACTGTTCCTTTGGGAGGGTATTGCAACTTTTGGCCATTTTGAGGCGAATTTGTTCCTTTGGGGGGGTAATTAAACTTTTGGCCATTTTGAGGCAAAATTGTTCCATTGGGGGGTATTGCAACTTTTGGCCAATTTGAGGCAAAATTGTTCCTTTGGGGGGGTATTGCAACTTTTGGCCATTTTGAGTCAAAATTGTTCTTTTGGGGGAGTATTGCAACTTTTGGCCATTTTGAGGTGAAATTGTTCCTTTGGGGGGGTATTGCAACTTTTGGCCATTTTGAGGCGAAATTGTTCCTTTGGGGGGGTATTGCAACTTTTGGCCATTTTGAGGCGAAATTGTTCCTTTGGGGGGTATTGCAACTTTTGGCCATTTTGAGGCGAAATTGTTCCTTTGGGGGGGTATTGCAACTTTTAGCCATTTTGAGGCGAAATTGTTCCTTTGGGAGGGTATTACAACTTTTGGCCATTTTTAGGCGAAATTGCTCCTTTGGGGGGGGGTATTGCAACTTTTGGCCATTTTAAAGCGAAACTGTTCCTTTGGGAGGGTATTGCAACTTTTAGCCATTTTGAGGCGAATTTGTTCCTTTGGGGGGGTAATTCAACTTTTGGCCATTTTGAGTCAAAATTGTTCCATTGGGGGGTATTGCAACTTTTGGCCAATTTGAGGCAAAATTGTTCAATTGGGGGGGTATTGCAACTTTTGGCCATTTTGAGTCAAAATTGTTCTTTTGGGGGAGTATTGCAACTTTTGGCCATTATGAGGTGAAATTGTTCCTTTGGGGGGGTATTGCAACTTTTTGCCATTTTGAGGCGAAATTGTTCCTTTGGGGGTTATGCAATTTTTTGCAATTTTAAGGCGAATTTGTTCCTTTCAGGGGGGTATTGAAACTTTTGGCCATTTTGAGGCGAAATTGCTCCTTTGGGGGGGTATTGCAACTTTTGGCCATTTTGAGGCGAAATTGTTCCTTTGGGGGGGTATTGCAACTTTTAGCCATTTTGAGGCGAAATTGTTCCATTGGGAGGGTATTGCAACTTTTGGCCATTTTGAGGTGAAATTGTTCCTTTGGGGGGGTATTGCAACTTTTGGCCATTTTGAGGCGAAATTGCTCCTTTGGGGGGGTATTGCAACTTTTGGCCATTTTGAGGCGAAATTGCTCCTTTGGGGGGTATTGCAACTTTTGGCCATTTTGAGGCGAAATTGCTCCATTGGGGGGGTATTGCAACTTTTGGCCATTTTAAAGCGAAACTGTTCCTTTGGGAGGGTATTGCAACTTTTGGCCATTTTGAGGCGAATTTGTTCCTTTGGGGGGGTATTGCAACTTTTGGCCAATTTGAGGCAAAATTGTACCTTTGGGGGGGTATTGCAACTTTTGGCCATTTTGAGTCAAAATTGTTCTTTTGGGGGAGTATTGCAACTTTTGGCCATTTTGAGGTGAAATTGTTCCTTTGGGGGGGTATTGCAACTTTTGGCCATTTTGAGGCGAAATTGTTCCTTTGGGGGGTTATGCAATTTTTTGCAATTTTAAGGCGAATTTGTTCCTTTCAGGGGGGTATTGAAACTTTTGGCCATTTTGAGGCGAAATTGCTCCTTTGGGGGGGTATTGCAACTTTTGGCCATTTTGAGGTGAAATTGTTCCTTTGGGGGGGTATTGCAACTTTTGGCCATTTTGAGGCGAAACTGTTCCTTTGGGGGGTATTGCAACTTTTGGCCATTTTGAGGCGAAATTGTTCCTTTGGGGGGTATTGCAACTTTTGGCCATTTTCAAGCGAAACTGTTCCTTTGGGAGGGTATTGCAACTTTTGGCCATTTTGAGGCAAATTTGTTCCTTTGGGGGGGTATTGCAACTTTTGGCCATTTTGAAGCGAAATTGCTACTTTGGGGGGGGTATTGCAACTTTTGCCCATTTTGAGTCAAAATTGTTCTTTTGGGGGAGTATTGCAACTTTTGGCCATTTTTAGGCGAAATTGTTCCTTTGGGGGGTATTGTAACTTTTGGCCATTTTAAAGCGAAACTGTTCCTCTGGGAGGGTATTGCAACTTTTGGCCATTTTGAGGCGAATTTGTTCCTTTGGGGGGGTATTGCAACTTTTGGCCATTTTGAGGCGAATTTGTTCCTTTCAGGGGGGTATTGCAACTTTTGGCCATTTTGAGGCGAAATTGCTCCTTTGGGGGGTTATTGCAACTTTTGGCCATTTTGAGGCGAAATTGCTACTTTGGGGGGGTATTGCAACTTTTGCCCATTTTGAGTCAAAATTGTTCTTTTGGGGGAGTATTGCAACTTTTGGCCATTTTTAGGCGAAATTGTTCCTTTGGGGGGTATTGCAACTTTTGGCCATTTTGAGGCGAAATTGTTCCTTTGGGGGGGTATTGCAACTTTTAGCCATTTTGAGGCGAAATTGTTCCTTTGGGAGGGTATTACAACTTTTGGCCATTTTTAGGCGAAATTGCTCCTTTGGGGGGGTATTGCAACTTTTGGCCATTTTGAGGCGAAATTGTTCCTTTCGGGGGGTATTGCATCTTTTGGCCATTTTAAAGCGAAACTGTTCCTTTGGGAGGGTATTGCAACTTTTGGCCATTTTGAGGCGAAATTGTTCCTTTCGGGGGGTATTGCAACTTTTGGCCATTTTAAAGCGAAACTGTTCCTTTGGAAGGGTATTGCAACTTTTAGCCATTTTGAGGCAAATTTGTTCCTTTGGGGGGGTAATTCAACTTTTGGCCATTTTGAGTCAAAATTGTTCCATTGGGGGGTTTTGCAACTTTTGGCCAATTTGAGGCAAAATTGTTCAATTGGGGGGGTATTGCAACTTTTGGCCATTTTGAGTCAAAATTGTTCTTTTGGGGGAGTATTGCAACTTTTGGCCATTTTGAGGCGAAATTGCTCCATTGGGGGGGTATTGCAACTTTTGGCCATTTTAAAGCGAAACTGTTCCTTTGGGAGGGTATTGCAACTTTTGGCCATTTTGAGGCGAATTTGTTCCTTTGGGGGGGTAATTAAACTTTTGGCCATTTTGAGGCGAAATTGCTCCTTTGGGGGGGTATTGCAACTTTTGGCCATTTTGAGGCGAAATTGCTCCTTTGGGGGGTATTGCAACTTTTGGCCATTTTGAGGCGAAATTGCTCCATTGGGGGGGTATTGCAACTTTTGGCCATTTTAAAGCGAAACTGTTCCTTTGGGAGGGTATTGCAACTTTTGGCCATTTTGAGGCGAATTTGTTCCTTTGGGGGGGTAATTAAACTTTTGGCCATTTTGAGGCAAAATTGTTCCATTGGGGGGTATTGCAACTTTTGGCCAATTTGAGGCAAAATTGTTCCTTTGGGGGGGTATTGCAACTTTTGGCCATTTTGAGTCAAAATTGTTCTTTTGGGGGAGTATTGCAACTTTTGGCCATTTTGAGGTGAAATTGTTCCTTTGGGGGGGTATTGCAACTTTTGGCCATTTTGAGGCGAAATTGTTCCTTTGGGGGGGTATTGCAACTTTTGGCCATTTTGAGGCGAAATTGTTCCTTTGGGGGGTATTGCAACTTTTGGCCATTTTGAGGCGAAATTGTTCCTTTGGGGGGGTATTGCAACTTTTAGCCATTTTGAGGCGAAATTGTTCCTTTGGGAGGGTATTACAACTTTTGGCCATTTTTAGGCGAAATTGCTCCTTTGGGGGGGGGGTATTGCAACTTTTGGCCATTTTAAAGCGAAACTGTTCCTTTGGGAGGGTATTGCAACTTTTAGCCATTTTGAGGCGAATTTGTTCCTTTGGGGGGTAATTCAACTTTTGGCCATTTTGAGTCAAAATTGTTCCATTGGGGGGTATTGCAACTTTTGGCCAATTTGAGGCAAAATTGTTCAATTGGGGGGGTATTGCAACTTTTGGCCATTTTGAGTCAAAATTGTTCTTTTGGGGGAGTATTGCAACTTTTGGCCATTATGAGGTGAAATTGTTCCTTTGGGGGGGTATTGCAACTTTTTGCCATTTTGAGGCGAAATTGTTCCTTTGGGGGTTATGCAATTTTTTGCAATTTTAAGGCGAATTTGTTCCTTTCAGGGGGGTATTGAAACTTTTGGCCATTTTGAGGCGAAATTGCTCCTTTGGGGGGGTATTGCAACTTTTGGCCATTTTGAGGCGAAATTGTTCCTTTGGGGGGGTATTGCAACTTTTGGCCATTTTGAGGCGAAATTGTTCCTTTGGAGGGTATTGCAACTTTTGGCCATTTTGAGGCGAAATTGTTCCTTTGGGGGGGTATTGCAACTTTTAGCCATTTTGAGGCGAAATTGTTCCTTTGGGAGGGTATTGCAACTTTTGGCCATTTTGAGGTGAAATTGTTCCTTTGGGGGGGTATTGCAACTTTTGGCCATTTTGAGGCGAAATTGCTCCTTTGGGGGGGTATTGCAACTTTTGGCCATTTTGAGGCGAAATTGCTCCTTTGGGGGGGTATTGCAACTTTTGGCCATTTTGAGGCGAAATTGCTCCTTTGAGGGGTATTGCAACTTTTGGCCATTTTGAGGCGAAATTGCTCCTTTGGGGGGGTATTGCAACTTTTGGCCATTTTAAAGCGAAACTGTTCCTTTGGGAGGGTATTGCAACTTTTGGCCATTTTGAGGCGAATTTGTTCCTTTGGGGGGGTAATTAAACTTTTGGCCATTTTGAGTCAAAATTGATCTTTTGGGGGAGTATTGTAACTTTTGGCCATTTTGAGGCGAAATTGTTCCTTTTGGGGAGTATTACAACTTTTGGCCATTTTTAGGCGAAATTGCTCCTTTGGGTGGGTATTGCAACTTTTGGCCATTTTGAGGCGAAATTGTTCCTTTCGGGGGGTATTGCAACTTTTGGCCATTTTAAAGCGAAACTGTTCCTTTGGGAGGGTATTGCAACTTTTGGCCATTTTGAGGCGAAATTGTTCCTTTCGGGGGGTATTGCAACTTTTGGCCATTTTAAAGCGAAACTGTTCCTTTGGGAGGGTATTGCAACTTTTAGCCATTTTGAGGCGAATTTGTTCCTTTGGGGGGGTAATTCAACTTTTGGCCATTTTGAGGCAAAATTGTTCCATTGGGGGGTATTGCAACTTTTGGCCAATTTGAGGCAAAATTGTTCCTTTGGGGGGGTATTGCAACTTTTGGCCATTTTGAGTCAAAATTGTTCTTTTGGGGGAGTATTGCAACTTTTGGCCATTTTGAGGTGAAATTGTTCCTTTGGGGGGGGTATTGCAACTTTTGGCCATTTTGAGGCGAAATTGTTCCTTTGGGGGTTATGCAATTTTTTGCAATTTTAAGGCGAATTTGTTCCTTTCAGGGGGGTATTGAAACTTTTGGCCATTTTGAGGCGAAATTGCTCCTTTGGGGGGGTATTGCAACTTTTGGCCATTTTGAGGCGAAATTGTTCCTTTAGGGGGGTATTGCAACTTTTGGCCAATTTGAGGCGAAATTGTTCCTTTGGGGGGTATTGCAACTTTTGGCCATTTTGAGGCGAAATTGTTCCTTTGGGGGGTATTGCAACTTTTGGCCATTTTCAAGCGAAACTGTTCCTTTGGGAGGGTATTGCAACTTTTGGCCATTTTGCGGCGAATTTTTTCCTTTGGGGGGGTATTGCAACTTTTGGCCATTTTGAGGCGAAATTGCTTCTTTGGGGGGGTATTGCAACTTTTGCCCATTTTGAGTCAAAATTGTTCTTTTGGGGGAGTATTGCAACTTTTGGCCATTTTTAGGCAAAATTGTTCCTTTGGGGGGTATTGCAACTTTTAGCCATTTTGAGGCGAAATTGTTCCTTTGGGAGGGTATTACAACTTTTGGCCATTTTTAGGCGAAATTGCTCCTTTGGGGGGGTATTGCAACTTTTGGCCATTTTGAGGCGAAATTGTTCCTTTCGGGGGATATTGCAACTTTTGGCCATTTTAAAGCGAAACTGATCCTTTGGGAGGGTATTGCAACTTTTGGCCATTTTGAGGCGAAATTGTTCCTTTCGGGGGGTATTGCAACTTTTGGCCATTTTAAAGCGAAACTGTTCCTTTGGGAGGGTATTGCAACTTTTACCCATTTTGAGGCGAATTTGTTCCTTTGGGGGGTAATTCAACTTTTGGCCATTTTGAGGCAAAATTGTTCCATTGGGGGGTATTGCAACTTTTGGCCATTTTGAGTCAAAATTGTTCTTTTGGGGGAGTATTGCAACTTTTGGCCATTTTGAGGTGAAATTGTTCCTTTGGGGGGGGTATTGCAACTTTTGGCCATTTTGAGGCGAAATTGTTCCTTTGGGGGTTATGCAATTTTTTGCAATTTTAAGGCGAATTTGTTCCTTTCAGGGGGGTATTGAAACTTTTGGCCATTTTGAGGCGAAATTGCTCCTTTGGGGGGGTATTGCAACTTTTGGCCATTTTGAGGCGAAATTGTTCCTTTAGGGGGGTATTGCAACTTTTGGCCATTTTGAGGCGAAATTGTTCCTTTGGGGGGTATTGCAACTTTTGGCCATTTTGAGGCGAAATTGTTCCTTTGGGGGGTATTGCAACTTTTGGCCATTTTCAAGCGAAACTGTTCCTTTGGGAGGGTATTGCAACTTTTGGCCATTTTGAGGCGAATTTGTTCCTTTGGGGGGGTATTGAAACTTTTGGCCATTTTGAGGCGAAATTGCTACTTTGGGGGGGTATTGCAACTTTTGCCCATTTTGAGTCAAAATTGTTCTTTTGGGGGAGTATTGCAACTTTTGGCCATTTTTAGGCGAAATTGTTCCTTTGGGGGGTATTGCAACTTTTGGCCATTTTGAGGCGAAATTGTTCCTTTGGGGAGGTATTGCAACTTTTAGCCATTTTGAGGCGAAATTGTTCCTTTGGGGAGGTATTACAACTTTTGGCCATTTTTAGGCGAAATTGCTCCTTTGGGGGGGTATTGCAACTTTTGGCCATTTTGAGGCGAATTTGTTCCTTTGGGGGGGTAATTCAACTTTTGGCCATTTTGAGGCAAAATTGTTCCTTTGGGGGGGTATTGCAACTTTTGGCCATTTTGAGTCAAAATTGTTCTTTTGGGGGAGTATTGCAACTTTTGGCCATTTTGAGGCGAAATTGTTCCTTTGGGGGTTATGCAATTTTTTGCAATTTTAAGGCGAATTTGTTCCTTTCAGGGGGGTATTGAAACTTTTGGCCATTTTGAGGCGAAATTGCTCCTTTGGGGGGGTATTGCAACTTTTGGCCATTTTGAGGCGAAATTGTTCCTTTGGGGGGGTATTGCAACTTTTGGCCATTTTGAGGCGAAATTGTTCCTTTGGGGGGTATTGCAACTTTTGGCCATTTTGAGGCGAAATTGTTCCTTTGGGGGGTATTGCAACTTTTGGCCATTTTGAGGCGAAATTGTTCCTTTGGGGGGTATTGCAACTTTTGGCCATTTTTAGGCGAAATTGTTCCTTTGGGGGTATTGCAACTTTTGGCCATTTTGAGGCGAAATTGTTCCTTTGGGGGGGTATTGCAACTTTTAGCCATTTTGAGGCGAAATTGTTCCTTTGGGAGGGTATTGCAACTTTTGGCCATTTTGAGGCGAAATTGCTCCTTTGGGGGGGTATTGCAACTTTTGGCCATTTTGAGGCGAAATTGCTCCATTGGGGGGTATTGCAACTTTTGGCCATTTTAAAGCGAAACTGTTCCTTTGGGAGGGTATTGCAACTTTTGGCCATTTTGAGGCGAATTTGTTCCTTTGGGGGGGTAATTCAACTTTTGGCCATTTTGAGGCAAAATTGTTCCATTGGGGGGTATTGCAACTTTTGGCCAATTTGAGGCAAAATTGTTCCTTTGGGGGGGTATTGCAACTTTTGGCCATTTTGAGTCAAAATTGTTCTTTTGGGGGAGTATTGCAACTTTTGGCCATTTTGAGGTGAAATTGTTCCTTTGGGGGGTATTGCAACTTTTGGCCATTTTGAGGCGAAATTGTTCCTTTGGGGGGTTATGCAATTTTTTGCAATTTTAAGGCGAATTTGTTCCTTTCAGGGGGGTATTGAAACTTTTGGCCATTTTGAGGCGAAATTGCTCCTTTGGGGGGGTATTGCAACTTTTGGCCATTTTGAGGCGAAATTGTTCCTTTGGGGGGGTATTGCAACTTTTGGCCATTTTGAGGCGAAATTGTTCCTTTGGGGGGTATTGCAACTTTTGGCCATTTTGAGGCGAAATTGTTCCTTTGGGGGGTATTGCAACTTTTGGCCATTTTCAAGCGAAACTGTTCCTTTGGGAGGGTATTGCAACTTTTGGCCATTTTGAGGCGAATTTGTTCCTTTGGGGAGGTATTGCAACTTTTGGCCATTTTGAGGCGAAATTGCTACTTTGGGGGGGGGGATTGCAACTTTTGCCCATTTTGAGTCAAAATTGTTCTTTTGGGGGAGTATTGCAACTTTTGGCCATTTTTAGGCGAAATTGTTCCTTTGGGGGGTATTGTAACTTTTGGCCATTTTAAAGCGAAACTGTTCCTCTGGGAGGGTATTGCAACTTTTGGGCATTTTGAGGCGAATTTGTTCCTTTGGGGGGGTATTGCAACTTTTGGCCATTTTGAGGCGAATTTGTTCCTTTCAGGGGGGTATTGCAACTTTTGGCCATTTTGAGGCGAAATTGCTCCTTTGGGGGGGTTATTGCAACTTTTGGCCATTTTGAGGCGAAATTGCTACTTTGGGGGGGTATTGCAACTTTTGCCCATTTTGAGTCAAAATTGTTCTTTTGAGGGAGTATTGCAACTTTTGGACATTTTTAGGGAAATTGTTCCTTTGGGGGGTATTGTAACTTTTGGCCATTTTAAAGCGAAACTGTTCCTCTGGGAGGGTATTGCAACTTTTGGCCATTTTGAGGCGAATTTGTTCCTTTGGGGGGGTATTGCAACTTTTGGCCATTTTGAGGCGAATTTGTTCCTTTCAGGGGGGTATTGCAACTGTTGGCCATTTTGAGGCGAAATTGCTCCTTTGGGGGGGTTATTGCAACTTTTGGCCATTTTGAGGCGAAATTGTTCCTTTGGTGGGGTATTGCAACTTTTGGCCATTTTGAGGCGAAATTGTTCCTTTGGGGGGGTATTGCAACTTTTGGCCATTTTGAGGCAAAATTGCTTCTTTGGGGGGGTTATTGCAACTTTTGGCCATTTTGAGGCGAAATTGCTACTTTGGGGGGGTATTGCAACTTTTGCCCATTTTGAGTCAAAATTGTTCTTTTGGGGGAGTATTGCAACTTTTGGACATTTTTAGGCGAAATTGTTCCTTTGGGGGGTATTGTAACTTTTGGCCATTTTAAAGCGAAACTGTTCCTCTGGGAGGGTATTGCAACTTTTGGCCATTTTGAGGCGAATTTGTTCCTTTGGGGGGGTATTGCAACTTTTGGCCATTTTGAGGCGAATTTGTTCCTTTCAGGGGGGTATTTCAACTTTTGGCCATTTTGAGGCGAAATTGTTCCTTTGGTGGGGTATTGCAACTTTTGGCCATTTTGAGGCGAAATTGTTCCTTTGGGGGGGTATTGCAACTTTTGGCCATTTTGAGGCGAAATTGTTCCTTTGGGGGGTATTGCAACTTTTGGCCATTTTGAGGCGAAATTATTCCTTTGGTAGGGTATTGCAACTTTTGGCCATTTTGAGGCGAATTTGTTCCTTTGGGGGGGTATTGCAACTTTTGGCCATTTTGAGGCGAAATTGTTCCTTTGGGGGGTATTGCAACTTTTGGTCATTTTGAGGCGAAATTGCTCCTTTGGGTGGTATTGCAACTTTTGGCCATTTTGAGGCGAAATTGCTCCTTTGGGGGGTATTGCAACTTTTGGCCATTTTGAGGCGAAATTATTCCTTTGGTAGGGTATTGCAACTTTTGGCCATTTTGAGGCGAATTTGTTCCTTTGGGGGGGCATTGCAACTTTTGGCCATTTTGAGGCGAAATTGTTCCTTTGGGGGGTATTGCAACTTTTGGTCATTTTGAGGCGAAATTGCTCCTTTGGGTGGTATTTCAACTTTTGGCCATTTTGAGGCGAAATTGCTCCTTTGCGGGGGTATTGCAACTTTTGGCCATTTTGTGGCGAAATTGCTCCTTTGGGTGGGTATTGCAACTTTTGGCCATTTTGAGGCGAAATTGCTCCTTTGGGGGGGTATTGCAACTTTTAGCCATTTTAAAGCGAAACTGTTCCTTTGGGAGGGTATTGCAACTTTTGGCCATTTTGAGGCGAAATTGTTCCTTTGGGGGGGTATTGCAACTTTTGGCCATTTTAAAGCGAAACTGTTCCTTTGGGAGGGTATTGCAACTTTTGGCCATTTTGAGTCAAAATTGATCTTTTGGGGGAGTATTGCAACTTTTGGCCATTTTGAGGCGAAATTGTTCCTTTTGGGGAGTATTGCAACTTTTGGCCATTTTGAGGCGAAATTGTTCCTTTGGGGGGTTATGCAATTTTTTGCAATTTTAAGGCGAATTTGTTCCTTTCAGGGGGGTATTGCAACTTTTGGCCATTTTGAGGCGAATCTGCTCCTTTGGGGGGGTATTGCAACTTTTGGCCATTTTGAGGCGAATTTGTTCCTTTCAGGGGGGTATTTCAACTTTTGGCCATTTTGAGGCGAAATTGCTCCTTTGGGGGGGTTATTGCAACTTTTGGCCATTTTGAGGCGAAATTGTTCCTTTGGTGGGGTATTGCAACTTTTGGCCATTTTGAGGCGAAATTGTTCCTTTGGGGGGGTATTGCAACTTTTGGCCATTTTGAGGCGAAATTATTCCTTTGGGGGGTATTGCAACTTTTGGCCATTTTGAGGCGAAATTATTCCTTTGGTAGGGTATTGCAACTTTTGGCCATTTTGAGGCGAATTTGTTCCTTTGGGGGGGTATTGCAACTTTTGGCCATTTTGAGGCGAAATTGTTCCTTTGGGGGGTATTGCAACTTTTGGACATTTTGAGGCGAAATTGCTCCTTTGGGTGGTATTGCAACTTTTGGCCATTTTGAGGCGAAATTGCTCCTTTGCGGGGGTATTGCAACTTTTGGCCATTTTGTGGCGAAATTGCTCCTTTGGGTGGGTATTGCAACTTTTGGCCATTTTGAGGCGAAATTGCTCCTTTGGGGGGGTATTGCAACTTTTAGCCATTTTAAAGCGAAACTGTTCCTTTGGGAGGGTATTGCAACTTTTGGCCATTTTGAGGCGAAATTGTTCCTTTGGGGGGGTATTGCAACTTTTGGCCATTTTAAAGCGACACTGTTCCTTTGGGGGAGTATTGCAACTTTTGGCCATTTTGAGGCGAAATTGTTCCTTTTGGGGAGTATTGCAACTTTTGGCCATTTTGAGGCGAAATTGTTCCTTTGGGGGGTTATGCAATTTTTTGCAATTTTAAGGCGAATTTGTTCCTTTCAGGGGGGTATAGCAACTTTTGGCCATTTTGAGGCGAATCTGCTCCTTTGGGGGGGTATTGCAACTTTTGGCCACTTTGAGGCGAAATTGTTCCTTTGGGGGGGTATTGCAACTTTTGGCCATTTTGAGGCGAAATTGCTCCTTTGGGGGGGTATTGCAACTTTTGGCCATTTTGAGGCGAAATTGTTCCTTTGGGGGGGCCAACTTTTGGCCATTTTGAGGCGAAATTGCTCCTTTGGGGGGTATTGCAACTTTTGGCCATTTTGAGGCGAAATTGCTTCTTTGGGGGTGGTATTGCAACTTTTGGCCATTTTGAGGCGAAATTGTTCCTTTGGGGGGGTATTGTAACTTTTGGCCATTTTAAAGCGAAACTGTTCCTTTGGGAGGGTATTGCAACTTTTGGCCATTTTAAAGCGAAACTGTTCCTTTGGGAGGGTATTGCAACTTTTGGCCATTTTGAGGCGAATTTTTCCTTTGGGGGGGTATTGCAACTTTTGGCCATTTTGAGGCGAAATTGTTCCTTTGGGGGAGTATTGCAACTTTTGGCCATTTTGAGGCGAAATTGTTCCTTTGGGGGTTTTGCAATTTTTTGCAATTTTAAGCCGAATTTGTTCCTTTCAGGGGGGTATTGCAACTTTTGGCCATTTTGAGTCAAAATTGTTCCTTTGGTGGGGTATTGCAACTTTTGGCCATTTTGAGGCGAAATTGCTCCTTTGGGGGGGTATTGCAACTTTTGGCCATTTTGAGGCGAAATTGTTCCTTTGGGGGGGGTATTGCAACTTTTGGCCATTTTAAAGCGAAACTGTTCTTTTGGGAGGGTATTGCAACTTTTGGCCTTTTTGAGGCGAAATTGCTCCTTTGGGGGGTATTGCAACTTTTGGCCATTTTGAGGCGAAATTGCTCCTTTGGGGGGGTATTGCAACTTTTGGCCATTTTGAGGCAAAATTGCTCCTTTGGGGGGGTATTGCAACTTTTGGCCATTTTGTGGCGAAATTGCTCCTTTGGGTGGGTATTGCAACTTTTGGCCATTTTGAGGCGAAATTGCTCCTTTGGGGGGGTATTGCAATTTTTGGCCATTTTGAGGCGAAATTGTTCCTTTGGGGGGGTATTGCAACTTTTGGCCATTTTGAGGCGAAATTGTTCCTTTGAGGGGGTATTGCAACTTTTGGCCATTTTAAAGCGAAACTGTTCCTTTGGGAGGGTATTGCAACTTTTGGCCATTTTGAGGCGAATTTGTTCCTTTGGGGGGGTATTGCAACTTTTGGCCATTTTGAGGCGAAATTGCTCCTTTGGGGGGGTATTGCAACTTTTGGCCATTTTAAAGCGAAATTGTTCCTTTGGGAGGGTATTGCAACGTTTGGCCATTTTGAGACCAAATTGTTCCTTTGGGGGGGTATTGCAACTTTTGGCCATTTTAAAACGAAACTGTTCCTTTGGGAGGGTATTGCAACTTTTGGCCATTTTGAGGCGAATTTGTTCCTTTGGGGGGTATTGCAACTTTTGGCAATTTTGAGGCGAAATTGTTCCTTTGGGGGAGTATTGCAACTTTTGGCCATTTTGAGGCGAAATTCTTCCTTTGGGGGTTATCTAATTTTTTGCAATTTTAAGGCGAATTTGTTCCTTTCAGGGGGGTATTGCAACTTTTGGCCATTTTGAGGCGAAATTGTTTCTTTGGTGGGGTATTGCAACTTTTGGCCATTTTGAGGCGAAATTTCTCCTTTGGGGGGGTATTGCAACTTTTGGCCATTTTGAGGCGAAATTGTTCCTTGGGGGGGTATTGCAACTTTTGGCCATTTTGAGGCGAAATTGTTCCTTTGGGGGGGTATTGCAACTTTTGGCCATTTTAAAGCGAAACTGTTCTTTTGGGAGGGTATTGCAACTTTTGGCCATTTTGAGGCGAATTTGTTCCTTTGGGGGGTATTGCAACTTTTGGTCATTTTGAGGCGAAATTGTTCCTTTGGGGGGTATTGCAACTTTTGGCCATTTTGAGGCAAAATTGCTCCTTTGGGGGGTATTGCAACTTTTGGCCATTTTGAGGCGAAATTGTTCCTTTGGGGGGTATTGCAACTTTTGGCCATTTTGAGGCGAAATTGTTCCTTTGGGGGGTATTGCAACTTTTGGCCATTTTAAAGCGATACTGTTCCTTTGGGAGGGTATTGCAACTTTTGGCCATTTTGAGGCGAATTTGTTCATTTGGGGGGGTATTGCAACTTTTGGCCATTTTGAGGCGAAATTGCTCCTTTGGGGGGTATTGCAACTTTTGGCCATTTTGAGGCGAAATTGCTCCTTTGGGGGGTATTGCAACTTTTGGCCATTTTGAGGCGAAATTGCTCCTTTGGGCGGTATTGCAACTTTTGGCCATTTTGAGGCAAAATTGCTCCTTTGGGGGGTATTGCAACTTTTGGCCATTTTGAGGCGAAATTGCTCCTTTGGGGGGGTATTGCAACTTTTGGCCATTTTGTGGCAAAATTGCTCCTTTGGGTGGGTATTGCAACTTTTGGCCATATTGATATCTGGGACACAGCTAACCACTTGCCACCATCCATATTGGAGTTCTGACATGACACAAGTCAGGTATTGATAATGTTTTTAACTTCAGTAGGTTAGGGACTGTCTCAGATGGGTACACCGTGACGAGGTGAGACAGCTTTTTACCTTTTTGCAAAAATGTATACACTAAGTACCCTGTTATTAAGCACTTGCAATTTATTTATTTATATTCAGGGTATTTTTCATACAATTTTTCTCCTTGGTTTTTTCTAGTCTTAAGGCTGCAATTCACATGCTTAATGTTGCATGTTTACTGAACATTGTTTCAGCTCAGGTTTTTGTGTTTTTTTGTATGTTTTCTTGCTTGGTTGCAAGTTGGGGGTGCAGCCCTCCTAGTACTGAGACTGAACAGCTGATTGCGTCTCACTTTGCTGTGTATTTTATCTGGGACACAGCTAACCACTTGCCACCATCCATATTGGAGTTCTGACATGACACAAGTCAGGTATTGATAATGTTTTTAACTTCAGTAGGTTAGGGACTGTCTCAGATGGGTACACCGTGACGAGGTGAGACAGCTTTTTACCTTTTTGCAAAAATGTATACACTAAGTACCCTGTTATTAAGCACTTGCAATTTATTTATTTATATTCAGGGTATTTTTCATACAATTTTTCTCCTTGGTTTTTTCTAGTCTTAAGGCTGCAATTCACATGCTTAATGTTGCATGTTTACTGAACATTGTTTCAGCTCAGGTTTTTGTGTTTTTTTGTATGTTTTCTTGCTTGGTTGCAAGTTGGGGGTGCAGCCCTCCTAGTACTGAGACTGAACAGCTGATTGCGTCTCACTTTGCTGTGTATTTTATCTGGGACACAGCTAACCAATTGCCACCATCCATATTGGAGTTCTGACATGACACAAGTCAGGTATTGATAATGTTTTTAACTTCAGTAGGTTAGGGACTGTCTCAGATGGGTACACCGTGACGAGGTGAGACAGCTTTTTACCTTTTTGCAAAAATGTATACACTAAGTACCCTGTTATTAAGCACTTGCAATTTATTTATTTATATTCAGGGTATTTTTCATACAATTTTTCTCCTTGGTTTTTTCTAGTCTTAAGGCTGCAATTCACATGCTTAATGTTGCATGTTTACTGAACATTGTTTCAGCTCAGGTTTTTGTGTTTTTTTGTATGTTTTCTTGCTTGGTTGCAAGTTGGGGGTGCAGCCCTCCTAGTACTGAGACTGAACAGCTGATTGCGTCTCACTTTGCTGTGTATTTTATCTGGGACACAGCTAACCACTTGCCACCATCCATATTGGAGTTCTGACATGACACAAGTCAGGTATTGATAATGTTTTTAACTTCAGTAGGTTAGGGACTGTCTCAGATGGGTACACCGTGACGAGGTGAGACAGCTTTTTACCTTTTTGCAAAAATGTATACACTAAGTACCCTGTTATTAAGCACTTGCAATTTATTTATTTATATTCAGGGTATTTTTCATACAATTTTTCTCCTTGGTTTTTTCTAGTCTTAAGGCTGCAATTCACATGCTTAATGTTGCATGTTTACTGAACATTGTTTCAGCTCAGGTTTTTGTGTTTTTTTGTATGTTTTCTTGCTTGGTTGCAAGTTGGGGGTGCAGCCCTCCTAGTACTGAGACTGAACAGCTGATTGCGTCTCACTTTGCTGTGTATTTTATCTGGGACACAGCTAACCACTTGCCACCATCCATATTGGAGTTCTGACATGACACAAGTCAGGTATTGATAATGTTTTTAACTTCAGTAGGTTAGGGACTGTCTCAGATGGGTACACCGTGACGAGGTGAGACAGCTTTTTACCTTTTTGCAAAAATGTATACACTAAGTACCCTGTTATTAAGCACTTGCAATTTATTTATTTATATTCAGGGTATTTTTCATACAATTTTTCTCCTTGGTTTTTTCTAGTCTTAAGGCTGCAATTCACATGCTTAATGTTGCATGTTTACTGAACATTGTTTCAGCTCAGGTTTTTGTGTTTTTTTGTATGTTTTCTTGCTTGGTTGCAAGTTGGGGGTGCAGCCCTCCTAGTACTGAGACTGAACAGCTGATTGCGTCTCACTTTGCTGTGTATTTTATCTGGGACACAGCTAACCACTTGCCACCATCCATATTGGAGTTCTGACATGACACAAGTCAGGTATTGATAATGTTTTTAACTTCAGTAGGTTAGGGACTGTCTCAGATGGGTACACCGTGACGAGGTGAGACAGCTTTTTACCTTTTTGCAAAAATGTATACACTAAGTACCCTGTTATTAAGCACTTGCAATTTATTTATTTATATTCAGGGTATTTTTCATACAATTTTTCTCCTTGGTTTTTTCTAGTCTTAAGGCTGCAATTCACATGCTTAATGTTGCATGTTTACTGAACATTGTTTCAGCTCAGGTTTTTGTGTTTTTTTGTATGTTTTCTTGCTTGGTTGCAAGTTGGGGGTGCAGCCCTCCTAGTACTGAGACTGAACAGCTGATTGCGTCTCACTTTGCTGTGTATTTTATCTGGGACACAGCTAACCAATTGCCACCATCCATATTGGAGTTCTGACATGACACAAGTCAGGTATTGATAATGTTTTTAACTTCAGTAGGTTAGGGACTGTCTCAGATGGGTACACCGTGACGAGGTGAGACAGCTTTTTACCTTTTTGCAAAAATGTATACACTAAGTACCCTGTTATTAAGCACTTGCAATTTATTTATTTATATTCAGGGTATTTTTCATACAATTTTTCTCCTTGGTTTTTTCTAGTCTTAAGGCTGCAATTCACATGCTTAATGTTGCATGTTTACTGAACATTGTTTCAGCTCAGGTTTTTGTGTTTTTTTGTATGTTTTCTTGCTTGGTTGCAAGTTGGGGGTGCAGCCCTCCTAGTACTGAGACTGAACAGCTGATTGCGTCTCACTTTGCTGTGTATTTTATCTGGGACACAGCTAACCACTTGCCACCATCCATATTGGAGTTCTGACATGACACAAGTCAGGTATTGATAATGTTTTTAACTTCAGTAGGTTAGGGACTGTCTCAGATGGGTACACCGTGACGAGGTGAGACAGCTTTTTACCTTTTTGCAAAAATGTATACACTAAGTACCCTGTTATTAAGCACTTGCAATTTATTTATTTATATTCAGGGTATTTTTCATACAATTTTTCTCCTTGGTTTTTTCTAGTCTTAAGGCTGCAATTCACATGCTTAATGTTGCATGTTTACTGAACATTGTTTCAGCTCAGGTTTTTGTGTTTTTTTGTATGTTTTCTTGCTTGGTTGCAAGTTGGGGGTGCAGCCCTCCTAGTACTGAGACTGAACAGCTGATTGCGTCTCACTTTGCTGTGTATTTTATCTGGGACACAGCTAACCACTTGCCACCATCCATATTGGAGTTCTGACATGACACAAGTCAGGTATTGATAATGTTTTTAACTTCAGTAGGTTAGGGACTGTCTCAGATGGGTACACCGTGACGAGGTGAGACAGCTTTTTACCTTTTTGCAAAAATGTATACACTAAGTACCCTGTTATTAAGCACTTGCAATTTATTTATTTATATTCAGGGTATTTTTCATACAATTTTTCTCCTTGGTTTTTTCTAGTCTTAAGGCTGCAATTCACATGCTTAATGTTGCATGTTTACTGAACATTGTTTCAGCTCAGGTTTTTGTGTTTTTTTGTATGTTTTCTTGCTTGGTTGCAAGTTGGGGGTGCAGCCCTCCTAGTACTGAGACTGAACAGCTGATTGCGTCTCACTTTGCTGTGTATTTTATCTGGGACACAGCTAACCACTTGCCACCATCCATATTGGAGTTCTGACATGACACAAGTCAGGTATTGATAATGTTTTTAACTTCAGTAGGTTAGGGACTGTCTCAGATGGGTACACCGTGACGAGGTGAGACAGCTTTTTACCTTTTTGCAAAAATGTATACACTAAGTACCCTGTTATTAAGCACTTGCAATTTATTTATTTATATTCAGGGTATTTTTCATACAATTTTTCTCCTTGTTTTTTTTTGGCCATATTGAGGCGAAATTGCTCCTTTGGGGGGGTATTGCAACTTTTGGCCATTTTGAGGCGAAATTGTTCCTTTGGGGGGGTATTGCAACTTTTGGCCATTTTAAAGCGAAACTGTTCCTTTGGGAAGGTATTGCAACTTTTGGCCATTTTGATGCGAAATTGTTCCTTTGGGGGGGTATTGCAACTTTTGGCCATTTTAAAGCGAAATTGTTCCTTTGGGGGGGTATTGCAACTTTTGGCCATTTTGAGTCAAAATTGTTCTTTTGTGGTAGTATTGCAACTTTTGGCCATTTTGAGGTGAAATTGTTCCTTTGGGGGGAATTGCAACTTTTGGCCATTTTGAGGCGAAATGCTTCCTTTGGGGGGTATTGCAACTTTGGCCATTTTGAGTCAAAATTGTTCTTTTGGGGGAGTATTGCAACTTTTGGCCATTTTGAGGCGAAATTGTTCCTTTGGGGGTGTATTGCAACTTTTGGCCATTTTGAGGCGAAATTGCTCCTTTGGGGGGGTATTGCAACTTTTAGCCATTTTGAAGCGAAACTGTTCCTTTGGGAGGGTATTTCAACTTTTGGCCATTTTGAGGCGAATTTGTTCCTTTGGGGGGTATTGCAACTTTTGGCCATTTTGAGGCGAATTTGTTCCTTTGGGGGGGTATTGTAACTTTTGGCCATTTTGAGGCGAAATTGCTCCTTTGGGGGGGTATTGCAACTTTTGGCCATTTTAAAGCGAAATTGTTCCTTTGGGAGGGTATTGCAACGTTTGGCCATTTTGAGACCAAATTGTTCCTTTGGGGGGGTATTGCAACTTTTGGCCATTTTAAAACGAAACTGTTCCTTTGGGAGGGTATTGCAACTTTTGGCCATTTTGAGGCGAATTTGTTCCTTTGGGGGGGTATTGCAACTTTTGGCCATTTTGAGGCGAAATTGTTCCTTTGGGGGAGTATTGCAACTTTTGGCCATTTTGAGGCGAAATTCTTCCTTTGGGGGTTATGCAATTTTTTGCAATTTTAAGGCGAATTTGTTCCTTTCAGGGGGGTATTGCAACTTTTGGCCATTTTGAGGCGAAATTGTTTCTTTGGTGGGGTATTGCAACTTTTGGCCATTTTGAGGCGAAATTTCTCCTTTGGGGGGTTATTGCAACTTTTGGCCATTTTGAGGCGAAATTGTTCCTTTGGGGGGGTATTGCAACTTTTGGCCATTTTGAGGCGAAATTGTTCCTTTGGGGGGGTATTGCAACTTTTGGCCATTTTAAAGCGAAACTGTTCTTTTGGGAGGGTATTGCAACTTTTGGCCATTTTGAGGCGAATTTGTTCCTTTGGGGGGTATTGCAACTTTTGGCCATTTTGAGGCGAAATTGTTTCTTTGGTGGGGTATTGCAACTTTTGGCCATTTTGAGGCGAAATTTCTCCTTTGGGAGGGTATTGCAACGTTTGGCCATTTTGAGACCAAATTGTTCCTTTGGGGGGGTATTGCAACTTTTGGCCATTTTAAAACGAAACTGTTCCTTTGGGAGGGTATTGCAACTTTTGGCCATTTTGAGGCGAATTTGTTCCTTTGGGGGGGTATTGCAACTTTTGGCCATTTTGAGGCGAAATTGTTCCTTTGGGGGAGTATTGCAACTTTTGGCCATTTTGAGGCGAAATTCTTCCTTTGGGGGTTATGCAATTTTTTGCAATTTTAAGGCGAATTTGTTCCTTTCAGGGGGGTATTGCAACTTTTGGCCATTTTGAGGCGAAATTGTTTCTTTGGTGGGGTATTGCAACTTTTGGCCATTTTGAGGCGAAATTTCTCCTTTGGGGGGGTATTGCAACTTTTGGCCATTTTGAGGCGAAATTGTTCCTTTGGGGGGGTATTGCAACTTTTGGCCATTTTGAGGCGAAATTGTTCCTTTGGGGGGGTATTGCAACTTTTGGCCATTTTAAAGCGAAACTGTTCTTTTGGGAGGGTATTGCAACTTTTGGCCATTTTGAGGCGAATTTGTTCCTTTGGGGGGTATTGCAACTTTTGGTCATTTTGAGGAGAAATTGCTCCTTTGGGGGGTATTGCAACTTTTGGCCATTTTGAGGCAAAATTGCTCCTTTGGGGGGTATTGCAACTTTTGGCCATTTTGAGGTGAAATTGTTCCTTTGGGGGGAATTGCAACTTTTGGCCATTTTGAGGCGAAATGTTTCCTTTGGGGGGTATTGCAACTTTTGCCATTTTGAGTCAAAATTGTTCTTTTGGGGGAGTATTGCAACTTTTGGCCATTTTGAGGCGAAATTGTTCCTTTGGGGGTGTATTGCAACTTTTGGCCATTTTGAGGCGAAATTGCTCCTTTGGGGGGGTATTGCAACTTTTGGCCATTTTAAAGCGAAACTGTTCCTTTGGGAGGGTATTTCAACTTTTGGCCATTTTGAGGCGAATTTGTTCCTTTGGGGGGTATTGCAACTTTTGGCCATTTTGAGGCGAATTTGTTCCTTTGGGGGGTATTGCAACTTTTGGCCATTTTGAGGCGAATTTGTTCCTTTGGGGGGGTATTGTAACTTTTGGCCATTTTGAGGCAAAATTGCTCCTTTGGGGGGGTATTGCAACTTTTGGCCATTTTGTGGCGAAATTGCTCCTTTGGGTGGGTATTGCAACTTTTGGCCATTTTGAGGCGAAATTGCTCCTTTGGGGGGGTATTGCAATTTTTGGCCATTTTGAGGCGAAATTGTTCCTTTGGGGGGGTATTGCAACTTTTGGCCATTTTGAGGCGAAATTGTTCCTTTGAGGGGGTATTGCAACTTTTGGCCATTTTAAAGCGAAACTGTTCCTTTGGGAGGGTATTGCAACTTTTGGCCATTTTGAGGCGAATTTGTTCCTTTGGGGGGTATTGCAACTTTTGGCCATTTTGAGGCGAAATTGTTCCTTTGGGGGGGTATTGCAACTTTTGGCCATTTTGAGGCGAAATTGCTCCTTTGGGGGGGTATTGCAACTTTTGGCCATTTTAAAGCGAAATTGTTCCTTTGGGAGGGTATTGCAACGTTTGGCCATTTTGAGACCAAATTGTTACTTTGGGGGGGTATTGCAACTTTTGGCCATTTTAAAACGAAACTGTTCCTTTGGGAGGGTATTGCAACTTTTGGCCATTTTGAGGCGAATTTGTTCCTTTGGGGGGGTATTGCAACTTTTGGCCATTTTGAGGCGAAATTGTTCCTTTGGGGGAGTATTGCAACTTTTGGCCATTTTGAGGCGAAATTCTTCCTTTGGGGGTTATGCAATTTTTTGCAATTTTAAGGCGAATTTGTTCCTTTCAGGGGGGTATTGCAACTTTTGGCCATTTTGAGGCGAAATTGTTTCTTTGGTGGGGTATTGCAACTTTTGGCCATTTTGAGGCGACATTTCTCCTTTGGGGGGGTATTGCAACTTTTGGCCATTTTGAGGCGAAATTGTTCCTTTGGGGGGGTATTGCAACTTTTGGCCATTTTGAGGCGAAATTGTTCCTTTGGGGGGGTATTGAAACTTTTGGCCATTTTAAAGCGAAACTGTTCTTTTGGGAGGGTATTGCAACTTTTGGCCATTTTGAGGCGAATTTGTTCCTTTGGGGGGTATTGCAACTTTTGGTCATTTTGAGGCGAAATTGTTCCTTTGGGGGGTATTGCAACTTTTGGTCATTTTGAGGAGAAATTGCTCCTTTGGGGGGTATTGCAACTTTTGGCCATTTTGAGGCGAAATTGTTCCTTTGGGGGGTATTGCAACGTTTGGCCATTTTGAGGCGAAATTGTTCCTTTGGGGGGTATTGCAACTTTTGGCCATTTTAAAGCAATACTGTTCCTTTGGGAGGGTATTGCAACTTTTGGCCATTTTGAGGCGAATTTGTTCATTTGGGGGGGTATTGCAACTTTTGGCCATTTTGAGGCGAAATTGCTCCTTTGGGCGGTATTGCAACTTTTGGCCATTTTGAGGCGAAATTGCTCCTTTGGGGGGTATTGCAACTTTTGGCCATTTTGAGGCGAAATTGCTCCTTTGGGGGGGTATTGCAACTTTTGGCCATTTTGTGGCAAAATTGCTCCTTTGGGTGGGTATTGCAACTTTTGGCCATATTGAGGCGAAATTGCTCCTTTGGGGGGGTATTGAGACTTTTGGCCATTTTGAGGCGAAATTGTTCCTTTGGGGGGGTATTGCAACTTTTGGCCATTTTAAAGCGAAACTGTTCCTTTGGGAAGGTATTGCAACTTTTGGCCATTTTGATGCGAAATTGTTCCTTTGGGGGGGTATTGCAACTTTTGGCCATTTTAAAGCGAAATTGTTCCTTTGGGGGGGTATTGCAACTTTTGGCCATTTTGAGTCAAAATTGTTCTTTTGTGGTAGTATTGCAACTTTTGGCCATTTTGAGGTGAAATTGTTCCTTTGGGGGGAATTGCAACTTTTGGCCATTTTGAGGCGAAATGCTTCCTTTGGGGGGTATTGCAACTTTGGCCATTTTGAGTCAAAATTGTTCTTTTAGGGGAGTATTGCAACTTTTGGCCATTTTGAGGCGAAATTGTTCCTTTGGGGGTGTATTGCAACTTTTGGCCATTTTGAGGCGAAATTGCTCCTTTGGGGGGGTATTGCAACTTTTGGCCATTTTAAAGCGAAACTGTTCCTTTGGGAGGGTATTTCAACTTTTGGCCATTTTGAGGCGAATTTGTTCCTTTGGGGGGTATTGCAACTTTTGGCCATTTTGAGGCGAATTTGTTCCTTTGGGGGGGTATTGTAACTTTTGGCCATTTTGAGGCGAAATTGTTCCTTTGGGGGGGTATTGCAACTTTTGGCCATTTTGAGGCGAAATATTTCCTTTGGGGGGTATTGCAACTTTGGCCATTTTGAGTCAAAATTGTTCTTTTGGGGGAGTATTGCAACTTTTGGCCATTTTGAGGCGAAATTGTTCCTTTGGGGGTGTATTGCAACTTTTGGCCATTTTAAAGCGAAACTGTTTTTTGGGAGGGTATTGCAACTTTTGGCCATTTTGAGGCGAAATTGCTCCTTTGGGGGGTATTGCAACTTTTGGCCATTTTGAGGCGAAATTGCTCCTTTGGGCGGTATTGCAACTTTTGGCCATTTTGAGGCGAAATTGCTCCTTTGGGGGGTATTGCAACTTTTGGCCATTTTGAGGCGAAATTGCTCCTTTGGGGGGGTATTGCAACTTTTGGCCATATTGAGGCGAAATTGCTCCTTTGGGGGGGTATTGCAACTTTTGGCCATTTTGAGGTGAAATTGTTCCTTTGGGGGGGTATTGCAACTTTTGGCCATTTTAAAGCGAAACTGTTCCTTTGGGAAAATATTGCAACTTTTGGCCATTTTGATGCGAAATTGTTCCTTTGGGGGGGTATTGCAACTTTTAGCCATTTTAAAGCGAAATTGTTCCTTTGGGGGGGTATTGCAACTTTTGGCCATTTTGAGTCAAAATTGTTCTTTTGTGGTAGTATTGCAACTTTTGGCCATTTTGAGGTGAAATTGTTCCTTTGGGGGGAATTGCAACTTTTGGCCATTTTGAGGCGAAATGCTTCCTTTGGGGGGTATTGCAACTTTGGCCATTTTGAGTCAAAATTGTTCTTTTGGGGGAGTATTGCAACTTTTGGCCATTTTGAGGCGAAATTGTTCCTTTGGGGGTGTATTGCAACTTTTGGCCATTTTGAGGCGAAATTGCTCCTTTGGGGGGGTATTGCAACTTTTGGCCATTTTAAAGCGAAACTGTTTTTTGGGAGGGTATTGCAACTTTTGGCCATTTTGAGGCGAAATTGTTCCTTTGGGGGGGTATTGCAACTTTTGGTCATTTTAAAGCGAAACTGTTCCTTTGGGGGGGTATTGCAACTTTTGGCCATTTTGAGGCAAAATTGTTCCTTTGGGGGTTATGCAATTTTTTGCAATTTTAAGGCGAATTTGTTCCTTTCAGGGGGGTATTGCAACTTTTGGCCATTTTGAGGCGAAATTGCTCCTTTGGGGGGGTATTGCAACTTTTGGCCATTTTGAGGCGAAATTGTTCCTTTGGTGGGGTATTCCAACTTTTGGCCATTTTGAGGCGAAATTATTCATTTGGGGGGTATTGCAACTTTAGGCCATTTTGAGGCGAAATTGTTCCTTTGGGGGGTATTGCAACTTTTGGCCATTTTGAGGCGAAATTGTTCCTTTGGGAGGGTATTGCAACTTTTCGCCATTTTGAGGCGAATTTGTTCCTTTGAGGGGGTATTGCAACTTTTGGCCATTTTGAGGCGAAATTGTTCCTTTGGGGGGTATTGCAACTTTTGGTCATTTTGAGGCGAAATTGCTCCTTTGGGTGGTATTGCAACTTTTGGCCATTTTGAGGCGAAATTGCTCCTTTGGGGGGGTATTGCAACTTTTGGCCATTTTAAGGCGAAATTGCTCCTTTGGGGGGTATTGCAACTTTTGGCCATTTTGTGGCGAAATTGCTCCTTTGGGTGGGTATTCCAACTTTTGGCCATTTTGAGGCGAAATTGCTTCTTTGGGGGGGTATTGCAACTTTTGGCCATTTTAAAGCGAAACTGTTCCTTTGGGAGGGTATTGCAACTTTTGGCCATTTTGAGGCGAATTTGTTCCTTTGGGGGGGTATTGCAACTTTTGGCCATTTTGAGGCGAAATTGTTCCTTTGGGGGGGTATTGCAACTTTTGGCCATTTTGAGGCTAAATTGCTCCTTTGGGGAGGAATTGCAACTTTTGGCCATTTTGTGGCGAAATTGCTCCTTTGGGTGGGTATTGCAACTTTTGGCCATTTTGAGGCGAAATTGCAAACTGTTCCTTTGGGAGGGTATTGCAACTTTTGGCCATTTTGAGGCAAAATTGTTCCTTTGGGGGGGTAATGCAACTTTTGGCCATTTTAAAGCGAAACTGTTCCTTTGGGAGGGTATTGCAACTTTTGGCCATTTTGAGGCGAATTTGTTCCTTGGGGGGGTATTGCAACTTTTGGCCATTTTGAGGCGAAATTGTTCCTTTGGGGGGGTATTGCAACTTTGGCCATTTTGAGTCAAAATTGTTCTTTTGGGGGAGTATTGCAACTTTTGGCAATTTTGAGGCGAAACTGTTCCTTTGGGGGGGTATTGCAACTTTTGGCCATTTTGAGGCGAAATTGCTCCTTTGGGGGGTATTGCAACTTTTGGCCATTTTAAAGCGAAACTGTTCCTTTGGGAGGGTATTGCAACTTTTGGCCATTTTGAGGCGAATTTGTTCCTTTGGGGGGTATTGTAACTTTTGGCCATTTTGAGGCGAAATTGTTCCTTTGGGGGGGTATTGCAACTTTGGCCATTTTGAGTCAAAATTGCTCCTTTGGGGGGGTATTGCAACTTTTGGCCATTTTGAGGCGAAATTGTTCCTTTGGGGGGGTATTGCAACTTTTGGCCATTTTGAGGCGAAATATTTCCTTTGGGGGGTATTGCAACTTTGGCCATTTTGAGTCAAAATTGTTCTTTTGGGGGAGTATTGCAACTTTTGGCCATTTTGAGGCGAAATTGTTCCTTTGGGGGTGTATTGCAACTTTTGGCCATTTTAAAGCGAAACTGTTTTTTGGGAGGGTATTGCAACTTTTGGCCATTTTGAGGCGAAATTGCTCCTTTGGGGGGTATTGCAACTTTTGGCCATTTTGAGGCGAAATTGCTCCTTTGGGCGGTATTGCAACTTTTGGCCATTTTGAGGCGAAATTGCTCCTTTGGGGGGTATTGCAACTTTTGGCCATTTTGAGGCGAAATTGCTCCTTTGGGGGGGTATTGCAACTTTTGGCCATTTTGTGGCAAAATTGCTCCTTTGGGTGGGTATTGCAACTTTTGGCCATATTGAGGCGAAATTCCTCCTTTGGGGGGGTATTGCAACTTTTGGCCATTTTGAGGTGAAATTGTTCCTTTGGGGGGGTATTGCAACTTTTGGCCATTTTAAAGCGAAACTGTTCCTTTGGGAAGGTATTGCAACTTTTGGCCATTTTGATGCGAAATTGTTCCTTTGGGGGGGTATTGCAACTTTTAGCCATTTTAAAGCGAAATTGTTCCTTTGGGGGGGTATTGCAACTTTTGGCCATTTTGAGTCAAAATTGTTCTTTTGTGGTAGTATTGCAACTTTTGGCCATTTTGAGGTGAAATTGTTCCTTTGGGGGGAATTGCAACTTTTGGCCATTTTGAGGCGAAATGCTTCCTTTGGGGGGTATTGCAACTTTGGCCATTTTGAGTCAAAATTGTTCTTTTGGGGGAGTATTGCAACTTTTGGCCATTTTGAGGCGAAATTGTTCCTTTGGGGGTGTATTGCAACTTTTGGCTATTTTGAGGCGAAATTGCTCCTTTGGGGGGGTATTGCAACTTTTGGCCATTTTAAAGCGAAACTGTTTTTTGGGAGGGTATTGCAACTTTTGGCCATTTTGAGGCGAAATTGTTCCTTTGGGGGGGTATTGCAACTTTTGGTCATTTTAAAGCGAAACTGTTCCTTTGGGGGGGTATTGCAACTTTTGGCCATTTTGAGGCAAAATTGTTCCTTTGGGGGTTATGCAATTTTTTGCAATTTTAAGGCGAATTTGTTCCTTTCAGGGGGGTATTGCAACTTTTGGCCATTTTGAGGCGAAATTGCTCCTTTGGGGGGGTATTGCAACTTTTGGCCATTTTGAGGCGAAATTGTTCCTTTGGTGGGGTATTCCAACTTTTGGCCATTTTGAGGCGAAATTATTCATTTGGGGGGTATTGCAACTTTAGGCCATTTTGAGGCGAAATTGTTCCTTTGGGGGGTATTGCAACTTTTGGCCATTTTGAGGCGAAATTGTTCCTTTGGGAGGGTATTGCAACTTTTCGCCATTTTGAGGCGAATTTGTTCCTTTGAGGGGGTATTGCAACTTTTGGCCATTTTGAGGCGAAATTGTTCCTTTGGGGGGTATTGCAACTTTTGGTCATTTTGAGGCGAAATTGCTCCTTTGGGTGGTATTGCAACTTTTGGCCATTTTGAGGCGAAATTGCTCCTTTGGGGGGTATTGCAACTTTTGGCCATTTTAAGGCGAAATTGCTCCTTTGGGGGGTATTGCAACTTTTGGCCATTTTGTGGCGAAATTGCTCCTTTGGGTGGGTATTCCAACTTTTGGCCATTTTGAGGCGAAATTGCTTCTTTGGGGGGGTATTGCAACTTTTGGCCATTTTAAAGCGAAACTGTTCCTTTGGGAGGGTATTGCAACTTTTGGCCATTTTGAGGCGAATTTGTTCCTTTGGGGGGGTATTGCAACTTTTGGCCATTTTGAGGCTAAATTGCTCCTTTGGGGAGGAATTGCAACTTTTGGCCATTTTGTGGCGAAATTGCTCCTTTGGGTGGGTATTGCAACTTTTGGCCATTTTGAGGCGAAATTGCAAACTGTTCCTTTGGGAGGGTATTGCAACTTTTGGCCATTTTGAGGCAAAATTGTTCCTTTGGGGGGGTAATGCAACTTTTGGCCATTTTAAAGCGAAACTGTTCCTTTGGGAGGGTATTGCAACTTTTGGCCATTTTGAGGCGAATTTGTTCCTTGGGGGGGTATTGCAACTTTTGGCCATTTTGAGGCGAAATTGTTCCTTTGGGGGGGTATTGCAACTTTGGCCATTTTGAGTCAAAATTGTTCTTTTGGGGGAGTATTGCAACTTTTGGCAATTTTGAGGCGAAACTGTTCCTTTGGGGGGGTATTGCAACTTTTGGCCATTTTGAGGCGAAATTGCTCCTTTGGGGGGTATTGCAACTTTTGGCCATTTTAAAGCGAAACTGTTCCTTTGGGAGGGTATTGCAACTTTTGGCCATTTTGAGGCGAAATTGTTCCTTTGGGGGGGTAATGCAACTTTTGGCCATTTTAAAGCGAAACTGTTCCTTTGGGAGGGTATTGCAACTTTTGGCCATTTTGAGGCGAATTTGTTCCTTTGGGGGGTATTGTAACTTTTGGCCATTTTGAGGCGAAATTGTTCCTTTGGGGGGGTATTGCAACTTTGGCCATTTTGAGTCAAAATTGCTCCTTTGGGGGGGTATTGCAACTTTTGGCCATTTTAAAGCGAAACTGTTCCTTTGGGAGGGTATTGCAACTTTTGGCCATTTTGAGGCGAATTTGTTCCTTTGGGAGGGTATTGCAACTTTTGGCCATTTTGAGGCGAAATTGTTCCTTTGGGGGGGTAATACAACTTTTGGCCATTTTAAAGCGAAACTGTTCCTTTGGGAGGGTATTGCAACTTTTGGCCATTTTGAGGCGAATTTGTTCCTTTGGGGGATATTGTAACTTTTGGCCATTTTGAGGCGAAATTGTTCCTTTGGGGGGGTATTGCAACTTTTGGCCATTTTAAAGCGAAACTGTTCCTTTGGGAGGGTATTTCAACTTTTGGCCATTTTGAGGCGAATTTGTTCCTTTGGGGGGGTATTGCAACTTTTGGCCATTTTAAGGCGAATTTGTTCCTTTGGGGGGGTATTGCAACTTTTGGCCATTTTGAGGCGAAATTGTTCCTTTGGGGGGGTATTGCAACTTTTGGCCATTTTGAGGCGAAATTGCTCCTTTGGGGGGGTATTGCAACTTTTGGCCATTTTGAGGCGAAATTGTTCCTTTGGGGGGGTATTGCAACTTTTGGCCATTTTAAAGCAAAACTGTTCCTTTGGGAGGGTATTGCAACTTTTGGCCATTTTGAGGCGAATTTGTTCCTTTGGGGGGGTATTGCAACTTTTGGCCATTTTGAGGCGAAATTGCTCCTTTGGGGGGTATTGCAACTTTTGGCCATTTTGAGGCGAAATTGCTCCTTTGGGGGTATTGCAACTTTTGGCCATTTTGAGGCGAAATTGTTCCTTTGGGGGGTACTGCAACTTTTGGCCATTTTGAGGCGAAATTGCTCCTTTGGGGGGGTATTGCAACTTTTGGCCATTTTGTGGCAAAATTGCTTCTTTGGGTGGGTATTGCAACTTTTGGCCATTTTGAGGCAAAATTGCTCCTTTGGGGGGGTATTGCAACTTTTGGCCATTTTGAGGCGAAATTGTTCCTTTGGGGGGGTATTGCAATTTTTGGCCATTTTAAAGCGAAACTCTTCCTTTGGGAGGGTATTGCAACTTTTGGCCATTTTGAAGCGAAATTGTTCCTTTGGGGGGGTATTGCAACTTTTGGCCATTTTAAAGCGATATTGTTCCTTTGGGGGGGTATTGCAACTTTTGGCCATTTTGAGTCAAAATTGTTCTTTTGTGGGAGTATTGCAACTTTTGGCCATTTTGACGTGAAATTGTTCCTTTGGGGGGGTATTGCAACTTTTGGCCATTTTGAGGCGAAATGCTTCCTTTGGGGGGGTATTGCAACTTTGGCCATTTTGAGTCAAAATTGTTCTTTTGGGGGAGTATTGCAACTTTTGGCCATTTTGAGGCGAAATTGTTCCTTTGGGGGGGTATTGCAACTTTTGGCCATTTTGAGGCGAAATTGCTCCTTTGGGGGGTATTGCAACTTTTGGCCATTTTGAGGCGAAATTGCTCCTTTGGGGGGGTATTGCAACTTTTGGCCATTTTAAAGCGAAACGGTTCCTTTGGGAGGGTATTTCAACTTTTGGCAATTTTGAGGCGAATTTGTTCCTTTGGGGGGGTATTGCAACTTTTGGTCATTTTGATGTGAATTTGTTCCTTTGGGGGGGTATTGTAACTTTTGGCCATTTTGAGGCGAAATTGTTCCTTTGGGGGGGTATTGCAACTTTTGGCCATTTTGAGGCAAAATTGCTCCTTTGGGGGGGTATTGCAACTTTTGGCCATTTTGAGGCGAAATTGCTCCTTTGGGGGGGTATTGCAACTTTTGGCCATTTTGAGGCGAAATTGCTCCTTTGGGGGGGTATTGCAACTTTTGGCCATTTTGAGGCGAAATTGTTCCTTTGGGGGGGTATTGCAACTTTTGGCCATTTTAAAGCAAAACTGTTCCTTTGGGAGGGTATTGCAACTTTTGGCCATTTTGAGGCGAATTTGTTCCTTTGGGGGGGTATTGCAACTTTTGGCCATTTTGAGGCGAAATTGCTCCTTTGGGGGGTATTGCAACTTTTGGCCATTTTGAGGCGAAATTGCTCCTTTGGGGGTATTGCAACTTTTGGCCATTTTGAGGCGAAATTGTTCCTTTGGGGGGTAGTGCAACTTTTGGCCATTTTGAGGCGAAATTGCTCCTTTGGGGGGGTATTGCAACTTTTGGCCATTTTGTGGCAAAATTGCTTCTTTGGGTGGGTATTGCAACTTTTGGCCATTTTGAGTCAAAATTGTTCTTTTGTGGGAGTATTGCAACTTTTGGCCATTTTGACGTGAAATTGTTCCTTTGGGGGGGTATTGCAACTTTTGGCCATTTTGAGGCGAAATGCTTCCTTTGGGGGGGTATTGCAACTTTGGCCATTTTGAGTCAAAATTGTTCTTTTGGGGGAGTATTGCAACTTTTGGCCATTTTGAGGCGAAATTGTTCCTTTGGGGGGGTATTGCAACTTTTGGCCATTTTGAGGCGAAATTGCTCCTTTGGGGGGTATTGCAACTTTTGGCCATTTTGAGGCGAAATTGCTCCTTTGGGGGGGTATTGCAACTTTTGGCCATTTTAAAGCGAAACGGTTCCTTTGGGAGGGTATTTCAACTTTTGGCAATTTTGAGGCGAATTTGTTCCTTTGGGGGGGTATTGCAACTTTTGGTCATTTTGATGTGAATTTGTTCCTTTGGGGGGGTATTGTAACTTTTGGCCATTTTGAGGCGAAATTGTTCCTTTGGGGGGGTATTGCAACTTTTGGCCATTTTGAGGCAAAATTGCTCCTTTGGGGGGGTATTGCAACTTTTGGCCATTTTGAGGCGAAATTGCTCCTTTGGGGGGTATTGCAACTTTTGGCCATTTTAAAGCGAAACTGTTCCTTTGAGAGGGTATTGCAACTTTTGGCCATTTTGAGGCGAATTTGTTCCTTTGGGGGGTATTGTAACTTTTGGCCATTTTGAGGCGAAATTGTTCCTTTGGGGGGGTATTGCAACTTTGGCCATTTTGAGTCAAAATTGTTCTTTTGGGGGAGTATTGCAACTTTTGGCCATTTTGAGGCGAAATTGCTTCTTTGGGGGGGTATTGCAACTTTTGGCCATTTTAAAGCGAAACTGTTCCTTTGGGAGGGTATTGCAACTTTTGGCCATTTTGAGGCGAATTTGTTCCTTTGGGGGGGTATTGCAACTTTTGGCCATTTTGAGGCGAAATTGTTCCTTTGGGGGGGTATTGCAACTTTTGGCCATTTTGAGGCTAAATTGCTCCTTTGGGGAGGAATTGCAACTTTTGGCCATTTTGTGGCGAAATTGCTCCTTTGGGTGGGTATTGCAACTTTTGGCCATTTTGAGGCGAAATTGCAAACTGTTCCTTTGGGAGGGTATTGCAACTTTTGGCCATTTTGAGGCAAAATTGTTCCTTTGGGGGGGTAATGCAACTTTTGGCCATTTTAAAGCGAAACTGTTCCTTTGGGAGGGTATTGCAACTTTTGGCCATTTTGAGGCGAATTTCTTCCTTGGGGGGGTATTGCAACTTTTGGCCATTTTGAGGCGAAATTGTTCCTTTGGGGGGGTATTGCAACTTTGGCCATTTTGAGTCAAAATTGTTCTTTTGGGGGAGTATTGCAACTTTTGGCAATTTTGAGGCGAAACTGTTCCTTTGGGGGGGTATTGCAACTTTTGGCCATTTTGAGGCGAAATTGCTCCTTTGGGGGGTATTGCAACTTTTGGCCATTTTAAAGCGAAACTGTTCCTTTGGGAGGGTATTGCAACTTTTGGCCATTTTGAGGCGAAATTGTTCCTTTGGGGGGGTAATGCAACTTTTGGCCATTTTAAAGCGAAACTGTTCCTTTGGGAGGGTATTGCAACTTTTGGCCATTTTGAGGCGAAATTGTTCCTTTGGGGGGGTATTGCAACTTTGGCCATTTTGAGTCAAAATTGCTCCTTTGGGGGGTATTGCAACTTTTGGCCATTTTAAAGCGAAACTGTTCCTTTGGGAGGGTATTGCAACTTTTGGCCATTTTGAGGCGAATTTGTTCCTTTGGGAGGGTATTGCAACTTTTGGCCATTTTGAGGCGAAATTGTTCCTTTGGGGGGGTAATACAACTTTTGGCCATTTTAAAGCGAAACTGTTCCTTTGGGAGGGTATTGCAACTTTTGGCCATTTTGAGGCGAATTTGTTCCTTTGGGGGATATTGTAACTTTTGGCCATTTTGAGGCAAAATTGCTCCTTTGGGGGGGTATTGCAACTTTTGGCCATTTTGAGGCGAAATTGTTCCTTTGGGGGGGTATTGCAACTTTTGGCCATTTTAAAGCGAAACTGTTCCTTTGGGAGGGTATTTCAACTTTTGGCCATTTTGAGGCGAATTTGTTCCTTTGGTGGGGTATTGCAACTTTTGGCCATTTTGAGGCGAATTTGTTCCTTTGGGGGGGTATTGTAACTTTTGGCCATTTTGAGGCGAAATTGTTCCTTTGGGGGGGTATTGCAACTTTTGGCCATTTTGAGGCGAAATTGCTCCTTTGGGGGGGTATTGCAACTTTTGGCCATTTTGAGGCGAAATTGCTTCTTTGGGGGGGTATTGCAACTTTTGGCCATTTTGAGGCGAAATTGTTCCTTTGGGGGGGTATTGCAACTTTTGGCCATTTTAAAGCAAAACTGTTCCTTTGGGAGGGTATTGCAACTTTTGGCCATTTTGAGGCGAATTTGTTCCTTTGGGGGGGTATTGCAACTTTTGGCCATTTTGAGGCGAAATTGCTCCTTTGGGGGGTATTGCAACTTTTGGCCATTTTGAGGCGAAATTGCTCCTTTGGGGGTATTGCAACTTTTGGCCATTTTGAGGCGAAATTGCTCCTTTGGGGGGTATTGCAACTTTTGGCCATTTTGAGGCGAAATTGTTCCTTTGGGGGGTACTGCAACTTTTGGCCATTTTGAGGCGAAATTGCTCCTTTGGGGGGTATTGCAACTTTTGGCCATTTTGTGGCAAAATTGCTCCTTTGGGTGGGTATTGCAACTTTTGGCCATTTTGAGGCAAAATTGCTCCTTTGGGGGGGTATTGCAACTTTTGGCCATTTTGAGGCGAAATTGTTCCTTTGGGGGGGTATTGCAATTTTTGGCCATTTTAAAGCGAAACTCTTCGTTTGGGAGGGTATTGCAACTTTTGGCCATTTTGAAGCGAAATTGTTCCTTTGGGGGGGTATTGCAACTTTTGGCCATTTTAAAGCGATATTGTTCCTTTGGGGGGGTATTGCAACTTTTGGCCATTTTGAGTCAAAATTGTTCTTTTGTGGGAGTATTGCAACTTTTGGCCATTTTGACGTGAAATTGTTCCTTTGGGGGGGTATTGCAACTTTTGGCCATTTTGAGGCGAAATGCTTCCTTTGGGGGGTATTGCAACTTTGGCCATTTTGAGTCAAAATTGTTCTTTTGGGGGAGTATTGCAACTTTTGGGCATTTTGAGGTGAATTTGTTCCTTTGGGGGGGTATTGCAACTTTTGGTCATTTTGAGGTGAATTTGTTCCTTTGGGGGGGTATTGTAACTTTTGGCCATTTTGAGGCGAAATTGTTCCTTTGGGGGGGTATTGCAACTTTTGGCCATTTTGAGGCGAAATTGCTCCTTTGGGGGGGTATTGCAACTTTTGGCCATTTTAAAGCGAAACTGTTCCTTTGAGAGGGTATTGCAACTTTTGGCCATTTTGAGGCGAAATTGTTCCTTTGGGGGGGTAATGCAACTTTTGGCCATTTTAAAGCGAAACTGTTCCTATGGGAGGGTATTGCAACTTTTGGCCATTTTGAGGCGAATTTGTTCCTTTGGGGGGTATTGTAACTTTTGGCCATTTTGAGGCGAAATTGTTCCTTTGGGGGGGTATTGCAACTTTGGCCATTTTGAGTCAAAATTGTTCTTTTGGGGGAGTATTGCAACTTTTGGCCATTTTGTGGCGAAATTGTTCCTTTGGGGGGGTATTGCAACTTTTGGCCATTTTGAGGCGAAATTGCTCCTTTGGGGGGGTATTGCAACTTTTGGCCATTTTGAGGCGAAATTGTTCCTTTGGGGGGGTATTGCAACTTTTGGCCATTTTAAAGCGAAACTGTTCCTTTGGGAGGGTATTTCAACTTTTGGCCATTTCGAGGCGAATTTGTGCCTTGGGGGGGTATTGCAACTTTTGGCCATTTTGAGGCGAATTTGTTCCTTTGGGGGGGTATTGTAACTTTTGGCCATTTTGAGGCGAAATTGTTCCTTTGGGGGGGTATTGCAACTTTTAGCCATTTTGAGGCGAAATTGCTCCTTTGGGGGGGTATTGCAACTTTTGGCCATTTTGAGGCAAAATTGCTCCTTTGGGAGGGTATTGCAACTTTTGGCCAATTTGAGGCGAAATATTTCCTTTGGGGGTATTGCAACTTTTGGCCATTTTAAAGCGAAACTGTTCCTTTGGGAGGGTATTGCAACTTTTGGCCATTTTGAGGCGAATTTGTTCCTTTGGGGGGGTATTGTAACTTTTGGCCATTTTGAGGCGAAATTGTTCCTTTGGGGGGGTATTGCAACTTTTGGCCATTTTGAGGCGAAATTGTTCCTTTGGGGGGGTATTGCAACTTTTGGCCATTTTAAAGCGAAACTGTTCCTTTGGGAGGGTATTGCAACTTTTGGCCATTTTGAGGCGAATTTGTTCCTTTGGGGGGGTATTGCAACTTTTGGCCATTTTGAGGCGAAATTGCTCCTTTGGGGGGTATTGCAACTTTTGGCCATTTTGAGGCGAAATTGCTCCTTTGGGGGGTATTGCAACTTTTGGCCATTTTGAGGCGAAATTGCTCCTTTGGGGGGTATTGCAACTTTTGGCCATTTTGAGGCGAAATTGTTCCTTTGGGGGGTATTGCAACTTTTGGCCATTTTGAGGCGAAATTGCTCCTTTGGGGGGGTATTGCAACTTTTGGCCATTTTGAGGCGAAATTGCTCCTTTGGGGGGGTATTGCAACTTTTGGCCATTTTGTGGCAAAATTGCTCCTTTGGGTGGGTTTTGCAACTTTTGGCCATTTTGAGGCGAAATTGCTCCTTTGGGGGGTATTGCAACTTTTGGCCATTTTGAGGCGAAATTGTTCCTTTGGGGGGGTATTGCAACTTTTGGCCATTTTAAAGCGAAACTGTTCCTTTGGGAGGGAATTGCAACTTTTGGCCATTTTGAAGCGAAATTGTTCCTTTGGGGGGGTATTGCAACTTTTGGCCATTTTAAAGCGAAATTGTTCCTTTGGGGGGGTATTGCAACTTTTGGCCATTTTGAGTCAAAATTGTTCTTTTGTGGGAGTATTGCAACTTTTGGCCATTTTGAGGTGAAATTGTTCCTTTGGGGGGGGTATTGCAACTTTTGGCCATTTTGAGGCGAAATGCTTCCTTTGGGGGGGTATTGCAACTTTGGCCATTTTGAGTCAAAATTGTTCTTTTGGGGGAGTATTGCAACTTTTGGCCATTTTTAGGCGAAATTGTTCCTTTGGGGGGGTATTGCAACTTTTGGCCATTTTGAGGCGAAATTGCTCCTTTGGGGGAATATTGCAACTTTTGGCAATTTTGAGGCGAAATTGTTCCTTTGGGGGGGTATTGCAACTTTTGGCCATTTTAAAGCGAAACGGTTCCTTTGGGAGGGTATTTCAACTTTTGGCAATTTTGAGGCGAATTTGTTCCTTTGGGGGGGTATTGCAACTTTTGGTCATTTTGAGGCGAATTTGTTCCTTTGGGGGGGTATTGCAACTTTTGGCCATTTTGAGGCGAAATTGCTCCTTTGGGGGGTATTGCAACTTTTGGCCATTTTGAGGCGAAATTGCTCCTTTGCGGGGGTATTGCAACTTTTGGCCATTTTGAGGCGAAATATTTCCTTTGGGGGGTATTGCAACTTTTGGCCATTTTAAAGCGAAACTGTTTTTTGGGAGGGTATTGCAACTTTTGGCCATTTTGAGGCGAAATTGTTCCTTTGGGGGGGTATTGCAACTTTTCGCCATTTTAAAGCGAAACTGTTCCTTTGGGAGGGTATTGTAACTTTTGGCCATTTTGAGGCGAATTTGTTCCTTTGGGGGGGTATTGCAACTTTTGGCCATTTTGAGGCGAAATTGTTCCTTTGGGGGGGTATTGCAACTTTTGGCCATTTTGAGGCTAAATTGCTCCTTTGGGGAGGAATTGCAACTTTTGGCCATTTTGTGGCGAAATTGCTCCTTTGGGTGGGTATTGCAACTTTTGGCCATTTTGAGGCGAAATTGCTCCTTTGGGGGGTATTGCAACTTTTGGCCATTTTAAAGCGAAACTGTTCCTTTGGGAGGGTATTGCAACTTTTGGCCATTTTGAGGCGAAATTGTTCCTTTGGGGGGTAATGCAACTTTTGGCCATTTTAAAGCGAAACTGTTCCTTTGGGAGGGTATTGCAACTTTTGGCCATTTTGAGTCGAATTTGTTCCTTTGGGGGGGTATTGTAACTTTTGGCCATTTTGAGGCGAAATTGTTCCTTTGGGGGGGTATTGCAACTTTTGGCCATTTTGAGGCGAAATTGCTCCTTTGGGGGGGTATTGCAACTTTTGGCCATTTTGAGGCGAAATTGTTCCTTTGGGGGGGTATTGCAACTTTTGGCCATTTTGAGGTGAAATTGCTCCTTTGGGGGGGTATTGCAACTTTTGGCCATTTTGAGGCGAAATATTTCCTTTGGGGGGGTATTGCAACTTTTGGCCATTTTAAAGCGAAACTGTTTTTTGGGAGGGTATTGCAACTTTTGGCCATTTTGAGGCAAAATTGCTCCTTTGGGGAGGAATTGCAACTTTTGGCCATTTTGTGGCGAAATTGCTCCTTTGGGTGGGTATTGCAACTTTTGGCCATTTTGAGGCGAAATTGCTCCTTTGGGGGGTATTGCAACTTTTGGCCATTTTAAAGCGAAACTGTTCCTTTGGGAGGGTATTGCAACTTTTGGCCATTTTGAGGCGAAATTGTTCCTTTGGGGGGTAATGCAACTTTTGGCCATTTTAAAGCGAAACTGTTCCTTTGGGAGGGTATTGCAACTTTTGGCCATTTTGAGTCGAATTTGTTCCTTTGGGGGGGTATTGTAACTTTTGGCCATTTTGAGGCGAAATTGTTCCTTTGGGGGGGTATTGCAACTTTTGGCCATTTTGAGGCGAAATTGCTCCTTTGGGGGGGTATTGCAACTTTTGGCCATTTTGAGGCGAAATTGTTCCTTTGGGGGGGTATTGCAACTTTTGGCCATTTTGAGGTGAAATTGCTCCTTTGGGGGGGTATTGCAACTTTTGGCCATTTTGAGGCGAAATATTTCCTTTGGGGGGGTATTGCAACTTTTGGCCATTTTAAAGCGAAACTGTTTTTTGGGAGGGTATTGCAACTTTTGGCCATTTTGAGGCAAAATTGTTCCTTTGGGGGGGTATTGGATCTTTTGGCCATTTTAAAGCGAAACTGTTCCTTTGGGAGGGTATTGCAACTTTTGGCCATTTTGAGGCGAATTTGTTCCTTTGGGGGGGTATTGCAACTTTTGGCCATTTTGATGCGAAATTGTTCCTTTGGGGGGGTATTGTAACTTTTGGCCATTTTGAGTCAAAATTGTTCTTTTGTGGGAGTATTGCAACTTTTGGCCATTTTGAGGTGAAATTGTTCTTTTGGGGGGGTATTGCAACTTTTGGCCATTTTGAGGCGAAATTGCTCCTTTGGGGGGTTTTGCAACTTTTGGCCATCTTGAGGCGAAATTGTTCCTTTGGGGGGGTATTGCAACTTTTGGCCATTTTGAGGCGAAATTGTTCCTATGGGGGGGTATTGCAACTTTTGACCATTTTGAGGCGAATTTGTTGCTTTGGGGGGGTATTGGAACTTTTGGCCATTCTGAGTCAAAATTGTTCTTTTGGTGGGGTATTGCAACTTTTGGCCATTTTAAAGCGAAACTGTTCCTTTGGGAGGGTATTGCAACTTTTGGCCATTTTGAGGCGAATTTGTTCCTTTGGGGGAGTATTGCAACTTTTGGCCATTTTGAGGTGAAATGCTTCCTTTGGGGGGGTATTGCAACTTTTGGCCATTTTGAGGCGAAATTGTTCTTTTGAGGGGGGTATTGCAACTTTTGGCCATTTTGAGGCGAAATTGTTCCCTTGAGGGGTTATGCAATTCTTTGCAATTTTAAGGCGAATTTGTTCCTTTCAGGGGGATATTGCAACTTTTGGCCATTTTGAGGCGAAATTGCTCCTTTGGGGGGGTATTGCAACTTTTGGCCATTTTGAGGCGAAATTGTTCCTTTGGGGGGGTATTGCAACTTTTGGCCATTTTGAGGCGAAATTGTTCCTTTGGGGGGTTATTGCAACTTTGGCCATTTTGAGTCAAAATTGTTCTTATGGGGGAGTATTGCAACTTTTGGCCATTTTGAGGCGAAATTGTTCCTTTGGGGGGATATTGCTACTTTTGGCCATTTTGAGTCAAAATTGTTCTTTTGTGGGAGTATTGCAACTTTTGGCCATTTTGAGGTGAAATTGTTCCTTTGGGGGGGTATTGCAACTTTTGGCCATTTTGAGGCGAAATGCTTCCTTTGGGGGGGTATTGCAACTTTGGCCATTTTGAGTCAAAATTGTTCTTTTGGGGGAGTATTGCAACTTTTGGCCATTTTTAGGCGAAATTGTTCCTTTGGGGGGGTATTGCAACTTTTGGCCATTTTGAGGCGAAATTGCTCCTTTGGGGGAATATTGCAACTTTTGGCCATTTTGAGGCGAAATTGTTCCTTTGGGGGGGTATTGCAACTTTTGGCCATTTTAAAGTGAAACGGTTCCTTTGGGAGGGTATTTCAACTTTTGGCAATTTTGAGGCGAATTTGTTCCTTTGGGGGGTATTGCAACTTTTGGTCATTTTGAGGCGAATTTGTTCCTTTGGGGGGGTATTGCAACTTTTTGCCATTTTGAGGCGAAATTGCTCCTTTGGGGGGTATTGCAACTTTTGCCCATTTTGAGGCGAAATTGCTCCTTTGGGGGGGTATTGCAATTTTGGCCATTTTGAGGCGAAATATTTCCTTTGGGGGGTATTGCAACTTTTGGCCATTTTAAAGCGAAACTGTTTTTTGGGAGGGTATTGCAACTTTTGGCCATTTTGAGGCGAAATTGTTCCTTTGGGGGGGTATTGCAACTTTTCGCCATTTTAAAGCGAAACTGTTCCTTTGGGAGGGTATTGTAACTTTTGGCCATTTTGAGGCGAATTTGTTCCTTTGGGGGGGTATTGCAACTTTTGGCCATTTTGAGGCGAAATTGTTCCTTTGGGGGGGTATTGCAACTTTTGGCCATTTTGAGGCTAAATTGCTCCTTTGGGGAGGAATTGCAACTTTTGGCCATTTTGTGGCGAAATTGCTCCTTTGGGTGGGTATTGCAACTTTTGGCCATTTTGAGGCGAAATTGCTCCTTTGGGGGGGTATTGCAACTTTTGGCCATTTTAAAGCGAAACTGTTCCTTTGGGAGGGTATTGCAACTTTTGGCCATTTTGAGGCGAAATTGTTCCTTTGGGGGGTAATGCAACTTTTGGCCATTTTAAAGCGAAACTGTTCCTTTGGGAGGGTATTGCAACTTTTGGCCATTTTGAGTCGAATTTGTTCCTTTGGGGGGGTATTGCAACTTTTGGCCATTTTGAGGCGAAATTGTTCCTTTGGGGGGGTATTGCAACTTTTGGCCATTTTGAGGCGAAATTGCTCCTTTGGGGGGGTATTGCAACTTTTGGCCATTTTAAAGCGAAACTGTTCCTTTGGGAGGGTATTGCAACTTTTGGCCATTTTGAGGCGAAATTGTTCCTTTGGGGGGTATTGCAACTTTTGGCCATTTTAAAGCAAAACTGTTTTTTGGGAGGGTATTGCAACTTTTGGCCATTTTGAGGCGAAATTGTTCCTTTGGGGGGGTATTGGATCTTTTGGCCATTTTAAAGCGAAACTGTTCCTTTGGGAGGGTATTGCAACTTTTGGCCATTTTGAGGCGAAATTGTTCCTTTGGGGGGGTATTGTAACTTTTGGCCATTTTGAGTCAAAATTGTTCTTTTGTGGGAGTATTGCAACTTTTGGCCATTTTGAGGTGAAATTGTTCTTTTGGGGGGGTATTGCAACTTTTGGCCATTTTGAGGCGAAATTGCTCCTTTGGGGGGGTTTTGCAACTTTTGGCCATCTTGAGGCGAAATTGTTCCTTTGGGGGGGTATTGCAACTTTTGGCCATTTTGAGGCGAAATTGTTCCTATGGGGGGTATTGCAACTTTTGACCATTTTGAGGCGAATTTGTTGCTTTGGGGGGGTATTGGAACTTTTGGCCATTCTGAGTCAAAATTGTTCTTTTGGTGGGGTATTGCAACTTTTGGCCATTTTAAAGCGAAACTGTTCCTTTGGGAGGGTATTGCAACTTTTGGCCATTTTGAGGCGAATTTGTTCCTTTGGGGGAGTATTTCAACTTTTGGCCATTTTGAGGTGAAATGCTTCCTTTGGGGGGGTATTGCAACTTTTGGCCATTTTGAGGCGAAATTGTTCTTTTGAGGGGGGTATTGCAACTTTTGGCCATTTTGAGGCGAAATTGTTCCCTTGGGGGGTTATGCAATTCTTTGCAATTTTAAGGCGAATTTGTTCCTTTCAGGGGGGTATTGCAACTTTTGGCCATTTTGAGGCGAAATTGCTCCTTTGGGGGGGTATTGCAACTTTTGGCCATTTTGAGGCGAAATTGTTCCTTTGGGGGGGTATTGCAACTTTTGGCCATTTTGAGGCGAAATTGTTCCTTTGGGGGGTTATTGCAACTTTGGCCATTTTGAGTCAAAATTGTTCTTATGGGGGAGTATTGCAACTTTTGGCCATTTTGAGGCGAAATTGTTCCTTTGGGGGGATATTGCTACTTTTGGCCATTTTGAGGCGAAATTGCTCCTTTGGGGGGGTATTGCAACTTTTGGCCATTTTAAAGCGAAACTGTTCCTTTGGGAGGGTCTTGCAACTTTTGGCCATTTTGAGGCGAATTTGTTCCTTTGGGGGGGTATTGCAACTTTTGGCCATTTTGAGGCGAATTTGTTCCTTTGGGGGAGTATTGCAACTTTTGGCCATTTTGAGGCGAAATGCTTCCTTTGGGGGGGTATTGCAACTTTTTGCAATTTTGAGGCGAATTTGTTCCTTTGGGGGGTATTGCAACTTTTGGCCATTTTGAGGCGAAATTGTTCTTTTGGGGGGTATTGCAACTTTTGGCCATTTTAAAGCGAAACTGTTCCTTTGGGAGGGTATTGCAACTTTTGGCCATTTTGAGGCGAATTTGTTCCTTTGGGGGGGTATTGCAACTTTTGGCCATTTTGAGTCAAAATTGTTCTTTTGGGGGAGTATTGCAACTTTTGGCCATTTTGAGGCGAAATTGTTCCTTTGAGGGGGGTATTGCAACTTTTGGCCATTTTGAGGCGAAATTGTTCCCTTGGGGGGTTATGCAATTCTTTGCAATTTTAAGGCGAATTTGTTCCTTTCAGGGGGGTATTGCAACTTTTGGCCATTTTGAGGTGAAATTGTTCCTTTGGGGGGGTATTGCAACTTTTGGCCATTTTGAGGCGAAATGCTTCCTTTGGGGGGGTATTGCAACTTTGGCCATTTTGAGTCAAAATTGTTCTTTTGGGGGAGTATTGCAACTTTTGGCCATTTTTAGGCGAAATTGTTCCTTTGGGGGGGTATTGCAACTTTTGGCCATTTTGAGGCGAAATTGCTCCTTTGGGGGAATATTGCAACTTTTGGCCATTTTGAGGCGAAATTGTTCCTTTGGGGGGGTATTGCAACTTTTGGCCATTTTAAAGCGAAACGGTTCCTTTGGGAGGGTATTTCAACTTTTGGCAATTTTGAGGCGAATTTGTTCCTTTGGGGGGGTATTGCAACTTTTGGTCATTTTGAGGCGAATTTGTTCCTTTGGGGGGGTATTGCAACTTTTGGCCATTTTGAGGCGAAATTGCTCCTTTGGGGGGTATTGCAACTTTTGGCCATTTTGAGGCGAAATTGCTCCTTTGGGGGGGTATTGCAACTTTTGGCCATTTTGAGGCGAAATATTTCCTTTGGGGGGTATTGCAACTTTTGGCCATTTTAAAGCGAAACTGTTTTTTGGGAGGGTATTGCAACTTTTGGCCATTTTGAGGCGAAATTGTTCCTTTGGGGGGGTATTGCAACTTTTCGCCATTTTAAAGCGAAACTGTTCCTTTGGGAGGGTATTGTAACTTTTGGCCATTTTGATGCGAATTTGTTCCTTTGGGGGGGTATTGCAACTTTTGGCCATTTTGAGGCGAAATTGTTCCTTTGGGGGGGTATTGCAACTTTTGGCCATTTTGAGGCTAAATTGCTCCTTTGGGGAGGAATTGCAACTTTTGGCCATTTTGTGGCGAAATTGCTCCTTTGGGTGGGTATTGCAACTTTTGGCCATTTTGAGGCGAAATTGCTCCTTTGGGGGGGTATTGCAACTTTTGGCCATTTTAAAGCGAAACTGTTCCTTTGGGAGGGTATTGCAACTTTTGGCCATTTTGAGGCGAAATTGTTCCTTTGGGGGGTAATGCAACTTTTGGCCATTTTAAAGCGAAACTGTTCCTTTGGGAGGGTATTGCACTTTTGGCCATTTTGAGGCGAAATTGTTCCTTTGGGGGGGTATTGCAACTTTTGGCCATTTTGAGGTGAAATATTTCCTTTGGGGGGGTATTGCAACTTTTGGCCATTTTAAAGCGAAACTGTTTTTTGGGAGGGTATTGCAACTTTTGGCCGTTTTGAGGCGAAATTGTTCCTTTGGGGGGGTATTGGATATTTTGGCCATTTTAAAGCGAAACTGTTCCTTTGGGAGGGTATTGCAACTTTTGGCCATTTTGAGGCGAATTTGTTCCTTTGGGGGGGTATTGCAACTTTTGGCCATTATGAGGCGAAATTGTTCCTTTGGGGGGGTATTGTAACTTTTGGCCATTTTGAGTCAAAATTGTTCTTTTGTGGGAGTATTGCAACTTTTGGCCATTTTGAGGTGAAATTGTTCTTTTGGGGGGGTATTGCAACTTTTGGCCATTTTGAGGCGAAATTGCTCCTTTGGGGGGTTTTGCAACTTTTGGCCATCTTGAGGCGAAATTGTTCCTTTGGGGGGGTATTGCAACTTTTGGCCATTTTGAGGCGAAATTGTTCCTATGGGGGGGTATTGCAACTTTTGACCATTTTGAGGCGAATTTGTTGCTTTGGGGGGGTATTGGACCTTTTGGCCATTCTGAGTCAAAATTGTTCTTTTGGGGGGGTATTGCAACTTTTGGCCATTTTAAAGCGAAACTGTTCCTTTGGGAGGGTATTGCAACTTTTGGCCATTTTGAGGCGAATTTGTTCCTTTGGGGGAGTATTGCAACTTTTGGCCATTTTGAGGTGAAATGCTTCCTTTGGGGGGGTATTGCAACTTTTGGCCATTTTGAGGCGAAATTGTTCCTTTGAGGGGGGTATTGCAACTTTTGGCCATTTTGAGGCGAAATTGTTCCCTTGGGGGGTTATGCAATTCTTTGCAATTTTAAGGCGAATTTGTTCCTTTCAGGGGGGTATTGCAACTTTTGGCCATTTTGAGGCGAAATTGCTCCTTTGGGGGGGTATTGCAACTTTTGGCCATTTTGAGGCGAAATTGTTCCTTTGGGGGGTATTGCAACTTTTGGCCATTTTGAGGCGAAATTGTTCCTTTGGGGGGTTATTGCAACTTTGGCCATTTTGAGTCAAAATTGTTCTTATGGGGGAGTATTGCAACTTTTGGCCATTTTGAGGCGAAATTGTTCCTTTGGGGGGATATTGCTACTTTTGGCCATTTTGAGGCGAAATTGCTCCTTTGGGGGGGTATTGCAACTTTTGGCCATTTTAAAGCGAAACTGTTCCTTTGGGAGGGTCTTGCAACTTTTGGCCATTTTGAGGCGAATTTGTTCCTTGGGGGGGTATTGCAACTTTTGGCCATTTTGAGGCGAATTCTTTCCTTTGGGGAAGTATTGCAACTTTTGGCCATTTTGAGGCGAAATTGTTCTTTTGTGGGGTATTGCAACTTTTGGCCATTTTAAAGCGAAACTGTTCCTTTGGGAGGGTATTGCAACTTTTGGCCATTTTGAGGCGAATTTGTTCCTTTGGGGGGGTATTGCAACTTTTGGCCATTTTGAGTCAAAATTGTTCTTTTGGGGGAGTATTGCAACTTTTGGCCATTTTGAGGCGAAATTGTTCCTTTGAGGGGGGTATTGCAACTTTTGGCCATTTTGAGGCGAAATTGTTCCCTTGGGGGGTTATGCAATTCTTTGCAATTTTAAGGCGAATTTGTTCCTTTCAGGGGGGTATTGCAACTTTTGGCCATTTTGAGGCGAAATTGTTCCCTTGGGGGGTTATGCAATTCTTTGCAATTTTAAGGCGAATTTGTTCCTTTCAGGGGGGTATTGCAACTTTTGGCCATTTTGAGGCGAAATTGCTCCTTTGGGGGGGTATTGCAACTTTTGGCCATTTTGAGGCGAAATTGTTCCTTTGGGGGGTATTGCAACTTTTGGCCATTTTGAGGCGAAATTGTTCCTTTGGGGGGTTATTGCAACTTTGGCCATTTTGAGTCAAAATTGTTCTTATGGGGGAGTATTGCAACTTTTGGCCATTTTGAGGCGAAATTGTTCCTTTGGGGGGATATTGCTACTTTTGGCCATTTTGAGGCGAAATTGCTCCTTTGGGGGGGTATTGCAACTTTTGGCCATTTTAAAGCGAAACTGTTCCTTTGGGAGGGTCTTGCAACTTTTGGCCATTTTGAGGCGAATTTGTTCCTTGGGGGGGTATTGCAACTTTTGGCCATTTTGAGGCGAATTCTTTCCTTTGGGGAAGTATTGCAACTTTTGGCCATTTTGAGGCGAAATTGTTCTTTTGTGGGGTATTGCAACTTTTGGCCATTTTAAAGCGAAACTGTTCCTTTGGGAGGGTATTGCAACTTTTGGCCATTTTGAGGCGAATTTGTTCCTTTGGGGGGGTATTGCAACTTTTGGCCATTTTGAGTCAAAATTGTTCTTTTGGGGGAGTATTGCAACTTTTGGCCATTTTGAGGCGAAATTGTTCCTTTGAGGGGGGTATTGCAACTTTTGGCCATTTTGAGGCGAAATTGTTCCCTTGGGGGGTTATGCAATTCTTTGCAATTTTAAGGCGAATTTGTTCCTTTCAGGGGGGTATTGCAACTTTTGGCCATTTTGAGGTGAAATTGTTCCTTTGGGGGGGTATTGCAACTTTTGGCCATTTTGAGGCGAAATGCTTCCTTTGGGGGGGTATTGCAACTTTGGCCATTTTGAGTCAAAATTGTTCTTTTGGGGGAGTATTGCAACTTTTGGCCATTTTTAGGCGAAATTGTTCCTTTGGGGGGGTATTGCAACTTTTGGCCATTTTGAGGCGAAATTGCTCCTTTGGGGGAATATTGCAACTTTTGGCCATTTTGAGGCGAAATTGTTCCTTTGGGGGGGTATTGCAACTTTTGGCCATTTTAAAGCGAAACGGTTCCTTTGGGAGGGTATTTCAACTTTTGGCAATTTTGAGGCGAATTTGTTCCTTTGGGGGGGTATTGCAACTTTTGGTCATTTTGAGGCGAATTTGTTCCTTTGGGGGGGTATTGCAACTTTTGGCCATTTTGAGGCGAAATTGCTCCTTTGGGGGGTATTGCAACTTTTGGCCATTTTGAGGCGAAATTGCTCCTTTGGGGGGGTATTGCAACTTTTGGCCATTTTGAGGCGAAATATTTCCTTTGGGGGGTATTGCAACTTTTGGCCATTTTAAAGCGAAACTGTTTTTTGGGAGGGTATTGCAACTTTTGGCCATTTTGAGGCGAAATTGTTCCTTTGGGGGGGTATTGCAACTTTTCGCCATTTTAAAGCGAAACTGTTCCTTTGGGAGGGTATTGTAACTTTTGGCCATTTTGATGCGAATTTGTTCCTTTGGGGGGGTATTGCAACTTTTGGCCATTTTGAGGCGAAATTGTTCCTTTGGGGGGG